>NW_026961140.1:0-355000 GCF_963924245.1 Chroicocephalus ridibundus
CTCGCTGTATGTCCCACACTGAAAGTGCCAAGAGAGTAATGTAGAGCTTGCTCTCCCTGTCTTTGAGTACTGTTTTCACTGTCCCGGTTACCTCTTGGCTAACATTCTCTTCAGAGCTGCAGTGAAACCAGGAACCATGTGGAGAAGGCACCCACACTGAAAATGACAGGAAGGAACATTGGGGCTTCTTCTCAGTGTCTCTGACATAGGGTTTCACTGTCCCGGGAAAGTCTCTGCTAACACCCTGCAGAGCGCTGTGCCCAATATACAGAAACGTCTTGCGGTATCTCCTACAGGGAAAGTGCCAGGAGGGAACTGTCGAGCTTGTTCTCAGTGTCTCTGAGAATTGCTCTGATTATCCCTGTGACCTCTTTGCTAAGACTCTCCAGAGAGCCGTCCTCAAAACCAACACACATCTTGACATATCTCCCACATTGATCGCAGTGTCTCCAGAAACGGCATTCAAGGAGCCAGGACCTTTTCTCCCTACACTGTCCATTGAGTTGTCCTCAAAACCAATAGACATCCTGCTATATCTCCCACATGGAAAGTGCCAGGAGGGAGAAGTGGGGATTATGTTTAGACTTTCTCGGAACTGCTTCAAATCAACTAGATATCTTTGTGCTGTAAATCTCCCAACAGCCAAACGCAAAAGCAGCAAACATCTCGCTGTATGTCCCACATCCAAAGTGCCAAGAGAGAGCTTGCTCTCCCTGTCTTTGAGTACTGTTTTCACTGTCCCGGTTACCTCTTGGCTAACATTCTCTTCAGAGCTGCAGTGAAACCAGGAACCACGTGGAGAAGGCACCCACACTGAAAGTGCCTGGAGGGAACATTGGGGCTTCTTCTCAGTGTCTCTGACATAGGGTTTCACTGTCCCGGGAAAGTCTCTGCTAACACCGTGCAGAGCGCTGTGCCCAATATACAGAAACGTCTTGCGGTATCTCCTACAGGGAAAGTGCCAGGAGGGAATTGTCGAGCTTGTTCTCAGTGTCTCTGAGAATTGCTCTAATTATCCCTGTGACCTCTTTGCTAAGACTCTCCAGAGAGACGTCCTCAAAACAAACACACATCTTGACATATCTCCCACATTGATCGCAGTGTCTCCAGAAACGGCATTCAAGGAGCCAGGACCTTTTCTCCCTACACTGTCCATTGAGTTGTCCTCAAAACCAATAGACATCCTGCTATATCTCCCACATGGAAAGTGCCAGGAGGGAGAAGTGGGGATTATGTTTAGACTTTCTCGGAACTGCTTCAAATCAACTAGATATCTTTGTGCTGTAAATCTCCCAACAGCCAAACGCAAAAGCAGCAAACATCTCGCTGTATGTCCCACATCCAAAGTGCCAAGAGAGAGCTTGCTCTCCCTGTCTTTGAGTACTGTTTTCACTGTCCCGGTTACCTCTTGGCTAACATTCTCTTCAGAGCTGCAGTGAAACCAGGAACCACGTGGAGAAGGCACCCACACTGAAAGTGCCTGGAGGGAACATTGGGGCTTCTTCTCAGTGTCTCTGACATAGGGTTTCACTGTCCCGGGAAAGTCTCTGCTAACACCGTGCAGAGCGCTGTGCCCAATATACAGAAACGTCTTGCGGTATCTCCTACAGGGAAAGTGCCAGGAGGGAATTGTGGAGCTTGTTCTCAGTGTCTCTGAGAATTGCTCTGATTATCCCTGTGACCTCTTTGCTAAGACTCTCCAGAGAGCCGTCCTCAAAACAAACACACATCTTGACATATCTCCCACATTGATCGCAGTGTCTCCAGAAACGGCATTCAAGGAGCCAGGACCTTTTCTCCCTACACTGTCCATTGAGTTGTCCTCAAAACCAATAGACATCCTGCTATATCTCCCACATGGAAAGTGCCAGGAGGGAGAAGTGGGGATTATGTTTAGACTTTCTCGGAACTGCTTCAAATCAACTAGATATCTTTGTGCTGTAAATCTCCCAACAGCCAAACGCAAAAGCAGCAAACATCTCGCTGTATGTCCCACATCCAAAGTGCCAAGAGAGAGCTTGCTCTCCCTGTCTTTGAGTACTGTCTTCACTGTCCCGGTTACCTCTTGGCTAACATTCTCTTCAGAGCTGCAGTGAAACCAGGAACCACGTGGAGAAGGCACCCACACTGAAAGTGCCTGGAGGGAACATTGGGGCTTCTTCTCAGTGTCTCTGACATAGGGTTTCACTGTCCCGGGAAAGTCTCTGCTAACACCGTGCAGAGCGCTGTGCCCAATATACAGAAACGTCTTGCGGTATCTCCTACAGGGAAAGTGCCAGGAGGGAATTGTGGAGCTTGTTCTCAGTGTCTCTGAGAATTGCTCTAATTATCCCTGTGACCTCTTTGCTAAGACTCTCCAGAGAGACGTCCTCAAAACAAACACACATCTTGACATATCTCCCACATTGATCGCAGTGTCTCCAGAAACGGCATTCAAGGAGCCAGGACCTTTTCTCCCTACACTGTCCATTGAGTTGTCCTCAAAACCAATAGACATCCTGCTATATCTCCCACATGGAAAGTGCCAGGAGGGAGAAGTGGGGATTATGTTTAGACTTTCTCGGAACTGCTTCAAATCAACTAGATATCTTTGTGCTGTAAATCTCCCAACAGCCAAACGCAAAAGCAGCAAACATCTCGCTGTATGTCCCACATCCAAAGTGCCAAGAGAGAGCTTGCTCTCCCTGTCTTTGAGTACTGTTTTCACTGTCCCGGTTACCTCTTGGCTAACATTCTCTTCAGAGCTGCAGTGAAACCAGGAACCATGTGGAGAAGGCACCCACACTGAAAATGACAGGAAGGAACATTGGGGCTTCTTCTCAGTGTCTCTGACATAGGGTTTCACTGTCCCGGGAAAGTCTCTGCTAACACCCTGCAGAGCGCTGTGCCCAATATACAGAAACGTCTTGCGGTATCTCCTACAGGGAAAGTGCCAGGAGGGAACTGTCGAGCTTGTTCTCAGTGTCTCTGAGAATTGCTCTGATTATCCCTGTGACCTCTTTGCTAAGACTCTCCAGAGAGCCGTCCTCAAAACCAACACACATCTTGACATATCTCCCACATTGATCGCAGTGTCTCCAGAAACGGCATTCAAGGAGCCAGGACCTTTTCTCCCTACACTGTCCATTGAGTTGTCCTCAAAACCAATAGACATCCTGCTATATCTCCCACATGGAAAGTGCCAGGAGGGAGAAGTGGGGATTATGTTTAGACTTTCTCGGAACTGCTTCAAATCAACTAGATATCTTTGTGCTGTAAATCTCCCAACAGCCAAACGCAAAAGCAGCAAACATCTCGCTGTATGTCCCACATCCAAAGTGCCAAGAGAGAGCTTGCTCTCCCTGTCTTTGAGTACTGTTTTCACTGTCCCGGTTACCTCTTGGCTAACATTCTCTTCAGAGCTGCAGTGAAACCAGGAACCACGTGGAGAAGGCACCCACACTGAAAGTGCCTGGAGGGAACATTGGGGCTTCTTCTCAGTGTCTCTGACATAGGGTTTCACTGTCCCGGGAAAGTCTCTGCTAACACCGTGCAGAGCGCTGTGCCCAATATACAGAAACGTCTTGCGGTATCTCCTACAGGGAAAGTGCCAGGAGGGAATTGTGGAGCTTGTTCTCAGTGTCTCTGAGAATTGCTCTGATTATCCCTGTGACCTCTTTGCTAAGACTCTCCAGAGAGCCGTCCTCAAAACAAACACACATCTTGACATATCTCCCACATTGATCGCAGTGTCTCCAGAAACGGCATTCAAGGAGCCAGGACCTTTTCTCCCTACACTGTCCATTGAGTTGTCCTCAAAACCAATAGACATCCTGCTATATCTCCCACATGGAAAGTGCCAGGAGGGAGAAGTGGGGATTATGTTTAGACTTTCTCGGAACTGCTTCAAATCAACTAGATATCTTTGTGCTGTAAATCTCCCAACAGCCAAACGCAAAAGCAGCAAACATCTCGCTGTATGTCCCACATCCAAAGTGCCAAGAGAGAGCTTGCTCTCCCTGTCTTTGAGTACTGTCTTCACTGTCCCGGTTACCTCTTGGCTAACATTCTCTTCAGAGCTGCAGTGAAACCAGGAACCACGTGGAGAAGGCACCCACACTGAAAGTGCCTGGAGGGAACATTGGGGCTTCTTCTCAGTGTCTCTGACATAGGGTTTCACTGTCCCGGGAAAGTCTCTGCTAACACCGTGCAGAGCGCTGTGCCCAATATACAGAAACGTCTTGCGGTATCTCCTACAGGGAAAGTGCCAGGAGGGAATTGTCGAGCTTGTTCTCAGTGTCTCTGAGAATTGCTCTAATTATCCCTGTGACCTCTTTGCTAAGACTCTCCAGAGAGACGTCCTCAAAACAAACACACATCTTGACATATCTCCCACATTGATCGCAGTGTCTCCAGAAACGGCATTCAAGGAGCCAGGACCTTTTCTCCCTACACTGTCCATTGAGTTGTCCTCAAAACCAATAGACATCCTGCTATATCTCCCACATGGAAAGTGCCAGGAGGGAGAAGTGGGGATTATGCTTAGACTTTCTCAGAACTGCTTCAAATCAACTAGATATCTTTGTGCTGTAAATCTTCCAACAGCCAAACGCAAAAGCAGCGAACATCTCGCTGTATGTCCCACACTGAAAGTGCCAAGAGAGTAATGTAGAGCTTGCTCTCCCTGTCTTTGAGTACTGTTTTCACTGTCCCGGTTACCTCTTGGCTAACATTCTCTTCAGAGCTGCAGTGAAACCAGGAACCATGTGGAGAAGGCACCCACACTGAAAATGACAGGAAGGAACATTGGGGCTTCTTCTCAGTGTCTCTGACATAGGGTTTCACTGTCCCGGGAAAGTCTCTGCTAACACCCTGCAGAGCGCTGTGCCCAATATACAGAAACGTCTTGCGGTATCTCCTACAGGGAAAGTGCCAGGAGGGAACTGTCGAGCTTGTTCTCAGTGTCTCTGAGAATTGCTCTGATTATCCCTGTGACCTCTTTGCTAAGACTCTCCAGAGAGCCGTCCTCAAAACCAACACACATCTTGACATATCTCCCACATTGATCGCAGTGTCTCCAGAAACGGCATTCAAGGAGCCAGGACCTTTTCTCCCTACACTGTCCATTGAGTTGTCCTCAAAACCAATAGACATCCTGCTATATCTCCCACATGGAAAGTGCCAGGAGGGAGAAGTGGGGATTATGTTTAGACTTTCTCGGAACTGCTTCAAATCAACTAGATATCTTTGTGCTGTAAATCTCCCAACAGCCAAACGCAAAAGCAGCAAACATCTCGCTGTATGTCCCACATCCAAAGTGCCAAGAGAGAGCTTGCTCTCCCTGTCTTTGAGTACTGTTTTCACTGTCCCGGTTACCTCTTGGCTAACATTCTCTTCAGAGCTGCAGTGAAACCAGGAACCACGTGGAGAAGGCACCCACACTGAAAGTGCCTGGAGGGAACATTGGGGCTTCTTCTCAGTGTCTCTGACATAGGGTTTCACTGTCCCGGGAAAGTCTCTGCTAACACCGTGCAGAGCGCTGTGCCCAATATACAGAAACGTCTTGCGGTATCTCCTACAGGGAAAGTGCCAGGAGGGAATTGTCGAGCTTGTTCTCAGTGTCTCTGAGAATTGCTCTAATTATCCCTGTGACCTCTTTGCTAAGACTCTCCAGAGAGCCGTCCTCAAAACAAACACACATCTTGACATATCTCCCACATTGATCGCAGTGTCTCCAGAAACGGCATTCAAGGAGCCAGGACCTTTTCTCCCTACACTGTCCATTGAGTTGTCCTCAAAACCAATAGACATCCTGCTATATCTCCCACATGGAAAGTGCCAGGAGGGAGAAGTGGGGATTATGTTTAGACTTTCTCGGAACTGCTTCAAATCAACTAGATATCTTTGTGCTGTAAATCTCCCAACAGCCAAACGCAAAAGCAGCAAACATCTCGCTGTATGTCCCACATCCAAAGTGCCAAGAGAGAGCTTGCTCTCCCTGTCTTTGAGTACTGTTTTCACTGTCCCGGTTACCTCTTGGCTAACATTCTCTTCAGAGCTGCAGTGAAACCAGGAACCACGTGGAGAAGGCACCCACACTGAAAGTGCCTGGAGGGAACATTGGGGCTTCTTCTCAGTGTCTCTGACATAGGGTTTCACTGTCCCGGGAAAGTCTCTGCTAACACCGTGCAGAGCGCTGTGCCCAATATACAGAAACGTCTTGCGGTATCTCCTACAGGGAAAGTGCCAGGAGGGAATTGTCGAGCTTGTTCTCAGTGTCTCTGAGAATTGCTCTAATTATCCCTGTGACCTCTTTGCTAAGACTCTCCAGAGAGACGTCCTCAAAACAAACACACATCTTGACATATCTCCCACATTGATCGCAGTGTCTCCAGAAACGGCATTCAAGGAGCCAGGACCTTTTCTCCCTACACTGTCCATTGAGTTGTCCTCAAAACCAATAGACATCCTGCTATATCTCCCACATGGAAAGTGCCAGGAGGGAGAAGTGGGGATTATGTTTAGACTTTCTCGGAACTGCTTCAAATCAACTAGATATCTTTGTGCTGTAAATCTCCCAACAGCCAAACGCAAAAGCAGCAAACATCTCGCTGTATGTCCCACATCCAAAGTGCCAAGAGAGAGCTTGCTCTCCCTGTCTTTGAGTACTGTTTTCACTGTCCCGGTTACCTCTTGGCTAACATTCTCTTCAGAGCTGCAGTGAAACCAGGAACCACGTGGAGAAGGCACCCACACTGAAAGTGCCTGGAGGGAACATTGGGGCTTCTTCTCAGTGTCTCTGACATAGGGTTTCACTGTCCCGGGAAAGTCTCTGCTAACACCGTGCAGAGCGCTGTGCCCAATATACAGAAACGTCTTGCGGTATCTCCTACAGGGAAAGTGCCAGGAGGGAATTGTGGAGCTTGTTCTCAGTGTCTCTGAGAATTGCTCTGATTATCCCTGTGACCTCTTTGCTAAGACTCTCCAGAGAGCCGTCCTCAAAACAAACACACATCTTGACATATCTCCCACATTGATCGCAGTGTCTCCAGAAACGGCATTCAAGGAGCCAGGACCTTTTCTCCCTACACTGTCCATTGAGTTGTCCTCAAAACCAATAGACATCCTGCTATATCTCCCACATGGAAAGTGCCAGGAGGGAGAAGTGGGGATTATGTTTAGACTTTCTCGGAACTGCTTCAAATCAACTAGATATCTTTGTGCTGTAAATCTCCCAACAGCCAAACGCAAAAGCAGCAAACATCTCGCTGTATGTCCCACATCCAAAGTGCCAAGAGAGAGCTTGCTCTCCCTGTCTTTGAGTACTGTCTTCACTGTCCCGGTTACCTCTTGGCTAACATTCTCTTCAGAGCTGCAGTGAAACCAGGAACCACGTGGAGAAGGCACCCACACTGAAAGTGCCTGGAGGGAACATTGGGGCTTCTTCTCAGTGTCTCTGACATAGGGTTTCACTGTCCCGGGAAAGTCTCTGCTAACACCGTGCAGAGCGCTGTGCCCAATATACAGAAACGTCTTGCGGTATCTCCTACAGGGAAAGTGCCAGGAGGGAATTGTCGAGCTTGTTCTCAGTGTCTCTGAGAATTGCTCTAATTATCCCTGTGACCTCTTTGCTAAGACTCTCCAGAGAGACGTCCTCAAAACAAACACACATCTTGACATATCTCCCACATTGATCGCAGTGTCTCCAGAAACGGCATTCAAGGAGCCAGGACCTTTTCTCCCTACACTGTCCATTGAGTTGTCCTCAAAACCAATAGACATCCTGCTATATCTCCCACATGGAAAGTGCCAGGAGGGAGAAGTGGGGATTATGTTTAGACTTTCTCGGAACTGCTTCAAATCAACTAGATATCTTTGTGCTGTAAATCTCCCAACAGCCAAACGCAAAAGCAGCAAACATCTTGCTGTATGTCCCACATCCAAAGTGCCAAGAGAGAGCTTGCTCTCCCTGTCTTTGAGTACTGTTTTCACTGTCCCGGTTACCTCTTGGCTAACATTCTCTTCAGAGCTGCAGTGAAACCAGGAACCACGTGGAGAAGGCACCCACACTGAAAGTGCCTGGAGGGAACATTGGGGCTTCTTCTCAGTGTCTCTGACATAGGGTTTCACTGTCCCGGGAAAGTCTCTGCTAACACCGTGCAGAGCGCTGTGCCCAATATACAGAAACGTCTTGCGGTATCTCCTACAGGGAAAGTGCCAGGAGGGAATTGTGGAGCTTGTTCTCAGTGTCTCTGAGAATTGCTCTAATTATCCCTGTGACCTCTTTGCTAAGACTCTCCAGAGAGCCGTCCTCAAAACAAACACACATCTTGACATATCTCCCACATTGATCGCAGTGTCTCCAGAAACGGCATTCAAGGAGCCAGGACCTTTTCTCCCTACACTGTCCATTGAGTTGTCCTCAAAACCAATATACATCCTGCTATATCTCCCACATGGAAAGTGCCAGGAGGGAGAAGTGGGGATTATGTTTAGACTTTCTCGGAACTGCTTCAAATCAACTAGATATCTTTGTGCTGTAAATCTCCCAACAGCCAAACGCAAAAGCAGCAAACATCTCGCTGTATGTCCCACATCCAAAGTGCCAAGAGAGAGCTTGCTCTCCCTGTCTTTGAGTACTGTTTTCACTGTCCCGGTTACCTCTTGGCTAACATTCTCTTCAGAGCTGCAGTGAAACCAGGAACCACGTGGAGAAGGCACCCACACTGAAAGTGCCTGGAGGGAACATTGGGGCTTCTTCTCAGTGTCTCTGACATAGGGTTTCACTGTCCCGGGAAAGTCTCTGCTAACACCGTGCAGAGCGCTGTGCCCAATATACAGAAACGTCTTGCGGTATCTCCTACAGGGAAAGTGCCAGGAGGGAATTGTGGAGCTTGTTCTCAGTGTCTCTGAGAATTGCTCTAATTAGCCCTGTGACCTCTTTGCTAAGACTCTCCAGAGAGCCGTCCTCAAAACAAACACACATCTTGACATATCTCCCACATTGATCGCAGTGTCTCCAGAAACGGCATTCAAGGAGCCAGGACCTTTTCTCCCTACACTGTCCATTGAGTTGTCCTCAAAACCAATAGACATCCTGCTATATCTCCCACATGGAAAGTGCCAGGAGGGAGAAGTGGGGATTATGTTTAGACTTTCTCGGAACTGCTTCAAATCAACTAGATATCTTTGTGCTGTAAATCTCCCAACAGCCAAACGCAAAAGCAGCAAACATCTCGCTGTATGTCCCACATCCAAAGTGCCAAGAGAGAGCTTGCTCTCCCTGTCTTTGAGTACTGTTTTCACTGTCCCGGTTACCTCTTGGCTAACATTCTCTTCAGAGCTGCAGTGAAACCAGGAACCACGTGGAGAAGGCACCCACACTGAAAGTGCCTGGAGGGAACATTGGGGCTTCTTCTCAGTGTCTCTGACATAGGGTTTCACTGTCCCGGGAAAGTCTCTGCTAACACCGTGCAGAGCGCTGTGCCCAATATACAGAAACGTCTTGCGGTATCTCCTACAGGGAAAGTGCCAGGAGGGAATTGTCGAGCTTGTTCTCAGTGTCTCTGAGAATTGCTCTGATTATCCCTGTGACCTCTTTGCTAAGACTCTCCAGAGAGACGTCCTCAAAACAAACACACATCTTGACATATCTCCCACATTGATCGCAGTGTCTCCAGAAACGGCATTCAAGGAGCCAGGACCTTTTCTCCCTACACTGTCCATTGAGTTGTCCTCAAAACCAATAGACATCCTGCTATATCTCCCACATGGAAAGTGCCAGGAGGGAGAAGTGGGGATTATGTTTAGACTTTCTCGGAACTGCTTCAAATCAACTAGATATCTTTGTGCTGTAAATCTCCCAACAGCCAAACGCAAAAGCAGCAAACATCTTGCTGTATGTCCCACATCCAAAGTGCCAAGAGAGAGCTTGCTCTCCCTGTCTTTGAGTACTGTTTTCACTGTCCCGGTTACCTCTTGGCTAACATTCTCTTCAGAGCTGCAGTGAAACCAGGAACCACGTGGAGAAGGCACCCACACTGAAAGTGCCTGGAGGGAACATTGGGGCTTCTTCTCAGTGTCTCTGACATAGGGTTTCACTGTCCCGGGAAAGTCTCTGCTAACACCGTGCAGAGCGCTGTGCCCAATATACAGAAACGTCTTGCGGTATCTCCTACAGGGAAAGTGCCAGGAGGGAATTGTCGAGCTTGTTCTCAGTGTCTCTGAGAATTGCTCTGATTATCCCTGTGACCTCTTTGCTAAGACTCTCCAGAGAGACGTCCTCAAAACAAACACACATCTTGACATATCTCCCACATTGATCGCAGTGTCTCCAGAAACGGCATTCAAGGAGCCAGGACCTTTTCTCCCTACACTGTCCATTGAGTTGTCCTCAAAACCAATAGACATCCTGCTATATCTCCCACATGGAAAGTGCCAGGAGGGAGAAGTGGGGATTATGTTTAGACTTTCTCG
Organism: Chroicocephalus ridibundus; assembly: GCF_963924245.1. NCBI lineage: Eukaryota > Metazoa > Chordata > Aves > Charadriiformes > Laridae > Chroicocephalus > Chroicocephalus ridibundus. The sequence goes on from NW_026961140.1 coordinate 10,456, forward strand.
GAACTGCTTCAAATCAACTAGATATCTTTGTGCTGTAAATCTCCCAACAGCCAAACGCAAAAGCAGCAAACATCTTGCTGTATGTCCCACATCCAAAGTGCCAAGAGAGAGCTTGCTCTCCCTGTCTTTGAGTACTGTTTTCACTGTCCCGGTTACCTCTTGGCTAACATTCTCTTCAGAGCTGCAGTGAAACCAGGAACCACGTGGAGAAGGCACCCACACTGAAAGTGCCTGGAGGGAACATTGGGGCTTCTTCTCAGTGTCTCTGACATAGGGTTTCACTGTCCCGGGAAAGTCTCTGCTAACACCGTGCAGAGCGCTGTGCCCAATATACAGAAACGTCTTGCGGTATCTCCTACAGGGAAAGTGCCAGGAGGGAATTGTGGAGCTTGTTCTCAGTGTCTCTGAGAATTGCTCTAATTATCCCTGTGACCTCTTTGCTAAGACTCTCCAGAGAGCCGTCCTCAAAACAAACACACATCTTGACATATCTCCCACATTGATCGCAGTGTCTCCATAAACGGCATTCAAGGAGCCAGGACCTTTTCTCCCTACACTGTCCATTGAGTTGTCCTCAAAACCAATATACATCCTGCTATATCTCCCACATGGAAAGTGCCAGGAGGGAGAAGTGGGGATTATGTTTAGACTTTCTCGGAACTGCTTCAAATCAACTAGATATCTTTGTGCTGTAAATCTCCCAACAGCCAAACGCAAAAGCAGCAAACATCTCGCTGTATGTCCCACATCCAAAGTGCCAAGAGAGAGCTTGCTCTCCCTGTCTTTGAGTACTGTTTTCACTGTCCCGGTTACCTCTTGGCTAACATTCTCTTCAGAGCTGCAGTGAAACCAGGAACCACGTGGAGAAGGCACCCACACTGAAAGTGCCTGGAGGGAACATTGGGGCTTCTTCTCAGTGTCTCTGACATAGGGTTTCACTGTCCCGGGAAAGTCTCTGCTAACACCGTGCAGAGCGCTGTGCCCAATATACAGAAACGTCTTGCGGTATCTCCTACAGGGAAAGTGCCAGGAGGGAATTGTGGAGCTTGTTCTCAGTGTCTCTGAGAATTGCTCTAATTATCCCTGTGACCTCTTTGCTAAGACTCTCCAGAGAGCCGTCCTCAAAACAAACACACATCTTGACATATCTCCCACATTGATCGCAGTGTCTCCATAAACGGCATTCAAGGAGCCAGGACCTTTTCTCCCTACACTGTCCATTGAGTTGTCCTCAAAACCAATATACATCCTGCTATATCTCCCACATGGAAAGTGCCAGGAGGGAGAAGTGGGGATTATGTTTAGACTTTCTCGGAACTGCTTCAAATCAACTAGATATCTTTGTGCTGTAAATCTCCCAACAGCCAAACGCAAAAGCAGCAAACATCTCGCTGTATGTCCCACATCCAAAGTGCCAAGAGAGAGCTTGCTCTCCCTGTCTTTGAGTACTGTTTTCACTGTCCCGGTTACCTCTTGGCTAACATTCTCTTCAGAGCTGCAGTGAAACCAGGAACCACGTGGAGAAGGCACCCACACTGAAAGTGCCTGGAGGGAACATTGGGGCTTCTTCTCAGTGTCTCTGACATAGGGTTTCACTGTCCCGGGAAAGTCTCTGCTAACACCGTGCAGAGCGCTGTGCCCAACGTACAGAAACGTCTTGCGGTATCTCCTACAGGGAAAGTGCCAGGAGGGAATTGTGGAGCTTGTTCTCAGTGTCTCTGAGAATTGCTCTGATTATCCGTGTGACCTCTTTGCTAAGACTCTCCAGAGAGCCGTCCTCAAAACAAACACACATCTTGACATATCTCCCACATTGATCGCAGTGTCTCCAGAAACGGCATTCAAGGAGCCAGGACCTTTTCTCCCTACACTGTCCATTGAGTTGTCCTCAAAACCAATAGACATCCTGCTATATCTCCCACATGGAAAGTGCCAGGAGGGAGAAGTGGGGATTATGTTTAGACTTTCTCGGAACTGCTTCAAATCAACTAGATATCTTTGTGCTGTAAATCTCCCAACAGCCAAACGCAAAAGCAGCAAACATCTCGCTGTATGTCCCACATCCAAAGTGCCAAGAGAGAGCTTGCTCTCCCTGTCTTTGAGTACTGTTTTCACTGTCCCGGTTACCTCTTGGCTAACATTCTCTTCAGAGCTGCAGTGAAACCAGGAACCACGTGGAGAAGGCACCCACACTGAAAGTGCCTGGAGGGAACATTGGGGCTTCTTCTCAGTGTCTCTGACATAGGGTTTCACTGTCCCGGGAAAGTCTCTGCTAACACCGTGCAGAGCGCTGTGCCCAATATACAGAAACGTCTTGCGGTATCTCCTACAGGGAAAGTGCCAGGAGGGAATTGTCGAGCTTGTTCTCAGTGTCTCTGAGAATTGCTCTGATTATCCCTGTGACCTCTTTGCTAAGACTCTCCAGAGAGCCGTCCTCAAAACAAACACACATCTTGACATATCTCCCACATTGATCGCAGTGTCTCCAGAAACGGCATTCAAGGAGCCAGGACCTTTTCTCCCTACACTGTCCATTGAGTTGTCCTCAAAACCAATATACATCCTGCTATATCTCCCACATGGAAAGTGCCAGGAGGGAGAAGTGGGGATTATGTTTAGACTTTCTCGGAACTGCTTCAAATCAACTAGATATCTTTGTGCTGTAAATCTCCCAACAGCCAAACGCAAAAGCAGCAAACATCTTGCTGTATGTCCCACATCCAAAGTGCCAAGAGAGAGCTTGCTCTCCCTGTCTTTGAGTACTGTTTTCACTGTCCCGGTTACCTCTTGGCTAACATTCTCTTCAGAGCTGCAGTGAAACCAGGAACCACGTGGAGAAGGCACCCACACTGAAAGTGCCTGGAGGGAACATTGGGGCTTCTTCTCAGTGTCTCTGACATAGGGTTTCACTGTCCCGGGAAAGTCTCTGCTAACACCGTGCAGAGCGCTGTGCCCAATATACAGAAACGTCTTGCGGTATCTCCTACAGGGAAAGTGCCAGGAGGGAATTGTGGAGCTTGTTCTCAGTGTCTCTGAGAATTGCTCTAATTATCCCTGTGACCTCTTTGCTAAGACTCTCCAGAGAGCCGTCCTCAAAACAAACACACATCTTGACATATCTCCCACATTGATCGCAGTGTCTCCAGAAACGGCATTCAAGGAGCCAGGACCTTTTCTCCCTACACTGTCCATTGAGTTGTCCTCAAAACCAATATACATCCTGCTATATCTCCCACATGGAAAGTGCCAGGAGGGAGAAGTGGGGATTATGTTTAGACTTTCTCGGAACTGCTTCAAATCAACTAGATATCTTTGTGCTGTAAATCTCCCAACAGCCAAACGCAAAAGCAGCAAACATCTCGCTGTATGTCCCACATCCAAAGTGCCAAGAGAGAGCTTGCTCTCCCTGTCTTTGAGTACTGTTTTCACTGTCCCGGTTACCTCTTGGCTAACATTCTCTTCAGAGCTGCAGTGAAACCAGGAACCACGTGGAGAAGGCACCCACACTGAAAGTGCCTGGAGGGAACATTGGGGCTTCTTCTCAGTGTCTCTGACATAGGGTTTCACTGTCCCGGGAAAGTCTCTGCTAACACCGTGCAGAGCGCTGTGCCCAATATACAGAAACGTCTTGCGGTATCTCCTACAGGGAAAGTGCCAGGAGGGAATTGTGGAGCTTGTTCTCAGTGTCTCTGAGAATTGCTCTGATTATCCCTGTGACCTCTTTGCTAAGACTCTCCAGAGAGACGTCCTCAAAACAAACACACATCTTGACATATCTCCCACATTGATCGCAGTGTCTCCAGAAACGGCATTCAAGGAGCCAGGACCTTTTCTCCCTACACTGTCCATTGAGTTGTCCTCAAAACCAATAGACATCCTGCTATATCTCCCACATGGAAAGTGCCAGGAGGGAGAAGTGGGGATTATGTTTAGGCTTTCTCGGAACTGCTTCAAATCAACTAGATATCTTTGTGCTGTAAATCTCCCAACAGCCAAACGCAAAAGCAGCAAACATCTCGCTGTATGTCCCACATCCAAAGTGCCAAGAGAGAGCTTGCTCTCCCTGTCTTTGAGTACTGTCTTCACTGTCCCGGTTACCTCTTTGCTAACATTCTCTTCAGAGCTGCAGTGAAACCAGGAACCACGTGGAGAAGGCACCCACACTGAAAGTGCCTGGAGGGAACATTGGGGCTTCTTCTCAGTGTCTCTGACATAGGGTTTCACTGTCCCGGGAAAGTCTCTGCTAACACCGTGCAGAGCGCTGTGCCCAACGTACAGAAACGTCTTGCGGTATCTCCTACAGGGAAAGTGCCAGGAGGGAATTGTGGAGCTTGTTCTCAGTGTCTCTGAGAATTGCGCTAATTATCCCTGTGACCTCTTTGCTAAGACTCTCCAGAGAGCCGTCCTCAAAACAAACACACATCTTGACATATCTCCCACATTGATCGCAGTGTCTCCAGAAACGGCATTCAAGGAGCCAGGACCTTTTCTCCCTACACTGTCCATTGAGTTGTCCTCAAAACCAATAGACATCCTGCTATATCTCCCACATGGAAAGTGCCAGGAGGGAGAAGTGGGGATTATGTTTAGACTTTCTCGGAACTGCTTCAAATCAACTAGATATCTTTGTGCTGTAAATCTCCCAACAGCCAAACGCAAAAGCAGCAAACATCTCGCTGTATGTCCCACATCCAAAGTGCCAAGAGAGAGCTTGCTCTCCCTGTCTTTGAGTACTGTTTTCACTGTCCCGGTTACCTCTTTGCTAACGTTCTCTTCAGAGCTGCAGTGAAACCAGGAACCACGTTGAGAAGGCACCCACACTGAAAGTGCCTGGAGGGAACATTGGGGCTTCTTCTCAGTGTCTCTGACATAGGGTTTCACTGTCCCGGGAAAGTCTCTGCTAACACCGTGCAGAGCGCTGTGCCCAATATACAGAAACGTCTTGCGGTATCTCCTACAGGGAAAGTGCCAGGAGGGAATTGTCGAGCTTGTTCTCAGTGTCTCTGAGAATTGCTCTGATTATCCCTGTGACCTCTTTGCTAAGACTCTCCAGAGAGACGTCCTCAAAACAAACACACATCTTGACATATCTCCCACATTGATCGCAGTGTCTCCAGAAACGGCATTCAAGGAGCCAGGACCTTTTCTCCCTACACTGTCCATTGAGTTGTCCTCAAAACCAATATACATCCTGCTATATCTCCCACATGGAAAGTGCCAGGAGGGAGAAGTGGGGATTATGTTTAGACTTTCTCGGAACTGCTTCAAATCAACTAGATATCTTTGTGCTGCAAATCTCCCAACAGCCAAACGCAAAAGCAGCAAACATCTCGCTGTATGTCCCACATCCAAAGTGCCAAGAGAGAGCTTGCTCTCCCTGTCTTTGAGTACTGTTTTCACTGTCCCGGTTACCTCTTGGCTAACATTCTCTTCAGAGCTGCAGTGAAACCAGGAACCACGTGGAGAAGGCACCCACACTGAAAGTGCCTGGAGGGAACATTGGGGCTTCTTCTCAGTGTCTCTGACATAGGGTTTCACTGTCCCGGGAAAGTCTCTGCTAACACCGTGCAGAGCGCTGTGCCCAACGTACAGAAACGTCTTGCGGTATCTCCTACAGGGAAAGTGCCAGGAGGGAATTGTGGAGCTTGTTCTCAGTGTCTCTGAGAATTGCTCTGATTATCCGTGTGACCTCTTTGCTAAGACTCTCCAGAGAGCCGTCCTCAAAACAAACACACATCTTGACATATCTCCCACATTGATCGCAGTGTCTCCAGAAACGGCATTCAAGGAGCCAGGACCTTTTCTCCCTACACTGTCCATTGAGTTGTCCTCAAAACCAATAGACATCCTGCTATATCTCCCACATGGAAAGTGCCAGGAGGGAGAAGTGGGGATTATGTTTAGACTTTCTCGGAACTGCTTCAAATCAACTAGATATCTTTGTGCTGTAAATCTCCCAACAGCCAAACGCAAAAGCAGCAAACATCTCGCTGTATGTCCCACATCCAAAGTGCCAAGAGAGAGCTTGCTCTCCCTGTCTTTGAGTACTGTTTTCACTGTCCCGGTTACCTCTTGGCTAACATTCTCTTCAGAGCTGCAGTGAAACCAGGAACCACGTGGAGAAGGCACCCACACTGAAAGTGCCTGGAGGGAACATTGGGGCTTCTTCTCAGTGTCTCTGACATAGGGTTTCACTGTCCCGGGAAAGTCTCTGCTAACACCCTGCAGAGCGCTGTGCCCAATGTACAGAAACGTCTTGCGGTATCTCCTACAGGGAAAGTGCCAGGAGGGAATTGTCGAGCTTGTTCTCAGTGTCTCTGAGAATTGCTCTGATTATCCCTGTGACCTCTTTGCTAAGACTCTCCAGAGAGACGTCCTCAAAACAAACACACATCTTGACATATCTCCCACATTGATCGCAGTGTCTCCAGAAACGGCATTCAAGGAGCCAGGACCTTTTCTCCCTACACTGTCCATTGAGTTGTCCTCAAAACCAATAGACATCCTGCTATATCTCCCACATGGAAAGTGCCAGGAGGGAGAAGTGGGGATTATGTTTAGACTTTCTCGGAACTGCTTCAAATCAACTAGATATCTTTGTGCTGTAAATCTCCCAACAGCCAAACGCAAAAGCAGCAAACATCTCGCTGTATGTCCCACATCCAAAGTGCCAAGAGAGAGCTTGCTCTCCCTGTCTTTGAGTACTGTTTTCACTGTCCCGGTTACCTCTTGGCTAACATTCTCTTCAGAGCTGCAGTGAAACCAGGAACCACGTGGAGAAGGCACCCACACTGAAAGTGCCTGGAGGGAACATTGGGGCTTCTTCTCAGTGTCTCTGACATAGGGTTTCACTGTCCCGGGAAAGTCTCTGCTAACACCGTGCAGAGCGCTGTGCCCAATATACAGAAACGTCTTGCGGTATCTCCTACAGGGAAAGTGCCAGGAGGGAATTGTGGAGCTTGTTCTCAGTGTCTCTGAGAATTGCTCTAATTATCCCTGTGACCTCTTTGCTAAGACTCTCCAGAGAGCCGTCCTCAAAACAAACACACATCTTGACATATCTCCCACATTGATCGCAGTGTCTCCAGAAACGGCATTCAAGGAGCCAGGACCTTTTCTCCCTACACTGTCCATTGAGTTGTCCTCAAAACCAATATACATCCTGCTATATCTCCCACATGGAAAGTGCCAGGAGGGAGAAGTGGGGATTATGTTTAGACTTTCTCGGAACTGCTTCAAATCAACTAGATATCTTTGTGCTGTAAATCTCCCAACAGCCAAACGCAAAAGCAGCAAACATCTCACTGTATGTCCCACATCCAAAGTGCCAAGAGAGAGCTTGCTCTCCCTGTCTTTGAGTACTGTTTTCACTGTCCCGGTTACCTCTTGGCTAACATTCTCTTCAGAGCTGCAGTGAAACCAGGAACCACGTGGAGAAGGCACCCACACTGAAAGTGCCTGGAGGGAACATTGGGGCTTCTTCTCAGTGTCTCTGACATAGGGTTTCACTGTCCCGGGAAAGTCTCTGCTAACACCGTGCAGAGCGCTGTGCCCAATATACAGAAACATCTTGCGGTATCTCCTACAGGGAAAGTGCCAGGAGGGAATTGTGGAGCTTGTTCTCAGTGTCTCTGAGAATTGCTCTGATTATCCCTGTGACCTCTTTGCTAAGACTCTCCAGAGAGCCGTCCTCAAAACAAACACACATCTTGACATATCTCCCACATTGATCGCAGTGTCTCCAGAAACGGCATTCAAGGAGCCAGGACCTTTTCTCCCTACACTGTCCATTGAGTTGTCCTCAAAACCAATAGACATCCTGCTATATCTCCCACATGGAAAGTGCCAGGAGGGAGAAGTGGGGATTATGTTTAGACTTTCTCGGAACTGCTTCAAATCAACTAGATATCTTTGTGCTGTAAATCTCCCAACAGCCAAACGCAAAAGCAGCAAACATCTCGCTGTATGTCCCACATCCAAAGTGCCAAGAGAGAGCTTGCTCTCCCTGTCTTTGAGTACTGTTTTCACTGTCCCGGTTACCTCTTGGCTAACATTCTCTTCAGAGCTGCAGTGAAACCAGGAACCACGTGGAGAAGGCACCCACACTGAAAGTGCCTGGAGGGAACATTGGGGCTTCTTCTCAGTGTCTCTGACATAGGGTTTCACTGTCCCGGGAAAGTCTCTGCTAACACCGTGCAGAGCGCTGTGCCCAATGTACAGAAACGTCTTGCGGTATCTCCTACAGGGAAAGTGCCAGGAGGGAATTGTCGAGCTTGTTCTCAGTGTCTCTGAGAATTGCTCTGATTATCCCTGTGACCTCTTTGCTAAGACTCTCCAGAGAGACGTCCTCAAAACAAACACACATCTTGACATATCTCCCACATTGATCGCAGTGTCTCCAGAAACGGCATTCAAGGAGCCAGGACCTTTTCTCCCTACACTGTCCATTGAGTTGTCCTCAAAACCAATAGACATCCTGCTATATCTCCCACATGGAAAGTGCCAGGAGGGAGAAGTGGGGATTATGTTTAGACTTTCTCGGAACTGCTTCAAATCAACTAGATATCTTTGTGCTGTAAATCTCCCAACAGCCAAACGCAAAAGCAGCAAACATCTCGCTGTATGTCCCACATCCAAAGTGCCAAGAGAGAGCTTGCTCTCCCTGTCTTTGAGTACTGTTTTCACTGTCCCGGTTACCTCTTGGCTAACATTCTCTTCAGAGCTGCAGTGAAACCAGGAACCACGTGGAGAAGGCACCCACACTGAAAGTGCCTGGAGGGAACATTGGGGCTTCTTCTCAGTGTCTCTGACATAGGGTTTCACTGTCCCGGGAAAGTCTCTGCTAACACCGTGCAGAGCGCTGTGCCCAATATACAGAAACGTCTTGCGGTATCTCCTACAGGGAAAGTGCCAGGAGGGAATTGTCGAGCTTGTTCTCAGTGTCTCTGAGAATTGCTCTAATTATCCCTGTGACCTCTTTGCTAAGACTCTCCAGAGAGCCGTCCTCAAAACAAACACACGTCTTGACATATCTCCCACATTGATCGCAGTGTCTCCATAAACGGCATTCAAGGAGCCAGGACCTTTTCTCCCTACACTGTCCATTGAGTTGTCCTCAAAACCAATATACATCCTGCTATATCTCCCACATGGAAAGTGCCAGGAGGGAGAAGTGGGGATTATGTTTAGACTTTCTCGGAACTGCTTCAAATCAACTAGATATCTTTGTGCTGTAAATCTCCCAACAGCCAAACGCAAAAGCAGCAAACATCTCGCTGTATGTCCCACATCCAAAGTGCCAAGAGAGAGCTTGCTCTCCCTGTCTTTGAGTACTGTTTTCACTGTCCCGGTTACCTCTTGGCTAACATTCTCTTCAGAGCTGCAGTGAAACCAGGAACCACGTGGAGAAGGCACCCACACTGAAAGTGCCTGGAGGGAACATTGGGGCTTCTTCTCAGTGTCTCTGACATAGGGTTTCACTGTCCCGGGAAAGTCTCTGCTAACACCGTGCAGAGCGCTGTGCCCAACGTACAGAAACGTCTTGCGGTATCTCCTACAGGGAAAGTGCCAGGAGGGAATTGTGGAGCTTGTTCTCAGTGTCTCTGAGAATTGCTCTGATTATCCGTGTGACCTCTTTGCTAAGACTCTCCAGAGAGCCGTCCTCAAAACAAACACACATCTTGACATATCTCCCACATTGATCGCAGTGTCTCCAGAAACGGCATTCAAGGAGCCAGGACCTTTTCTCCCTACACTGTCCATTGAGTTGTCCTCAAAACCAATAGACATCCTGCTATATCTCCCACATGGAAAGTGCCAGGAGGGAGAAGTGGGGATTATGTTTAGACTTTCTCGGAACTGCTTCAAATCAACTAGATATCTTTGTGCTGTAAATCTCCCAACAGCCAAACGCAAAAGCAGCAAACATCTCGCTGTATGTCCCACATCCAAAGTGCCAAGAGAGAGCTTGCTCTCCCTGTCTTTGAGTACTGTCTTCACTGTCCCGGTTACCTCTTGGCTAACATTCTCTTCAGAGCTGCAGTGAAACCAGGAACCACGTGGAGAAGGCACCCACACTGAAAGTGCCTGGAGGGAACATTGGGGCTTCTTCTCAGTGTCTCTGACATAGGGTTTCACTGTCCCGGGAAAGTCTCTGCTAACACCGTGCAGAGCGCTGTGCCCAATATACAGAAACGTCTTGCGGTATCTCCTACAGGGAAAGTGCCAGGAGGGAATTGTGGAGCTTGTTCTCAGTGTCTCTGAGAATTGCTCTAATTATCCCTGTGACCTCTTTGCTAAGACTCTCCAGAGAGCCGTCCTCAAAACAAACACACATCTTGACATATCTCCCACATTGATCGCAGTGTCTCCAGAAACGGCATTCAAGGAGCCAGGACCTTTTCTCCCTACACTGTCCATTGAGTTGTCCTCAAAACCAATAGACATCCTGCTATATCTCCCACATGGAAAGTGCCAGGAGGGAGAAGTGGGGATTATGTTTAGACTTTCTCGGAACTGCTTCAAATCAACTAGATATCTTTGTGCTGTAAATCTCCCAACAGCCAAACGCAAAAGCAGCAAACATCTCGCTGTATGTCCCACATCCAAAGTGCCAAGAGAGAGCTTGCTCTCCCTGTCTTTGAGTACTGTTTTCACTGTCCCGGTTACCTCTTGGCTAACATTCTCTTCAGAGCTGCAGTGAAACCAGGAACCACGTGGAGAAGGCACCCACACTGAAAGTGCCTGGAGGGAACATTGGGGCTTCTTCTCAGTGTCTCTGACATAGGGTTTCACTGTCCCGGGAAAGTCTCTGCTAACACCGTGCAGAGCGCTGTGCCCAATATACAGAAACGTCTTGCGGTATCTCCTACAGGGAAAGTGCCAGGAGGGAATTGTGGAGCTTGTTCTCAGTGTCTCTGAGAATTGCTCTGATTATCCCTGTGACCTCTTTGCTAAGACTCTCCAGAGAGACGTCCTCAAAACAAACACACATCTTGACATATCTCCCACATTGATCGCAGTGTCTCCAGAAACGGCATTCAAGGAGCCAGGACCTTTTCTCCCTACACTGTCCATTGAGTTGTCCTCAAAACCAATAGACATCCTGCTATATCTCCCACATGGAAAGTGCCAGGAGGGAGAAGTGGGGATTATGTTTAGGCTTTCTCGGAACTGCTTCAAATCAACTAGATATCTTTGTGCTGTAAATCTCCCAACAGCCAAACGCAAAAGCAGCAAACATCTCGCTGTATGTCCCACATCCAAAGTGCCAAGAGAGAGCTTGCTCTCCCTGTCTTTGAGTACTGTCTTCACTGTCCCGGTTACCTCTTTGCTAACATTCTCTTCAGAGCTGCAGTGAAACCAGGAACCACGTGGAGAAGGCACCCACACTGAAAGTGCCTGGAGGGAACATTGGGGCTTCTTCTCAGTGTCTCTGACATAGGGTTTCACTGTCCCGGGAAAGTCTCTGCTAACACCGTGCAGAGCGCTGTGCCCAACGTACAGAAACGTCTTGCGGTATCTCCTACAGGGAAAGTGCCAGGAGGGAATTGTGGAGCTTGTTCTCAGTGTCTCTGAGAATTGCTCTAATTATCCCTGTGACCTCTTTGCTAAGACTCTCCAGAGAGCCGTCCTCAAAACAAACACACATCTTGACATATCTCCCACATTGATCGCAGTGTCTCCAGAAACGGCATTCAAGGAGCCAGGACCTTTTCTCCCTACACTGTCCATTGAGTTGTCCTCAAAACCAATAGACATCCTGCTATATCTCCCACATGGAAAGTGCCAGGAGGGAGAAGTGGGGATTATGTTTAGACTTTCTCGGAACTGCTTCAAATCAACTAGATATCTTTGTGCTGTAAATCTCCCAACAGCCAAACGCAAAAGCAGCAAACATCTCGCTGTATGTCCCACATCCAAAGTGCCAAGAGAGAGCTTGCTCTCCCTGTCTTTGAGTACTGTTTTCACTGTCCCGGTTACCTCTTGGCTAACATTCTCTTCAGAGCTGCAGTGAAACCAGGAACCACGTGGAGAAGGCACCCACACTGAAAGTGCCTGGAGGGAACATTGGGGCTTCTTCTCAGTGTCTCTGACATAGGGTTTCACTGTCCCGGGAAAGTCTCTGCTAACACCGTGCAGAGCGCTGTGCCCAATATACAGAAACGTCTTGCGGTATCTCCTACAGGGAAAGTGCCAGGAGGGAATTGTCGAGCTTGTTCTCAGTGTCTCTGAGAATTGCTCTGATTATCCCTGTGACCTCTTTGCTAAGACTCTCCAGAGAGACGTCCTCAAAACAAACACACATCTTGACATATCTCCCACATTGATCGCAGTGTCTCCAGAAACGGCATTCAAGGAGCCAGGACCTTTTCTCCCTACACTGTCCATTGAGTTGTCCTCAAAACCAATAGACATCCTGCTATATCTCCCACATGGAAAGTGCCAGGAGGGAGAAGTGGGGATTATGTTTAGGCTTTCTCGGAACTGCTTCAAATCAACTAGATATCTTTGTGCTGTAAATCTCCCAACAGCCAAACGCAAAAGCAGCAAACATCTCGCTGTATGTCCCACATCCAAAGTGCCAAGAGAGAGCTTGCTCTCCCTGTCTTTGAGTACTGTCTTCACTGTCCCGGTTACCTCTTTGCTAACATTCTCTTCAGAGCTGCAGTGAAACCAGGAACCACGTGGAGAAGGCACCCACACTGAAAGTGCCTGGAGGGAACATTGGGGCTTCTTCTCAGTGTCTCTGACATAGGGTTTCACTGTCCCGGGAAAGTCTCTGCTAACACCGTGCAGAGCGCTGTGCCCAACGTACAGAAACGTCTTGCGGTATCTCCTACAGGGAAAGTGCCAGGAGGGAATTGTGGAGCTTGTTCTCAGTGTCTCTGAGAATTGCTCTAATTATCCCTGTGACCTCTTTGCTAAGACTCTCCAGAGAGCCGTCCTCAAAACAAACACACATCTTGACATATCTCCCACATTGATCGCAGTGTCTCCATAAACGGCATTCAAGGAGCCAGGACCTTTTCTCCCTACACTGTCCATTGAGTTGTCCTCAAAACCAATATACATCCTGCTATATCTCCCACATGGAAAGTGCCAGGAGGGAGAAGTGGGGATTATGTTTAGACTTTCTCGGAACTGCTTCAAATCAACTAGATATCTTTGTGCTGTAAATCTCCCAACAGCCAAACGCAAAAGCAGCAAACATCTCGCTGTATGTCCCACATCCAAAGTGCCAAGAGAGAGCTTGCTCTCCCTGTCTTTGAGTACTGTTTTCACTGTCCCGGTTACCTCTTGGCTAACATTCTCTTCAGAGCTGCAGTGAAACCAGGAACCACGTGGAGAAGGCACCCACACTGAAAGTGCCTGGAGGGAACATTGGGGCTTCTTCTCAGTGTCTCTGACATAGGGTTTCACTGTCCCGGGAAAGTCTCTGCTAACACCGTGCAGAGCGCTGTGCCCAACGTACAGAAACGTCTTGCGGTATCTCCTACAGGGAAAGTGCCAGGAGGGAATTGTGGAGCTTGTTCTCAGTGTCTCTGAGAATTGCTCTGATTATCCGTGTGACCTCTTTGCTAAGACTCTCCAGAGAGCCGTCCTCAAAACAAACACACATCTTGACATATCTCCCACATTGATCGCAGTGTCTCCAGAAACGGCATTCAAGGAGCCAGGACCTTTTCTCCCTACACTGTCCATTGAGTTGTCCTCAAAACCAATAGACATCCTGCTATATCTCCCACATGGAAAGTGCCAGGAGGGAGAAGTGGGGATTATGTTTAGACTTTCTCGGAACTGCTTCAAATCAACTAGATATCTTTGTGCTGTAAATCTCCCAACAGCCAAACGCAAAAGCAGCAAACATCTCGCTGTATGTCCCACATCCAAAGTGCCAAGAGAGAGCTTGCTCTCCCTGTCTTTGAGTACTGTTTTCACTGTCCCGGTTACCTCTTGGCTAACATTCTCTTCAGAGCTGCAGTGAAACCAGGAACCACGTGGAGAAGGCACCCACACTGAAAGTGCCTGGAGGGAACATTGGGGCTTCTTCTCAGTGTCTCTGACATAGGGTTTCACTGTCCCGGGAAAGTCTCTGCTAACACCCTGCAGAGCGCTGTGCCCAATATACAGAAACGTCTTGCGGTATCTCCTACAGGGAAAGTGCCAGGAGGGAATTGTGGAGCTTGTTCTCAGTGTCTCTGAGAATTGCTCTGATTATCCCTGTGACCTCTTTGCTAAGACTCTCCAGAGAGACGTCCTCAAAACAAACACACATCTTGACATATCTCCCACATTGATCGCAGTGTCTCCAGAAACGGCATTCAAGGAGCCAGGACCTTTTCTCCCTACACTGTCCATTGAGTTGTCCTCAAAACCAATAGACATCCTGCTATATCTCCCACATGGAAAGTGCCAGGAGGGAGAAGTGGGGATTATGTTTAGGCTTTCTCGGAACTGCTTCAAATCAACTAGATATCTTTGTGCTGTAAATCTCCCAACAGCCAAACGCAAAAGCAGCAAACATCTCGCTGTATGTCCCACATCCAAAGTGCCAAGAGAGAGCTTGCTCTCCCTGTCTTTGAGTACTGTCTTCACTGTCCCGGTTACCTCTTTGCTAACATTCTCTTCAGAGCTGCAGTGAAACCAGGAACCACGTGGAGAAGGCACCCACACTGAAAGTGCCTGGAGGGAACATTGGGGCTTCTTCTCAGTGTCTCTGACATAGGGTTTCACTGTCCCGGGAAAGTCTCTGCTAACACCGTGCAGAGCGCTGTGCCCAACGTACAGAAACGTCTTGCGGTATCTCCTACAGGGAAAGTGCCAGGAGGGAATTGTGGAGCTTGTTCTCAGTGTCTCTGAGAATTGCGCTAATTATCCCTGTGACCTCTTTGCTAAGACTCTCCAGAGAGCCGTCCTCAAAACAAACACACATCTTGACATATCTCCCACATTGATCGCAGTGTCTCCAGAAACGGCATTCAAGGAGCCAGGACCTTTTCTCCCTACACTGTCCATTGAGTTGTCCTCAAAACCAATAGACATCCTGCTATATCTCCCACATGGAAAGTGCCAGGAGGGAGAAGTGGGGATTATGTTTAGACTTTCTCGGAACTGCTTCAAATCAACTAGATATCTTTGTGCTGTAAATCTCCCAACAGCCAAACGCAAAAGCAGCAAACATCTCGCTGTATGTCCCACATCCAAAGTGCCAAGAGAGAGCTTGCTCTCCCTGTCTTTGAGTACTGTTTTCACTGTCCCGGTTACCTCTTTGCTAACGTTCTCTTCAGAGCTGCAGTGAAACCAGGAACCACGTTGAGAAGGCACCCACACTGAAAGTGCCTGGAGGGAACATTGGGGCTTCTTCTCAGTGTCTCTGACATAGGGTTTCACTGTCCCGGGAAAGTCTCTGCTAACACCGTGCAGAGCGCTGTGCCCAATATACAGAAACGTCTTGCGGTATCTCCTACAGGGAAAGTGCCAGGAGGGAATTGTCGAGCTTGTTCTCAGTGTCTCTGAGAATTGCTCTGATTATCCCTGTGACCTCTTTGCTAAGACTCTCCAGAGAGACGTCCTCAAAACAAACACACATCTTGACATATCTCCCACATTGATCGCAGTGTCTCCAGAAACGGCATTCAAGGAGCCAGGACCTTTTCTCCCTACACTGTCCATTGAGTTGTCCTCAAAACCAATATACATCCTGCTATATCTCCCACATGGAAAGTGCCAGGAGGGAGAAGTGGGGATTATGTTTAGACTTTCTCGGAACTGCTTCAAATCAACTAGATATCTTTGTGCTGCAAATCTCCCAACAGCCAAACGCAAAAGCAGCAAACATCTCGCTGTATGTCCCACATCCAAAGTGCCAAGAGAGAGCTTGCTCTCCCTGTCTTTGAGTACTGTTTTCACTGTCCCGGTTACCTCTTGGCTAACATTCTCTTCAGAGCTGCAGTGAAACCAGGAACCACGTGGAGAAGGCACCCACACTGAAAGTGCCTGGAGGGAACATTGGGGCTTCTTCTCAGTGTCTCTGACATAGGGTTTCACTGTCCCGGGAAAGTCTCTGCTAACACCCTGCAGAGCGCTGTGCCCAATATACAGAAACGTCTTGCGGTATCTCCTACAGGGAAAGTGCCAGGAGGGAATTGTGGAGCTTGTTCTCAGTGTCTCTGAGAATTGCTCTGATTATCCCTGTGACCTCTTTGCTAAGACTCTCCAGAGAGACGTCCTCAAAACAAACACACATCTTGACATATCTCCCACATTGATCGCAGTGTCTCCAGAAACGGCATTCAAGGAGCCAGGACCTTTTCTCCCTACACTGTCCATTGAGTTGTCCTCAAAACCAATAGACATCCTGCTATATCTCCCACATGGAAAGTGCCAGGAGGGAGAAGTGGGGATTATGTTTAGACTTTCTCGGAACTGCTTCAAATCAACTAGATATCTTTGTGCTGTAAATCTCCCAACAGCCAAACGCAAAAGCAGCAAACATCTCGCTGTATGTCCCACATCCAAAGTGCCAAGAGAGAGCTTGCTCTCCCTGTCTTTGAGTACTGTTTTCACTGTCCCGGTTACCTCTTGGCTAACATTCTCTTCAGAGCTGCAGTGAAACCAGGAACCACGTGGAGAAGGCACCCACACTGAAAGTGCCTGGAGGGAACATTGGGGCTTCTTCTCAGTGTCTCTGACATAGGGTTTCACTGTCCCGGGAAAGTCTCTGCTAACACCCTGCAGAGCGCTGTGCCCAATGTACAGAAACGTCTTGCGGTATCTCCTACAGGGAAAGTGCCAGGAGGGAATTGTCGAGCTTGTTCTCAGTGTCTCTGAGAATTGCTCTGATTATCCCTGTGACCTCTTTGCTAAGACTCTCCAGAGAGCCGTCCTCAAAACAAACACACATCTTGACATATCTCCCACATTGATCGCAGTGTCTCCAGAAACGGCATTCAAGGAGCCAGGACCTTTTCTCCCTACACTGTCCATTGAGTTGTCCTCAAAACCAATAGACATCCTGCTATATCTCCCACATGGAAAGTGCCAGGAGGGAGAAGTGGGGATTATGTTTAGACTTTCTCGGAACTGCTTCAAATCAACTAGATATCTTTGTGCTGTAAATCTCCCAACAGCCAAACGCAAAAGCAGCAAACATCTTGCTGTATGTCCCACATCCAAAGTGCCAAGAGAGAGCTTGCTCTCCCTGTCTTTGAGTACTGTTTTCACTGTCCCGGTTACCTCTTGGCTAACATTCTCTTCAGAGCTGCAGTGAAACCAGGAACCACGTGGAGAAGGCACCCACACTGAAAGTGCCTGGAGGGAACATTGGGGCTTCTTCTCAGTGTCTCTGACATAGGGTTTCACTGTCCCGGGAAAGTCTCTGCTAACACCGTGCAGAGCGCTGTGCCCAATATACAGAAACGTCTTGCGGTATCTCCTACAGGGAAAGTGCCAGGAGGGAATTGTGGAGCTTGTTCTCAGTGTCTCTGAGAATTGCTCTAATTATCCCTGTGACCTCTTTGCTAAGACTCTCCAGAGAGCCGTCCTCAAAACAAACACACATCTTGACATATCTCCCACATTGATCGCAGTGTCTCCAGAAACGGCATTCAAGGAGCCAGGACCTTTTCTCCCTACACTGTCCATTGAGTTGTCCTCAAAACCAATATACATCCTGCTATATCTCCCACATGGAAAGTGCCA
Source organism: Chroicocephalus ridibundus (assembly GCF_963924245.1). Lineage (NCBI taxonomy): Eukaryota > Metazoa > Chordata > Aves > Charadriiformes > Laridae > Chroicocephalus > Chroicocephalus ridibundus. Next base: position 28,159 of record NW_026961140.1, read on the forward strand.
GGAGGGAGAAGTGGGGATTATGTTTAGACTTTCTCGGAACTGCTTCAAATCAACTAGATATCTTTGTGCTGTAAATCTCCCAACAGCCAAACGCAAAAGCAGCAAACATCTCGCTGTATGTCCCACATCCAAAGTGCCAAGAGAGAGCTTGCTCTCCCTGTCTTTGAGTACTGTTTTCACTGTCCCGGTTACCTCTTGGCTAACATTCTCTTCAGAGCTGCAGTGAAACCAGGAACCACGTGGAGAAGGCACCCACACTGAAAGTGCCTGGAGGGAACATTGGGGCTTCTTCTCAGTGTCTCTGACATAGGGTTTCACTGTCCCGGGAAAGTCTCTGCTAACACCGTGCAGAGCGCTGTGCCCAATATACAGAAACGTCTTGCGGTATCTCCTACAGGGAAAGTGCCAGGAGGGAATTGTGGAGCTTGTTCTCAGTGTCTCTGAGAATTGCTCTAATTATCCCTGTGACCTCTTTGCTAAGACTCTCCAGAGAGCCGTCCTCAAAACAAACACACATCTTGACATATCTCCCACATTGATCGCAGTGTCTCCAGAAACGGCATTCAAGGAGCCAGGACCTTTTCTCCCTACACTGTCCATTGAGTTGTCCTCAAAACCAATATACATCCTGCTATATCTCCCACATGGAAAGTGCCAGGAGGGAGAAGTGGGGATTATGTTTAGACTTTCTCGGAACTGCTTCAAATCAACTAGATATCTTTGTGCTGTAAATCTCCCAACAGCCAAACGCAAAAGCAGCAAACATCTCGCTGTATGTCCCACATCCAAAGTGCCAAGAGAGAGCTTGCTCTCCCTGTCTTTGAGTACTGTTTTCACTGTCCCGGTTACCTCTTGGCTAACATTCTCTTCAGAGCTGCAGTGAAACCAGGAACCACGTGGAGAAGGCACCCACACTGAAAGTGCCTGGAGGGAACATTGGGGCTTCTTCTCAGTGTCTCTGACATAGGGTTTCACTGTCCCGGGAAAGTCTCTGCTAACACCGTGCAGAGCGCTGTGCCCAATATACAGAAACATCTTGCGGTATCTCCTACAGGGAAAGTGCCAGGAGGGAATTGTGGAGCTTGTTCTCAGTGTCTCTGAGAATTGCTCTGATTATCCCTGTGACCTCTTTGCTAAGACTCTCCAGAGAGCCGTCCTCAAAACAAACACACATCTTGACATATCTCCCACATTGATCGCAGTGTCTCCAGAAACGGCATTCAAGGAGCCAGGACCTTTTCTCCCTACACTGTCCATTGAGTTGTCCTCAAAACCAATAGACATCCTGCTATATCTCCCACATGGAAAGTGCCAGGAGGGAGAAGTGGGGATTATGTTTAGACTTTCTCGGAACTGCTTCAAATCAACTAGATATCTTTGTGCTGTAAATCTCCCAACAGCCAAACGCAAAAGCAGCAAACATCTCGCTGTATGTCCCACATCCAAAGTGCCAAGAGAGAGCTTGCTCTCCCTGTCTTTGAGTACTGTTTTCACTGTCCCGGTTACCTCTTGGCTAACATTCTCTTCAGAGCTGCAGTGAAACCAGGAACCACGTGGAGAAGGCACCCACACTGAAAGTGCCTGGAGGGAACATTGGGGCTTCTTCTCAGTGTCTCTGACATAGGGTTTCACTGTCCCGGGAAAGTCTCTGCTAACACCGTGCAGAGCGCTGTGCCCAATGTACAGAAACGTCTTGCGGTATCTCCTACAGGGAAAGTGCCAGGAGGGAATTGTCGAGCTTGTTCTCAGTGTCTCTGAGAATTGCTCTGATTATCCCTGTGACCTCTTTGCTAAGACTCTCCAGAGAGACGTCCTCAAAACAAACACACATCTTGACATATCTCCCACATTGATCGCAGTGTCTCCAGAAACGGCATTCAAGGAGCCAGGACCTTTTCTCCCTACACTGTCCATTGAGTTGTCCTCAAAACCAATAGACATCCTGCTATATCTCCCACATGGAAAGTGCCAGGAGGGAGAAGTGGGGATTATGTTTAGACTTTCTCGGAACTGCTTCAAATCAACTAGATATCTTTGTGCTGTAAATCTCCCAACAGCCAAACGCAAAAGCAGCAAACATCTTGCTGTATGTCCCACATCCAAAGTGCCAAGAGAGAGCTTGCTCTCCCTGTCTTTGAGTACTGTTTTCACTGTCCCGGTTACCTCTTGGCTAACATTCTCTTCAGAGCTGCAGTGAAACCAGGAACCACGTGGAGAAGGCACCCACACTGAAAGTGCCTGGAGGGAACATTGGGGCTTCTTCTCAGTGTCTCTGACATAGGGTTTCACTGTCCCGGGAAAGTCTCTGCTAACACCGTGCAGAGCGCTGTGCCCAATATACAGAAACGTCTTGCGGTATCTCCTACAGGGAAAGTGCCAGGAGGGAATTGTCGAGCTTGTTCTCAGTGTCTCTGAGAATTGCTCTAATTATCCCTGTGACCTCTTTGCTAAGACTCTCCAGAGAGCCGTCCTCAAAACAAACACACATCTTGACATATCTCCCACATTGATCGCAGTGTCTCCATAAACGGCATTCAAGGAGCCAGGACCTTTTCTCCCTACACTGTCCATTGAGTTGTCCTCAAAACCAATAGACATCCTGCTATATCTCCCACATGGAAAGTGCCAGGAGGGAGAAGTGGGGATTATGTTTAGACTTTCTCGGAACTGCTTCAAATCAACTAGATATCTTTGTGCTGTAAATCTCCCAACAGCCAAATGCAAAAGCAGCAAACATCTCGCTGTATGTCCCACATCCAAAGTGCCAAGAGAGAGCTTGCTCTCCCTGTCTTTGAGTACTGTTTTCACTGTCCCGGTTACCTCTTGGCTAACATTCTCTTCAGAGCTGCAGTGAAACCAGGAACCACGTGGAGAAGGCACCCACACTGAAAGTGCCTGGAGGGAACATTGGGGCTTCTTCTCAGTGTCTCTGACATAGGGTTTCACTGTCCCGGGAAAGTCTCTGCTAACACCGTGCAGAGCGCTGTGCCCAACGTACAGAAACGTCTTGCGGTATCTCCTACAGGGAAAGTGCCAGGAGGGAATTGTGGAGCTTGTTCTCAGTGTCTCTGAGAATTGCTCTGATTATCCGTGTGACCTCTTTGCTAAGACTCTCCAGAGAGCCGTCCTCAAAACAAACACACATCTTGACATATCTCCCACATTGATCGCAGTGTCTCCAGAAACGGCATTCAAGGAGCCAGGACCTTTTCTCCCTACACTGTCCATTGAGTTGTCCTCAAAACCAATAGACATCCTGCTATATCTCCCACATGGAAAGTGCCAGGAGGGAGAAGTGGGGATTATGTTTAGACTTTCTCGGAACTGCTTCAAATCAACTAGATATCTTTGTGCTGTAAATCTCCCAACAGCCAAACGCAAAAGCAGCAAACATCTCGCTGTATGTCCCACATCCAAAGTGCCAAGAGAGAGCTTGCTCTCCCTGTCTTTGAGTACTGTTTTCACTGTCCCGGTTACCTCTTGGCTAACATTCTCTTCAGAGCTGCAGTGAAACCAGGAACCACGTGGAGAAGGCACCCACACTGAAAGTGCCTGGAGGGAACATTGGGGCTTCTTCTCAGTGTCTCTGACATAGGGTTTCACTGTCCCGGGAAAGTCTCTGCTAACACCGTGCAGAGCGCTGTGCCCAATATACAGAAACGTCTTGCGGTATCTCCTACAGGGAAAGTGCCAGGAGGGAATTGTCGAGCTTGTTCTCAGTGTCTCTGAGAATTGCTCTGATTATCCCTGTGACCTCTTTGCTAAGACTCTCCAGAGAGCCGTCCTCAAAACAAACACACATCTTGACATATCTCCCACATTGATCGCAGTGTCTCCAGAAACGGCATTCAAGGAGCCAGGACCTTTTCTCCCTACACTGTCCATTGAGTTGTCCTCAAAACCAATATACATCCTGCTATATCTCCCACATGGAAAGTGCCAGGAGGGAGAAGTGGGGATTATGTTTAGACTTTCTCGGAACTGCTTCAAATCAACTAGATATCTTTGTGCTGTAAATCTCCCAACAGCCAAACGCAAAAGCAGCAAACATCTTGCTGTATGTCCCACATCCAAAGTGCCAAGAGAGAGCTTGCTCTCCCTGTCTTTGAGTACTGTTTTCACTGTCCCGGTTACCTCTTGGCTAACATTCTCTTCAGAGCTGCAGTGAAACCAGGAACCACGTGGAGAAGGCACCCACACTGAAAGTGCCTGGAGGGAACATTGGGGCTTCTTCTCAGTGTCTCTGACATAGGGTTTCACTGTCCCGGGAAAGTCTCTGCTAACACCGTGCAGAGCGCTGTGCCCAATATACAGAAACGTCTTGCGGTATCTCCTACAGGGAAAGTGCCAGGAGGGAATTGTGGAGCTTGTTCTCAGTGTCTCTGAGAATTGCTCTAATTATCCCTGTGACCTCTTTGCTAAGACTCTCCAGAGAGCCGTCCTCAAAACAAACACACATCTTGACATATCTCCCACATTGATCGCAGTGTCTCCAGAAACGGCATTCAAGGAGCCAGGACCTTTTCTCCCTACACTGTCCATTGAGTTGTCCTCAAAACCAATATACATCCTGCTATATCTCCCACATGGAAAGTGCCAGGAGGGAGAAGTGGGGATTATGTTTAGACTTTCTCGGAACTGCTTCAAATCAACTAGATATCTTTGTGCTGTAAATCTCCCAACAGCCAAACGCAAAAGCAGCAAACATCTCGCTGTATGTCCCACATCCAAAGTGCCAAGAGAGAGCTTGCTCTCCCTGTCTTTGAGTACTGTTTTCACTGTCCCGGTTACCTCTTGGCTAACATTCTCTTCAGAGCTGCAGTGAAACCAGGAACCACGTGGAGAAGGCACCCACACTGAAAGTGCCTGGAGGGAACATTGGGGCTTCTTCTCAGTGTCTCTGACATAGGGTTTCACTGTCCCGGGAAAGTCTCTGCTAACACCGTGCAGAGCGCTGTGCCCAATATACAGAAACGTCTTGCGGTATCTCCTACAGGGAAAGTGCCAGGAGGGAATTGTGGAGCTTGTTCTCAGTGTCTCTGAGAATTGCTCTGATTATCCCTGTGACCTCTTTGCTAAGACTCTCCAGAGAGACGTCCTCAAAACAAACACACATCTTGACATATCTCCCACATTGATCGCAGTGTCTCCAGAAACGGCATTCAAGGAGCCAGGACCTTTTCTCCCTACACTGTCCATTGAGTTGTCCTCAAAACCAATAGACATCCTGCTATATCTCCCACATGGAAAGTGCCAGGAGGGAGAAGTGGGGATTATGTTTAGGCTTTCTCGGAACTGCTTCAAATCAACTAGATATCTTTGTGCTGTAAATCTCCCAACAGCCAAACGCAAAAGCAGCAAACATCTCGCTGTATGTCCCACATCCAAAGTGCCAAGAGAGAGCTTGCTCTCCCTGTCTTTGAGTACTGTCTTCACTGTCCCGGTTACCTCTTTGCTAACATTCTCTTCAGAGCTGCAGTGAAACCAGGAACCACGTGGAGAAGGCACCCACACTGAAAGTGCCTGGAGGGAACATTGGGGCTTCTTCTCAGTGTCTCTGACATAGGGTTTCACTGTCCCGGGAAAGTCTCTGCTAACACCGTGCAGAGCGCTGTGCCCAACGTACAGAAACGTCTTGCGGTATCTCCTACAGGGAAAGTGCCAGGAGGGAATTGTGGAGCTTGTTCTCAGTGTCTCTGAGAATTGCTCTAATTATCCCTGTGACCTCTTTGCTAAGACTCTCCAGAGAGCCGTCCTCAAAACAAACACACATCTTGACATATCTCCCACATTGATCGCAGTGTCTCCAGAAACGGCATTCAAGGAGCCAGGACCTTTTCTCCCTACACTGTCCATTGAGTTGTCCTCAAAACCAATAGACATCCTGCTATATCTCCCACATGGAAAGTGCCAGGAGGGAGAAGTGGGGATTATGTTTAGACTTTCTCGGAACTGCTTCAAATCAACTAGATATCTTTGTGCTGTAAATCTCCCAACAGCCAAACGCAAAAGCAGCAAACATCTCGCTGTATGTCCCACATCCAAAGTGCCAAGAGAGAGCTTGCTCTCCCTGTCTTTGAGTACTGTTTTCACTGTCCCGGTTACCTCTTGGCTAACATTCTCTTCAGAGCTGCAGTGAAACCAGGAACCACGTGGAGAAGGCACCCACACTGAAAGTGCCTGGAGGGAACATTGGGGCTTCTTCTCAGTGTCTCTGACATAGGGTTTCACTGTCCCGGGAAAGTCTCTGCTAACACCGTGCAGAGCGCTGTGCCCAATATACAGAAACGTCTTGCGGTATCTCCTACAGGGAAAGTGCCAGGAGGGAATTGTCGAGCTTGTTCTCAGTGTCTCTGAGAATTGCTCTGATTATCCCTGTGACCTCTTTGCTAAGACTCTCCAGAGAGACGTCCTCAAAACAAACACACATCTTGACATATCTCCCACATTGATCGCAGTGTCTCCAGAAACGGCATTCAAGGAGCCAGGACCTTTTCTCCCTACACTGTCCATTGAGTTGTCCTCAAAACCAATATACATCCTGCTATATCTCCCACATGGAAAGTGCCAGGAGGGAGAAGTGGGGATTATGTTTAGACTTTCTCGGAACTGCTTCAAATCAACTAGATATCTTTGTGCTGTAAATCTCCCAACAGCCAAACGCAAAAGCAGCAAACATCTCGCTGTATGTCCCACATCCAAAGTGCCAAGAGAGAGCTTGCTCTCCCTGTCTTTGAGTACTGTTTTCACTGTCCCGGTTACCTCTTGGCTAACATTCTCTTCAGAGCTGCAGTGAAACCAGGAACCACGTGGAGAAGGCACCCACACTGAAAGTGCCTGGAGGGAACATTGGGGCTTCTTCTCAGTGTCTCTGACATAGGGTTTCACTGTCCCGGGAAAGTCTCTGCTAACACCGTGCAGAGCGCTGTGCCCAACGTACAGAAACGTCTTGCGGTATCTCCTACAGGGAAAGTGCCAGGAGGGAATTGTGGAGCTTGTTCTCAGTGTCTCTGAGAATTGCTCTGATTATCCGTGTGACCTCTTTGCTAAGACTCTCCAGAGAGCCGTCCTCAAAACAAACACACATCTTGACATATCTCCCACATTGATCGCAGTGTCTCCAGAAACGGCATTCAAGGAGCCAGGACCTTTTCTCCCTACACTGTCCATTGAGTTGTCCTCAAAACCAATAGACATCCTGCTATATCTCCCACATGGAAAGTGCCAGGAGGGAGAAGTGGGGATTATGTTTAGACTTTCTCGGAACTGCTTCAAATCAACTAGATATCTTTGTGCTGTAAATCTCCCAACAGCCAAACGCAAAAGCAGCAAACATCTCGCTGTATGTCCCACATCCAAAGTGCCAAGAGAGAGCTTGCTCTCCCTGTCTTTGAGTACTGTTTTCACTGTCCCGGTTACCTCTTGGCTAACATTCTCTTCAGAGCTGCAGTGAAACCAGGAACCACGTGGAGAAGGCACCCACACTGAAAGTGCCTGGAGGGAACATTGGGGCTTCTTCTCAGTGTCTCTGACATAGGGTTTCACTGTCCCGGGAAAGTCTCTGCTAACACCGTGCAGAGCGCTGTGCCCAACGTACAGAAACGTCTTGCGGTATCTCCTACAGGGAAAGTGCCAGGAGGGAATTGTGGAGCTTGTTCTCAGTGTCTCTGAGAATTGCTCTGATTATCCGTGTGACCTCTTTGCTAAGACTCTCCAGAGAGCCGTCCTCAAAACAAACACACATCTTGACATATCTCCCACATTGATCGCAGTGTCTCCAGAAACGGCATTCAAGGAGCCAGGACCTTTTCTCCCTACACTGTCCATTGAGTTGTCCTCAAAACCAATAGACATCCTGCTATATCTCCCACATGGAAAGTGCCAGGAGGGAGAAGTGGGGATTATGTTTAGACTTTCTCGGAACTGCTTCAAATCAACTAGATATCTTTGTGCTGTAAATCTCCCAACAGCCAAACGCAAAAGCAGCAAACATCTCGCTGTATGTCCCACATCCAAAGTGCCAAGAGAGAGCTTGCTCTCCCTGTCTTTGAGTACTGTTTTCACTGTCCCGGTTACCTCTTGGCTAACATTCTCTTCAGAGCTGCAGTGAAACCAGGAACCACGTGGAGAAGGCACCCACACTGAAAGTGCCTGGAGGGAACATTGGGGCTTCTTCTCAGTGTCTCTGACATAGGGTTTCACTGTCCCGGGAAAGTCTCTGCTAACACCGTGCAGAGCGCTGTGCCCAATATACAGAAACGTCTTGCGGTATCTCCTACAGGGAAAGTGCCAGGAGGGAATTGTCGAGCTTGTTCTCAGTGTCTCTGAGAATTGCTCTGATTATCCCTGTGACCTCTTTGCTAAGACTCTCCAGAGAGCCGTCCTCAAAACAAACACACATCTTGACATATCTCCCACATTGATCGCAGTGTCTCCAGAAACGGCATTCAAGGAGCCAGGACCTTTTCTCCCTACACTGTCCATTGAGTTGTCCTCAAAACCAATAGACATCCTGCTATATCTCCCACATGGAAAGTGCCAGGAGGGAGAAGTGGGGATTATGTTTAGACTTTCTCGGAACTGCTTCAAATCAACTAGATATCTTTGTGCTGTAAATCTCCCAACAGCCAAACGCAAAAGCAGCAAACATCTTGCTGTATGTCCCACATCCAAAGTGCCAAGAGAGAGCTTGCTCTCCCTGTCTTTGAGTACTGTTTTCACTGTCCCGGTTACCTCTTGGCTAACATTCTCTTCAGAGCTGCAGTGAAACCAGGAACCACGTGGAGAAGGCACCCACACTGAAAGTGCCTGGAGGGAACATTGGGGCTTCTTCTCAGTGTCTCTGACATAGGGTTTCACTGTCCCGGGAAAGTCTCTGCTAACACCGTGCAGAGCGCTGTGCCCAATATACAGAAACGTCTTGCGGTATCTCCTACAGGGAAAGTGCCAGGAGGGAATTGTGGAGCTTGTTCTCAGTGTCTCTGAGAATTGCTCTAATTATCCCTGTGACCTCTTTGCTAAGACTCTCCAGAGAGCCGTCCTCAAAACAAACACACATCTTGACATATCTCCCACATTGATCGCAGTGTCTCCAGAAACGGCATTCAAGGAGCCAGGACCTTTTCTCCCTACACTGTCCATTGAGTTGTCCTCAAAACCAATAGACATCCTGCTATATCTCCCACATGGAAAGTGCCAGGAGGGAGAAGTGGGGATTATGTTTAGACTTTCTCGGAACTGCTTCAAATCAACTAGATATCTTTGTGCTGTAAATCTCCCAACAGCCAAACGCAAAAGCAGCAAACATCTCGCTGTATGTCCCACATCCAAAGTGCCAAGAGAGAGCTTGCTCTCCCTGTCTTTGAGTACTGTTTTCACTGTCCCGGTTACCTCTTGGCTAACATTCTCTTCAGAGCTGCAGTGAAACCAGGAACCACGTGGAGAAGGCACCCACACTGAAAGTGCCTGGAGGGAACATTGGGGCTTCTTCTCAGTGTCTCTGACATAGGGTTTCACTGTCCCGGGAAAGTCTCTGCTAACACCGTGCAGAGCGCTGTGCCCAATATACAGAAACGTCTTGCGGTATCTCCTACAGGGAAAGTGCCAGGAGGGAATTGTGGAGCTTGTTCTCAGTGTCTCTGAGAATTGCTCTGATTATCCCTGTGACCTCTTTGCTAAGACTCTCCAGAGAGCCGTCCTCAAAACAAACACACATCTTGACATATCTCCCACATTGATCGCAGTGTCTCCAGAAACGGCATTCAAGGAGCCAGGACCTTTTCTCCCTACACTGTCCATTGAGTTGTCCTCAAAACCAATAGACATCCTGCTATATCTCCCACATGGAAAGTGCCAGGAGGGAGAAGTGGGGATTATGTTTAGGCTTTCTCGGAACTGCTTCAAATCAACTAGATATCTTTGTGCTGTAAATCTCCCAACAGCCAAACGCAAAAGCAGCAAACATCTCGCTGTATGTCCCACATCCAAAGTGCCAAGAGAGAGCTTGCTCTCCCTGTCTTTGAGTACTGTCTTCACTGTCCCGGTTACCTCTTTGCTAACATTCTCTTCAGAGCTGCAGTGAAACCAGGAACCACGTGGAGAAGGCACCCACACTGAAAGTGCCTGGAGGGAACATTGGGGCTTCTTCTCAGTGTCTCTGACATAGGGTTTCACTGTCCCGGGAAAGTCTCTGCTAACACCGTGCAGAGCGCTGTGCCCAACGTACAGAAACGTCTTGCGGTATCTCCTACAGGGAAAGTGCCAGGAGGGAATTGTGGAGCTTGTTCTCAGTGTCTCTGAGAATTGCTCTAATTATCCCTGTGACCTCTTTGCTAAGACTCTCCAGAGAGCCGTCCTCAAAACAAACACACATCTTGACATATCTCCCACATTGATCGCAGTGTCTCCAGAAACGGCATTCAAGGAGCCAGGACCTTTTCTCCCTACACTGTCCATTGAGTTGTCCTCAAAACCAATAGACATCCTGCTATATCTCCCACATGGAAAGTGCCAGGAGGGAGAAGTGGGGATTATGTTTAGACTTTCTCGGAACTGCTTCAAATCAACTAGATATCTTTGTGCTGTAAATCTCCCAACAGCCAAACGCAAAAGCAGCAAACATCTCGCTGTATGTCCCACATCCAAAGTGCCAAGAGAGAGCTTGCTCTCCCTGTCTTTGAGTACTGTTTTCAGTGTCCCGGTTACCTCTTGGCTAACATTCTCTTCAGAGCTGCAGTGAAACCAGGAACCACGTGGAGAAGGCACCCACACTGAAAGTGCCTGGAGGGAACATTGGGGCTTCTTCTCAGTGTCTCTGACATAGGGTTTCACTGTCCCGGGAAAGTCTCTGCTAACACCGTGCAGAGCGCTGTGCCCAATATACAGAAACGTCTTGCGGTATCTCCTACAGGGAAAGTGCCAGGAGGGAATTGTCGAGCTTGTTCTCAGTGTCTCTGAGAATTGCTCTGATTATCCCTGTGACCTCTTTGCTAAGACTCTCCAGAGAGACGTCCTCAAAACAAACACACATCTTGACATATCTCCCACATTGATCGCAGTGTCTCCAGAAACGGCATTCAAGGAGCCAGGACCTTTTCTCCCTACACTGTCCATTGAGTTGTCCTCAAAACCAATAGACATCCTGCTATATCTCCCACATGGAAAGTGCCAGGAGGGAGAAGTGGGGATTATGTTTAGACTTTCTCGGAACTGCTTCAAATCAACTAGATATCTTTGTGCTGTAAATCTCCCAACAGCCAAACGCAAAAGCAGCAAACATCTTGCTGTATGTCCCACATCCAAAGTGCCAAGAGAGAGCTTGCTCTCCCTGTCTTTGAGTACTGTTTTCACTGTCCCGGTTACCTCTTGGCTAACATTCTCTTCAGAGCTGCAGTGAAACCAGGAACCACGTGGAGAAGGCACCCACACTGAAAGTGCCTGGAGGGAACATTGGGGCTTCTTCTCAGTGTCTCTGACATAGGGTTTCACTGTCCCGGGAAAGTCTCTGCTAACACCGTGCAGAGCGCTGTGCCCAATATACAGAAACGTCTTGCGGTATCTCCTACAGGGAAAGTGCCAGGAGGGAATTGTCGAGCTTGTTCTCAGTGTCTCTGAGAATTGCTCTAATTATCCCTGTGACCTCTTTGCTAAGACTCTCCAGAGAGCCGTCCTCAAAACAAACACACATCTTGACATATCTCCCACATTGATCGCAGTGTCTCCAGAAACGGCATTCAAGGAGCCAGGACCTTTTCTCCCTACACTGTCCATTGAGTTGTCCTCAAAACCAATAGACATCCTGCTATATCTCCCACATGGAAAGTGCCAGGAGGGAGAAGTGGGGATTATGTTTAGACTTTCTCGGAACTGCTTCAAATCAACTAGATATCTTTGTGCTGTAAATCTCCCAACAGCCAAACGCAAAAGCAGCAAACATCTCGCTGTATGTCCCACATCCAAAGTGCCAAGAGAGAGCTTGCTCTCCCTGTCTTTGAGTACTGTTTTCACTGTCCCGGTTACCTCTTGGCTAACATTCTCTTCAGAGCTGCAGTGAAACCAGGAACCACGTGGAGAAGGCACCCACACTGAAAGTGCCTGGAGGGAACATTGGGGCTTCTTCTCAGTGTCTCTGACATAGGGTTTCACTGTCCCGGGAAAGTCTCTGCTAACACCCTGCAGAGCGCTGTGCCCAATATACAGAAACGTCTTGCGGTATCTCCTACAGGGAAAGTGCCAGGAGGGAATTGTGGAGCTTGTTCTCAGTGTCTCTGAGAATTGCTCTGATTATCCGTGTGACCTCTTTGCTAAGACTCTCCAGAGAGCCGTCCTCAAAACAAACACACATCTTGACATATCTCCCACATTGATCGCAGTGTCTCCAGAAACGGCATTCAAGGAGCCAGGACCTTTTCTCCCTACACTGTCCATTGAGTTGTCCTCAAAACCAATATACATCCTGCTATATCTCCCACATGGAAAGTGCCAGGAGGGAGAAGTGGGGATTATGTTTAGACTTTCTCGGAACTGCTTCAAATCAACTAGATATCTTTGTGCTGTAAATCTCCCAACAGCCAAACGCAAAAGCAGCAAACATCTCGCTGTATGTCCCACATCCAAAGTGCCAAGAGAGAGCTTGCTCTCCCTGTCTTTGAGTACTGTTTTCACTGTCCCGGTTACCTCTTGGCTAACATTCTCTTCAGAGCTGCAGTGAAACCAGGAACCACGTGGAGAAGGCACCCACACTGAAAGTGCCTGGAGGGAACATTGGGGCTTCTTCTCAGTGTCTCTGACATAGGGTTTCACTGTCCCGGGAAAGTCTCTGCTAACACCCTGCAGAGCGCTGTGCCCAATATACAGAAACGTCTTGCGGTATCTCCTACAGGGAAAGTGCCAGGAGGGAATTGTGGAGCTTGTTCTCAGTGTCTCTGAGAATTGCTCTAATTATCCCTGTGACCTCTTTGCTAAGACTCTCCAGAGAGCCGTCCTCAAAACAAACACACATCTTGACATATCTCCCACATTGATCGCAGTGTCTCCAGAAACGGCATTCAAGGAGCCAGGACCTTTTCTCCCTACACTGTCCATTGAGTTGTCCTCAAAACCAATAGACATCCTGCTATATCTCCCACATGGAAAGTGCCAGGAGGGAGAAGTGGGGATTATGTTTAGACTTTCTCGGAACTGCTTCAAATCAACTAGATATCTTTGTGCTGTAAATCTCCCAACAGCCAAACGCAAAAGCAGCAAACATCTCGCTGTATGTCCCACATCCAAAGTGCCAAGAGAGAGCTTGCTCTCCCTGTCTTTGAGTACTGTTTTCACTGTCCCGGTTACCTCTTGGCTAACATTCTCTTCAGAGCTGCAGTGAAACCAGGAACCACGTGGAGAAGGCACCCACACTGAAAGTGCCTGGAGGGAACATTGGGGCTTCTTCTCAGTGTCTCTGACATAGGGTTTCACTGTCCCGGGAAAGTCTCTGCTAACACCCTGCAGAGCGCTGTGCCCAATATACAGAAACGTCTTGCGGTATCTCCTACAGGGAAAGTGCCAGGAGGGAATTGTCGAGCTTGTTCTCAGTGTCTCTGAGAATTGCTCTAATTATCCCTGTGACCTCTTTGCTAAGACTCTCCAGAGAGCCGTCCTCAAAACAAACACACATCTTGACATATCTCCCACATTGATCGCAGTGTCTCCAGAAACGGCATTCAAGGAGCCAGGACCTTTTCTCCCTACACTGTCCATTGAGTTGTCCTCAAAACCAATAGACATCCTGCTATATCTCCCACATGGAAAGTGCCAGGAGGGAGAAGTGGGGATTATGTTTAGACTTTCTCGGAACTGCTTCAAATCAACTAGATATCTTTGTGCTGTAAATCTCCCAACAGCCAAATGCAAAAGCAGCAAACATCTCGCTGTATGTCCCACATCCAAAGTGCCAAGAGAGAGCTTGCTCTCCCTGTCTTTGAGTACTGTTTTCACTGTCCCGGTTACCTCTTGGCTAACATTCTCTTCAGAGCTGCAGTGAAACCAGGAACCACGTGGAGAAGGCACCCACACTGAAAGTGCCTGGAGGGAACATTGGGGCTTCTTCTCAGTGTCTCTGACATAGGGTTTCACTGTCCCGGGAAAGTCTCTGCTAACACCGTGCAGAGCGCTGTGCCCAATATACAGAAACGTCTTGCGGTATCTCCTACAGGGAAAGTGCCAGGAGGGAATTGTCGAGCTTGTTCTCAGTGTCTCTGAGAATTGCTCTGATTATCCCTGTGACCTCTTTGCTAAGACTCTCCAGAGAGACGTCCTCAAAACCAACACACATCTTGACATATCTCCCACATTGATCGCAGTGTCTCCAGAAACGGCATTCAAGGAGCCAGGACCTTTTCTCCCTACACTGTCCATTGAGTTGTCCTCAAAACCAATATACATCCTGCTATATCTCCCACATGGAAAGTGCCAGGAGGGAGAAGTGGGGATTATGTTTAGACTTTCTCGGAACTGCTTCAAATCAACTAGATATCTTTGTGCTGTAAATCTCCCAACAGCCAAACGCAAAAGCAGCAAACATCTCGCTGTATGTCCCACATCCAAAGTGCCAAGAGAGAGCTTGCTCTCCCTGTCTTTGAGTACTGTTTTCACTGTCCCGGTTACCTCTTTGCTAACGTTCTCTTCAGAGCTGCAGTGAAACCAGGAACCACGTTGAGAAGGCACCCACACTGAAAGTGCCTGGAGGGAACATTGGGGCTTCTTCTCAGTGTCTCTGACATAGGGTTTCACTGTCCCGGGAAAGTCTCTGCTAACACCGTGCAGAGCGCTGTGCCCAATATACAGAAACGTCTTGCGGTATCTCCTACAGGGAAAGTGCCAGGAGGGAATTGTCGAGCTTGTTCTCAGTGTCTCTGAGAATTGCTCTAATTATCCCTGTGACCTCTTTGCTAAGACTCTCCAGAGAGCCGTCCTCAAAACAAACACACATCTTGACATATCTCCCACATTGATCGCAGTGTCTCCAGAAACGGCATTCAAGGAGCCAGGACCTTTTCTCCCTACACTGTCCATTGAGTTGTCCTCAAAACCAATATACATCCTGCTATATCTCCCACATGGAAAGTGCCAGGAGGGAGAAGTGGGGATTATGTTTAGACTTTCTCGGAACTGCTTCAAATCAACTAGATATCTTTGTGCTGTAAATCTCCCAACAGCCAAACGCAAAAGCAGCAAACATCTCGCTGTATGTCCCACATCCAAAGTGCCAAGAGAGAGCTTGCTCTCCCTGTCTTTGAGTACTGTTTTCACTGTCCCGGTTACCTCTTGGCTAACATTCTCTTCAGAGCTGCAGTGAAACCAGGAACCACGTGGAGAAGGCACCCACACTGAAAGTGCCTGGAGGGAACATTGGGGCTTCTTCTCAGTGTCTCTGACATAGGGTTTCACTGTCCCGGGAAAGTCTCTGCTAACACCGTGCAGAGCGCTGTGCCCAATATACAGAAACGTCTTGCGGTATCTCCTACAGGGAAAGTGCCAGGAGGGAATTGTGGAGCTTGTTCTCAGTGTCTCTGAGAATTGCTCTAATTATCCCTGTGACCTCTTTGCTAAGACTCTCCAGAGAGCCGTCCTCAAAACAAACACACATCTTGACATATCTCCCACATTGATCGCAGTGTCTCCAGAAACGGCATTCAAGGAGCCAGGACCTTTTCTCCCTACACTGTCCATTGAGTTGTCCTCAAAACCAATAGACATCCTGCTATATCTCCCACATGGAAAGTGCCAGGAGGGAGAAGTGGGGATTATGTTTAGACTTTCTCGGAACTGCTTCAAATCAACTAGATATCTTTGTGCTGTAAATCTCCCAACAGCCAAACGCAAAAGCAGCAAACATCTCGCTGTATGTCCCACATCCAAAGTGCCAAGAGAGAGCTTGCTCTCCCTGTCTTTGAGTACTGTTTTCACTGTCCCGGTTACCTCTTGGCTAACATTCTCTTCAGAGCTGCAGTGAAACCAGGAACCACGTGGAGAAGGCACCCACACTGAAAGTGCCTGGAGGGAACATTGGGGCTTCTTCTCAGTGTCTCTGACATAGGGTTTCACTGTCCCGGGAAAGTCTCTGCTAACACCGTGCAGAGCGCTGTGCCCAATATACAGAAACGTCTTGCGGTATCTCCTACAGGGAAAGTGCCAGGAGGGAATTGTGGAGCTTGTTCTCAGTGTCTCTGAGAATTGCTCTGATTATCCGTGTGACCTCTTTGCTAAGACTCTCCAGAGAGCCGTCCTCAAAACAAACACACATCTTGACATATCTCCCACATTGATCGCAGTGTCTCCAGAAACGGCATTCAAGGAGCCAGGACCTTTTCTCCCTACACTGTCCATTGAGTTGTCCTCAAAACCAATAGACATCCTGCTATATCTCCCACATGGAAAGTGCCAGGAGGGAGAAGTGGGGATTATGTTTAGACTTTCTCGGAACTGCTTCAAATCAACTAGATATCTTTGTGCTGTAAATCTCCCAACAGCCAAACGCAAAAGCAGCAAACATCTCGCTGTATGTCCCACATCCAAAGTGCCAAGAGAGAGCTTGCTCTCCCTGTCTTTGAGTACTGTTTTCACTGTCCCGGTTACCTCTTGGCTAACATTCTCTTCAGAGCTGCAGTGAAACCAGGAACCACGTGGAGAAGGCACCCACACTGAAAGTGCCTGGAGGGAACATTGGGGCTTCTTCTCAGTGTCTCTGACATAGGGTTTCACTGTCCCGGGAAAGTCTCTGCTAACACCGTGCAGAGCGCTGTGCCCAATATACAGAAACGTCTTGCGGTATCTCCTACAGGGAAAGTGCCAGGAGGGAATTGTCGAGCTTGTTCTCAGTGTCTCTGAGAATTGCTCTGATTATCCCTGTGACCTCTTTGCTAAGACTCTCCAGAGAGACGTCCTCAAAACAAACACACATCTTGACATATCTCCCACATTGATCGCAGTGTCTCCAGAAACGGCATTCAAGGAGCCAGGACCTTTTCTCCCTACACTGTCCATTGAGTTGTCCTCAAAACCAATAGACATCCTGCTATATCTCCCACATGGAAAGTGCCAGGAGGGAGAAGTGGGGATTATGTTTAGACTTTCTCGGAACTGCTTCAAATCAACTAGATATCTTTGTGCTGTAAATCTCCCAACAGCCAAACGCAAAAGCAGCAAACACCTTGCTGTATGTCCCACATCCAAAGTGCCAAGAGAGAGCTTGCTCTCCCTGTCTTTGAGTACTGTTTTCACTGTCCCGGTTACCTCTTGGCTAACATTCTCTTCAGAGCTGCAGTGAAACCAGGAACCACGTGGAGAAGGCACCCACACTGAAAGTGCCTGGAGGGAACATTGGGGCTTCTTCTCAGTGTCTCTGACATAGGGTTTCACTGTCCCGGGAAAGTCTCTGCTAACACCCTGCAGAGCGCTGTGCCCAATATACAGAAACGTCTTGCGGTATCTCCTACAGGGAAAGTGCCAGGAGGGAATTGTCGAGCTTGTTCTCAGTGTCTCTGAGAATTGCTCTAATTATCCCTGTGACCTCTTTGCTAAGACTCTCCAGAGAGCCGTCCTCAAAACAAACACACATCTTGACATATCTCCCACATTGATCGCAGTGTCTCCAGAAACGGCATTCAAGGAGCCAGGACCTTTTCTCCCTACACTGTCCATTGAGTTGTCCTCAAAACCAATAGACATCCTGCTATATCTCCCACATGGAAAGTGCCAGGAGGGAGAAGTGGGGATTATGTTTAGACTTTCTCGGAACTGCTTCAAATCAACTAGATATCTTTGTGCTGTAAATCTCCCAACAGCCAAACGCAAAAGCAGCAAACATCTCGCTGTATGTCCCACATCCAAAGTGCCAAGAGAGAGCTTGCTCTCCCTGTCTTTGAGTACTGTTTTCACTGTCCCGGTTACCTCTTGGCTAACATTCTCTTCAGAGCTGCAGTGAAACCAGGAACCACGTGGAGAAGGCACCCACACTGAAAGTGCCTGGAGGGAACATTGGGGCTTCTTCTCAGTGTCTCTGACATAGGGTTTCACTGTCCCGGGAAAGTCTCTGCTAACACCGTGCAGAGCGCTGTGCCCAATATACAGAAACGTCTTGCGGTATCTCCTACAGGGAAAGTGCCAGGAGGGAATTGTGGAGCTTGTTCTCAGTGTCTCTGAGAATTGCTCTAATTATCCCTGTGACCTCTTTGCTAAGACTCTCCAGAGAGCCGTCCTCAAAACAAACACACATCTTGACATATCTCCCACATTGATCGCAGTGTCTCCAGAAACGGCATTCAAGGAGCCAGGACCTTTTCTCCCTACACTGTCCATTGAGTTGTCCTCAAAACCAATATACATCCTGCTATATCTCCCACATGGAAAGTGCCAGGAGGGAGAAGTGGGGATTATGTTTAGACTTTCTCGGAACTGCTTCAAATCAACTAGATATCTTTGTGCTGTAAATCTCCCAACAGCCAAACGCAAAAGCAGCAAACATCTCGCTGTATGTCCCACATCCAAAGTGCCAAGAGAGAGCTTGCTCTCCCTGTCTTTGAGTACTGTTTTCACTGTCCCGGTTACCTCTTGGCTAACATTCTCTTCAGAGCTGCAGTGAAACCAGGAACCACGTGGAGAAGGCACCCACACTGAAAGTGCCTGGAGGGAACATTGGGGCTTCTTCTCAGTGTCTCTGACATAGGGTTTCACTGTCCCGGGAAAGTCTCTGCTAACACCGTGCAGAGCGCTGTGCCCAATATACAGAAACATCTTGCGGTATCTCCTACAGGGAAAGTGCCAGGAGGGAATTGTGGAGCTTGTTCTCAGTGT
The DNA here is from genome assembly GCF_963924245.1 of Chroicocephalus ridibundus. Taxonomy (NCBI): domain Eukaryota; kingdom Metazoa; phylum Chordata; class Aves; order Charadriiformes; family Laridae; genus Chroicocephalus; species Chroicocephalus ridibundus. The sequence continues at coordinate 46,993 of NW_026961140.1, forward strand.
CTCTGAGAATTGCTCTGATTATCCCTGTGACCTCTTTGCTAAGACTCTCCAGAGAGCCGTCCTCAAAACAAACACACATCTTGACATATCTCCCACATTGATCGCAGTGTCTCCAGAAACGGCATTCAAGGAGCCAGGACCTTTTCTCCCTACACTGTCCATTGAGTTGTCCTCAAAACCAATAGACATCCTGCTATATCTCCCACATGGAAAGTGCCAGGAGGGAGAAGTGGGGATTATGTTTAGACTTTCTCGGAACTGCTTCAAATCAACTAGATATCTTTGTGCTGTAAATCTCCCAACAGCCAAACGCAAAAGCAGCAAACATCTTGCTGTATGTCCCACATCCAAAGTGCCAAGAGAGAGCTTGCTCTCCCTGTCTTTGAGTACTGTTTTCACTGTCCCGGTTACCTCTTGGCTAACATTCTCTTCAGAGCTGCAGTGAAACCAGGAACCACGTGGAGAAGGCACCCACACTGAAAGTGCCTGGAGGGAACATTGGGGCTTCTTCTCAGTGTCTCTGACATAGGGTTTCACTGTCCCGGGAAAGTCTCTGCTAACACCGTGCAGAGCGCTGTGCCCAATATACAGAAACGTCTTGCGGTATCTCCTACAGGGAAAGTGCCAGGAGGGAATTGTCGAGCTTGTTCTCAGTGTCTCTGAGAATTGCTCTAATTATCCCTGTGACCTCTTTGCTAAGACTCTCCAGAGAGCCGTCCTCAAAACAAACACACATCTTGACATATCTCCCACATTGATCGCAGTGTCTCCATAAACGGCATTCAAGGAGCCAGGACCTTTTCTCCCTACACTGTCCATTGAGTTGTCCTCAAAACCAATATACATCCTGCTATATCTCCCACATGGAAAGTGCCAGGAGGGAGAAGTGGGGATTATGTTTAGACTTTCTCGGAACTGCTTCAAATCAACTAGATATCTTTGTGCTGTAAATCTCCCAACAGCCAAACGCAAAAGCAGCAAACATCTCGCTGTATGTCCCACATCCAAAGTGCCAAGAGAGAGCTTGCTCTCCCTGTCTTTGAGTACTGTTTTCACTGTCCCGGTTACCTCTTGGCTAACATTCTCTTCAGAGCTGCAGTGAAACCAGGAACCACGTGGAGAAGGCACCCACACTGAAAGTGCCTGGAGGGAACATTGGGGCTTCTTCTCAGTGTCTCTGACATAGGGTTTCACTGTCCCGGGAAAGTCTCTGCTAACACCGTGCAGAGCGCTGTGCCCAACGTACAGAAACGTCTTGCGGTATCTCCTACAGGGAAAGTGCCAGGAGGGAATTGTGGAGCTTGTTCTCAGTGTCTCTGAGAATTGCTCTGATTATCCGTGTGACCTCTTTGCTAAGACTCTCCAGAGAGCCGTCCTCAAAACAAACACACATCTTGACATATCTCCCACATTGATCGCAGTGTCTCCAGAAACGGCATTCAAGGAGCCAGGACCTTTTCTCCCTACACTGTCCATTGAGTTGTCCTCAAAACCAATAGACATCCTGCTATATCTCCCACATGGAAAGTGCCAGGAGGGAGAAGTGGGGATTATGTTTAGACTTTCTCGGAACTGCTTCAAATCAACTAGATATCTTTGTGCTGTAAATCTCCCAACAGCCAAACGCAAAAGCAGCAAACATCTTGCTGTATGTCCCACATCCAAAGTGCCAAGAGAGAGCTTGCTCTCCCTGTCTTTGAGTACTGTTTTCACTGTCCCGGTTACCTCTTGGCTAACATTCTCTTCAGAGCTGCAGTGAAACCAGGAACCACGTGGAGAAGGCACCCACACTGAAAGTGCCTGGAGGGAACATTGGGGCTTCTTCTCAGTGTCTCTGACATAGGGTTTCACTGTCCCGGGAAAGTCTCTGCTAACACCGTGCAGAGCGCTGTGCCCAATATACAGAAACGTCTTGCGGTATCTCCTACAGGGAAAGTGCCAGGAGGGAATTGTCGAGCTTGTTCTCAGTGTCTCTGAGAATTGCTCTAATTATCCCTGTGACCTCTTTGCTAAGACTCTCCAGAGAGCCGTCCTCAAAACAAACACACATCTTGACATATCTCCCACATTGATCGCAGTGTCTCCATAAACGGCATTCAAGGAGCCAGGACCTTTTCTCCCTACACTGTCCATTGAGTTGTCCTCAAAACCAATAGACATCCTGCTATATCTCCCACTTGGAAAGTGCCAGGAGGGAGAAGTGGGGATTATGTTTAGACTTTCTCGGAACTGCTTCAAATCAACTAGATATCTTTGTGCTGTAAATCTCCCAACAGCCAAACGCAAAAGCAGCAAACATCTCGCTGTATGTCCCACATCCAAAGTGCCAAGAGAGAGCTTGCTCTCCCTGTCTTTGAGTACTGTTTTCACTGTCCCGGTTACCTCTTGGCTAACATTCTCTTCAGAGCTGCAGTGAAACCAGGAACCACGTGGAGAAGGCACCCACACTGAAAGTGCCTGGAGGGAACATTGGGGCTTCTTCTCAGTGTCTCTGACATAGGGTTTCACTGTCCCGGGAAAGTCTCTGCTAACACCGTGCAGAGCGCTGTGCCCAACGTACAGAAACGTCTTGCGGTATCTCCTACAGGGAAAGTGCCAGGAGGGAATTGTGGAGCTTGTTCTCAGTGTCTCTGAGAATTGCTCTGATTATCCGTGTGACCTCTTTGCTAAGACTCTCCAGAGAGCCGTCCTCAAAACAAACACACATCTTGACATATCTCCCACATTGATCGCAGTGTCTCCAGAAACGGCATTCAAGGAGCCAGGACCTTTTCTCCCTACACTGTCCATTGAGTTGTCCTCAAAACCAATAGACATCCTGCTATATCTCCCACATGGAAAGTGCCAGGAGGGAGAAGTGGGGATTATGTTTAGACTTTCTCGGAACTGCTTCAAATCAACTAGATATCTTTGTGCTGTAAATCTCCCAACAGCCAAACGCAAAAGCAGCAAACATCTCGCTGTATGTCCCACATCCAAAGTGCCAAGAGAGAGCTTGCTCTCCCTGTCTTTGAGTACTGTTTTCACTGTCCCGGTTACCTCTTGGCTAACATTCTCTTCAGAGCTGCAGTGAAACCAGGAACCACGTGGAGAAGGCACCCACACTGAAAGTGCCTGGAGGGAACATTGGGGCTTCTTCTCAGTGTCTCTGACATAGGGTTTCACTGTCCCGGGAAAGTCTCTGCTAACACCGTGCAGAGCGCTGTGCCCAATATACAGAAACGTCTTGCGGTATCTCCTACAGGGAAAGTGCCAGGAGGGAATTGTCGAGCTTGTTCTCAGTGTCTCTGAGAATTGCTCTGATTATCCCTGTGACCTCTTTGCTAAGACTCTCCAGAGAGCCGTCCTCAAAACAAACACACATCTTGACATATCTCCCACATTGATCGCAGTGTCTCCAGAAACGGCATTCAAGGAGCCAGGACCTTTTCTCCCTACACTGTCCATTGAGTTGTCCTCAAAACCAATATACATCCTGCTATATCTCCCACATGGAAAGTGCCAGGAGGGAGAAGTGGGGATTATGTTTAGACTTTCTCGGAACTGCTTCAAATCAACTAGATATCTTTGTGCTGTAAATCTCCCAACAGCCAAACGCAAAAGCAGCAAACATCTTGCTGTATGTCCCACATCCAAAGTGCCAAGAGAGAGCTTGCTCTCCCTGTCTTTGAGTACTGTTTTCACTGTCCCGGTTACCTCTTGGCTAACATTCTCTTCAGAGCTGCAGTGAAACCAGGAACCACGTGGAGAAGGCACCCACACTGAAAGTGCCTGGAGGGAACATTGGGGCTTCTTCTCAGTGTCTCTGACATAGGGTTTCACTGTCCCGGGAAAGTCTCTGCTAACACCCTGCAGAGCGCTGTGCCCAATATACAGAAACGTCTTGCGGTATCTCCTACAGGGAAAGTGCCAGGAGGGAATTGTGGAGCTTGTTCTCAGTGTCTCTGAGAATTGCTCTAATTATCCCTGTGACCTCTTTGCTAAGACTCTCCAGAGAGCCGTCCTCAAAACAAACACACATCTTGACATATCTCCCACATTGATCGCAGTGTCTCCAGAAACGGCATTCAAGGAGCCAGGACCTTTTCTCCCTACACTGTCCATTGAGTTGTCCTCAAAACCAATATACATCCTGCTATATCTCCCACATGGAAAGTGCCAGGAGGGAGAAGTGGGGATTATGTTTAGACTTTCTCGGAACTGCTTCAAATCAACTAGATATCTTTGTGCTGTAAATCTCCCAACAGCCAAACGCAAAAGCAGCAAACATCTCGCTGTATGTCCCACATCCAAAGTGCCAAGAGAGAGCTTGCTCTCCCTGTCTTTGAGTACTGTTTTCACTGTCCCGGTTACCTCTTGGCTAACATTCTCTTCAGAGCTGCAGTGAAACCAGGAACCACGTGGAGAAGGCACCCACACTGAAAGTGCCTGGAGGGAACATTGGGGCTTCTTCTCAGTGTCTCTGACATAGGGTTTCACTGTCCCGGGAAAGTCTCTGCTAACACCCTGCAGAGCGCTGTGCCCAATATACAGAAACGTCTTGCGGTATCTCCTACAGGGAAAGTGCCAGGAGGGAATTGTGGAGCTTGTTCTCAGTGTCTCTGAGAATTGCTCTGATTATCCCTGTGACCTCTTTGCTAAGACTCTCCAGAGAGACGTCCTCAAAACAAACACACATCTTGACATATCTCCCACATTGATCGCAGTGTCTCCAGAAACGGCATTCAAGGAGCCAGGACCTTTTCTCCCTACACTGTCCATTGAGTTGTCCTCAAAACCAATAGACATCCTGCTATATCTCCCACATGGAAAGTGCCAGGAGGGAGAAGTGGGGATTATGTTTAGGCTTTCTCGGAACTGCTTCAAATCAACTAGATATCTTTGTGCTGTAAATCTCCCAACAGCCAAACGCAAAAGCAGCAAACATCTCGCTGTATGTCCCACATCCAAAGTGCCAAGAGAGAGCTTGCTCTCCCTGTCTTTGAGTACTGTCTTCACTGTCCCGGTTACCTCTTTGCTAACATTCTCTTCAGAGCTGCAGTGAAACCAGGAACCACGTGGAGAAGGCACCCACACTGAAAGTGCCTGGAGGGAACATTGGGGCTTCTTCTCAGTGTCTCTGACATAGGGTTTCACTGTCCCGGGAAAGTCTCTGCTAACACCGTGCAGAGCGCTGTGCCCAACGTACAGAAACGTCTTGCGGTATCTCCTACAGGGAAAGTGCCAGGAGGGAATTGTGGAGCTTGTTCTCAGTGTCTCTGAGAATTGCTCTAATTATCCCTGTGACCTCTTTGCTAAGACTCTCCAGAGAGCCGTCCTCAAAACAAACACACATCTTGACATATCTCCCACATTGATCGCAGTGTCTCCAGAAACGGCATTCAAGGAGCCAGGACCTTTTCTCCCTACACTGTCCATTGAGTTGTCCTCAAAACCAATAGACATCCTGCTATATCTCCCACATGGAAAGTGCCAGGAGGGAGAAGTGGGGATTATGTTTAGACTTTCTCGGAACTGCTTCAAATCAACTAGATATCTTTGTGCTGTAAATCTCCCAACAGCCAAACGCAAAAGCAGCAAACATCTCGCTGTATGTCCCACATCCAAAGTGCCAAGAGAGAGCTTGCTCTCCCTGTCTTTGAGTACTGTTTTCACTGTCCCGGTTACCTCTTGGCTAACATTCTCTTCAGAGCTGCAGTGAAACCAGGAACCACGTGGAGAAGGCACCCACACTGAAAGTGCCTGGAGGGAACATTGGGGCTTCTTCTCAGTGTCTCTGACATAGGGTTTCACTGTCCCGGGAAAGTCTCTGCTAACACCGTGCAGAGCGCTGTGCCCAATATACAGAAACGTCTTGCGGTATCTCCTACAGGGAAAGTGCCAGGAGGGAATTGTCGAGCTTGTTCTCAGTGTCTCTGAGAATTGCTCTGATTATCCCTGTGACCTCTTTGCTAAGACTCTCCAGAGAGACGTCCTCAAAACAAACACACATCTTGACATATCTCCCACATTGATCGCAGTGTCTCCAGAAACGGCATTCAAGGAGCCAGGACCTTTTCTCCCTACACTGTCCATTGAGTTGTCCTCAAAACCAATAGACATCCTGCTATATCTCCCACATGGAAAGTGCCAGGAGGGAGAAGTGGGGATTATGTTTAGACTTTCTCGGAACTGCTTCAAATCAACTAGATATCTTTGTGCTGTAAATCTCCCAACAGCCAAACGCAAAAGCAGCAAACATCTTGCTGTATGTCCCACATCCAAAGTGCCAAGAGAGAGCTTGCTCTCCCTGTCTTTGAGTACTGTTTTCACTGTCCCGGTTACCTCTTGGCTAACATTCTCTTCAGAGCTGCAGTGAAACCAGGAACCACGTGGAGAAGGCACCCACACTGAAAGTGCCTGGAGGGAACATTGGGGCTTCTTCTCAGTGTCTCTGACATAGGGTTTCACTGTCCCGGGAAAGTCTCTGCTAACACCCTGCAGAGCGCTGTGCCCAATATACAGAAACGTCTTGCGGTATCTCCTACAGGGAAAGTGCCAGGAGGGAATTGTGGAGCTTGTTCTCAGTGTCTCTGAGAATTGCTCTGATTATCCGTGTGACCTCTTTGCTAAGACTCTCCAGAGAGCCGTCCTCAAAACAAACACACATCTTGACATATCTCCCACATTGATCGCAGTGTCTCCAGAAACGGCATTCAAGGAGCCAGGACCTTTTCTCCCTACACTGTCCATTGAGTTGTCCTCAAAACCAATATACATCCTGCTATATCTCCCACATGGAAAGTGCCAGGAGGGAGAAGTGGGGATTATGTTTAGACTTTCTCGGAACTGCTTCAAATCAACTAGATATCTTTGTGCTGTAAATCTCCCAACAGCCAAACGCAAAAGCAGCAAACATCTCGCTGTATGTCCCACATCCAAAGTGCCAAGAGAGAGCTTGCTCTCCCTGTCTTTGAGTACTGTTTTCACTGTCCCGGTTACCTCTTGGCTAACATTCTCTTCAGAGCTGCAGTGAAACCAGGAACCACGTGGAGAAGGCACCCACACTGAAAGTGCCTGGAGGGAACATTGGGGCTTCTTCTCAGTGTCTCTGACATAGGGTTTCACTGTCCCGGGAAAGTCTCTGCTAACACCGTGCAGAGCGCTGTGCCCAATATACAGAAACGTCTTGCGGTATCTCCTACAGGGAAAGTGCCAGGAGGGAATTGTCGAGCTTGTTCTCAGTGTCTCTGAGAATTGCTCTGATTATCCCTGTGACCTCTTTGCTAAGACTCTCCAGAGAGACGTCCTCAAAACAAACACACATCTCGACATATCTCCCACATTGATCGCAGTGTCTCCAGAAACGGCATTCAAGGAGCCAGGACCTTTTCTCCCTACACTGTCCATTGAGTTGTCCTCAAAACCAATAGACATCCTGCTATATCTCCCACATGGAAAGTGCCAGGAGGGAGAAGTGGGGATTATGTTTAGACTTTCTCGGAACTGCTTCAAATCAACTAGATATCTTTGTGCTGTAAATCTCCCAACAGCCAAACGCAAAAGCAGCAAACATCTTGCTGTATGTCCCACATCCAAAGTGCCAAGAGAGAGCTTGCTCTCCCTGTCTTTGAGTACTGTTTTCACTGTCCCGGTTACCTCTTGGCTAACATTCTCTTCAGAGCTGCAGTGAAACCAGGAACCACGTGGAGAAGGCACCCACACTGAAAGTGCCTGGAGGGAACATTGGGGCTTCTTCTCAGTGTCTCTGACATAGGGTTTCACTGTCCCGGGAAAGTCTCTGCTAACACCGTGCAGAGCGCTGTGCCCAATATACAGAAACGTCTTGCGGTATCTCCTACAGGGAAAGTGCCAGGAGGGAATTGTGGAGCTTGTTCTCAGTGTCTCTGAGAATTGCTCTAATTATCCCTGTGACCTCTTTGCTAAGACTCTCCAGAGAGCCGTCCTCAAAACAAACACACATCTTGACATATCTCCCACATTGATCGCAGTGTCTCCAGAAACGGCATTCAAGGAGCCAGGACCTTTTCTCCCTACACTGTCCATTGAGTTGTCCTCAAAACCAATATACATCCTGCTATATCTCCCACATGGAAAGTGCCAGGAGGGAGAAGTGGGGATTATGTTTAGACTTTCTCGGAACTGCTTCAAATCAACTAGATATCTTTGTGCTGTAAATCTCCCAACAGCCAAACGCAAAAGCAGCAAACATCTCGCTGTATGTCCCACATCCAAAGTGCCAAGAGAGAGCTTGCTCTCCCTGTCTTTGAGTACTGTTTTCACTGTCCCGGTTACCTCTTGGCTAACATTCTCTTCAGAGCTGCAGTGAAACCAGGAACCACGTGGAGAAGGCACCCACACTGAAAGTGCCTGGAGGGAACATTGGGGCTTCTTCTCAGTGTCTCTGACATAGGGTTTCACTGTCCCGGGAAAGTCTCTGCTAACACCGTGCAGAGCGCTGTGCCCAATATACAGAAACGTCTTGCGGTATCTCCTACAGGGAAAGTGCCAGGAGGGAATTGTCGAGCTTGTTCTCAGTGTCTCTGAGAATTGCTCTGATTATCCCTGTGACCTCTTTGCTAAGACTCTCCAGAGAGACGTCCTCAAAACAAACACACATCTTGACATATCTCCCACATTGATCGCAGTGTCTCCAGAAACGGCATTCAAGGAGCCAGGACCTTTTCTCCCTACACTGTCCATTGAGTTGTCCTCAAAACCAATAGACATCCTGCTATATCTCCCACATGGAAAGTGCCAGGAGGGAGAAGTGGGGATTATGTTTAGGCTTTCTCGGAACTGCTTCAAATCAACTAGATATCTTTGTGCTGTAAATCTCCCAACAGCCAAACGCAAAAGCAGCAAACATCTCGCTGTATGTCCCACATCCAAAGTGCCAAGAGAGAGCTTGCTCTCCCTGTCTTTGAGTACTGTCTTCACTGTCCCGGTTACCTCTTTGCTAACATTCTCTTCAGAGCTGCAGTGAAACCAGGAACCACGTGGAGAAGGCACCCACACTGAAAGTGCCTGGAGGGAACATTGGGGCTTCTTCTCAGTGTCTCTGACATAGGGTTTCACTGTCCCGGGAAAGTCTCTGCTAACACCGTGCAGAGCGCTGTGCCCAATGTACAGAAACGTCTTGCGGTATCTCCTACAGGGAAAGTGCCAGGAGGGAATTGTGGAACTTGTTCTCAGTGTCTCTGAGAATTGCTCTAATTATCCCTGTGACCTCTTTGCTAAGACTCTCCAGAGAGCCGTCCTCAAAACAAACACACATCTTGACATATCTCCCACATTGATCGCAGTGTCTCCAGAAACGGCATTCAAGGAGCCAGGACCTTTTCTCCCTACACTGTCCATTGAGTTGTCCTCAAAACCAATAGACATCCTGCTATATCTCCCACATGGAAAGTGCCAGGAGGGAGAAGTGGGGATTATGTTTAGACTTTCTCGGAACTGCTTCAAATCAACTAGATATCTTTGTGCTGTAAATCTCCCAACAGCCAAACGCAAAAGCAGCAAACATCTCGCTGTATGTCCCACATCCAAAGTGCCAAGAGAGAGCTTGCTCTCCCTGTCTTTGAGTACTGTTTTCACTGTCCCGGTTACCTCTTGGCTAACATTCTCTTCAGAGCTGCAGTGAAACCAGGAACCACGTGGAGAAGGCACCCACACTGAAAGTGCCTGGAGGGAACATTGGGGCTTCTCAGTGTCTCTGACATAGGGTTTCACTGTCCCGGGAAAGTCTCTGCTAACACCGTGCAGAGCGCTGTGCCCAATATACAGAAACGTCTTGCGGTATCTCCTACAGGGAAAGTGCCAGGAGGGAATTGTGGAGCTTGTTCTCAGTGTCTCTGAGAATTGCTCTAATTATCCGTGTGACCTCTTTGCTAAGACTCTCCAGAGAGCCGTCCTCAAAACAAACACACATCTTGACATATCTCCCACATTGATCGCAGTGTCTCCAGAAACGGCATTCAAGGAGCCAGGACCTTTTCTCCCTACACTGTCCATTGAGTTGTCCTCAAAACCAATAGACATCCTGCTATATCTCCCACATGGAAAGTGCCAGGAGGGAGAAGTGGGGATTATGTTTAGACTTTCTCGGAACTGCTTCAAATCAACTAGATATCTTTGTGCTGTAAATCTCCCAACAGCCAAACGCAAAAGCAGCAAACATCTTGCTGTATGTCCCACATCCAAAGTGCCAAGAGAGAGCTTGCTCTCCCTGTCTTTGAGTACTGTCTTCACTGTCCCGGTTACCTCTTTGCTAACATTCTCTTCAGAGCTGCAGTGAAACCAGGAACCACGTGGAGAAGGCACCCACACTGAAAGTGCCTGGAGGGAACATTGGGGCTTCTTCTCAGTGTCTCTGACATAGGGTTTCACTGTCCCGGGAAAGTCTCTGCTAACACCGTGCAGAGCGCTGTGCCCAATGTACAGAAACGTCTTGCGGTATCTCCTACAGGGAAAGTGCCAGGAGGGAATTGTCGAGCTTGTTCTCAGTGTCTCTGAGAATTGCTCTGATTATCCCTGTGACCTCTTTGCTAAGACTCTCCAGAGAGACGTCCTCAAAACAAACACACATCTTGACATATCTCCCACATTGATCGCAGTGTCTCCAGAAACGGCATTCAAGGAGCCAGGACCTTTTCTCCCTACACTGTCCATTGAGTTGTCCTCAAAACCAATAGACATCCTGCTATATCTCCCACATGGAAAGTGCCAGGAGGGAGAAGTGGGGATTATGTTTAGACTTTCTCGGAACTGCTTCAAATCAACTAGATATCTTTGTGCTGTAAATCTCCCAACAGCCAAACGCAAAAGCAGCAAACATCTTGCTGTATGTCCCACATCCAAAGTGCCAAGAGAGAGCTTGCTCTCCCTGTCTTTGAGTACTGTTTTCACTGTCCCGGTTACCTCTTGGCTAACATTCTCTTCAGAGCTGCAGTGAAACCAGGAACCACGTGGAGAAGGCACCCACACTGAAAGTGCCTGGAGGGAACATTGGGGCTTCTTCTCAGTGTCTCTGACATAGGGTTTCACTGTCCCGGGAAAGTCTCTGCTAACACCGTGCAGAGCGCTGTGCCCAATATACAGAAACGTCTTGCGGTATCTCCTACAGGGAAAGTGCCAGGAGGGAATTGTCGAGCTTGTTCTCAGTGTCTCTGAGAATTGCTCTGATTATCCGTGTGACCTCTTTGCTAAGACTCTCCAGAGAGCCGTCCTCAAAACAAACACACATCTTGACATATCTCCCACATTGATCGCAGTGTCTCCAGAAACGGCATTCAAGGAGCCAGGACCTTTTCTCCCTACACTGTCCATTGAGTTGTCCTCAAAACCAATAGACATCCTGCTATATCTCCCACATGGAAAGTGCCAGGAGGGAGAAGTGGGGATTATGTTTAGACTTTCTCGGAACTGCTTCAAATCAACTAGATATCTTTGTGCTGTAAATCTCCCAACAGCCAAACGCAAAAGCAGCAAACATCTCGCTGTATGTCCCACATCCAAAGTGCCAAGAGAGAGCTTGCTCTCCCTGTCTTTGAGTACTGTTTTCACTGTCCCGGTTACCTCTTGGCTAACATTCTCTTCAGAGCTGCAGTGAAACCAGGAACCACGTGGAGAAGGCACCCACACTGAAAGTGCCTGGAGGGAACATTGGGGCTTCTTCTCAGTGTCTCTGACATAGGGTTTCACTGTCCCGGGAAAGTCTCTGCTAACACCGTGCAGAGCGCTGTGCCCAACGTACAGAAACGTCTTGCGGTATCTCCTACAGGGAAAGTGCCAGGAGGGAATTGTGGAGCTTGTTCTCAGTGTCTCTGAGAATTGCTCTGATTATCCGTGTGACCTCTTTGCTAAGACTCTCCAGAGAGCCGTCCTCAAAACAAACACACATCTTGACATATCTCCCACATTGATCGCAGTGTCTCCAGAAACGGCATTCAAGGAGCCAGGACCTTTTCTCCCTACACTGTCCATTGAGTTGTCCTCAAAACCAATAGACATCCTGCTATATCTCCCACATGGAAAGTGCCAGGAGGGAGAAGTGGGGATTATGTTTAGACTTTCTCGGAACTGCTTCAAATCAACTAGATATCTTTGTGCTGTAAATCTCCCAACAGCCAAACGCAAAAGCAGCAAACATCTCGCTGTATGTCCCACATCCAAAGTGCCAAGAGAGAGCTTGCTCTCCCTGTCTTTGAGTACTGTTTTCACTGTCCCGGTTACCTCTTGGCTAACATTCTCTTCAGAGCTGCAGTGAAACCAGGAACCACGTGGAGAAGGCACCCACACTGAAAGTGCCTGGAGGGAACATTGGGGCTTCTTCTCAGTGTCTCTGACATAGGGTTTCACTGTCCCGGGAAAGTCTCTGCTAACACCGTGCAGAGCGCTGTGCCCAATATACAGAAACGTCTTGCGGTATCTCCTACAGGGAAAGTGCCAGGAGGGAATTGTCGAGCTTGTTCTCAGTGTCTCTGAGAATTGCTCTGATTATCCCTGTGACCTCTTTGCTAAGACTCTCCAGAGAGCCGTCCTCAAAACAAACACACATCTCGACATATCTCCCACATTGATCGCAGTGTCTCCATAAACGGTATTCAAGGAGCCAGGACCTTTTCTCCCTACACTGTCCATTGAGTTGTCCTCAAAACCAATAGACATCCTGCTATATCTCCCACATGGAAAGTGCCAGGAGGGAGAAGTGGGGATTATGTTTAGACTTTCTCGGAACTGCTTCAAATCAACTAGATATCTTTGTGCTGTAAATCTCCCAACAGCCAAACGCAAAAGCAGCAAACATCTTGCTGTATGTCCCACATCCAAAGTGCCAAGAGAGAGCTTGCTCTCCCTGTCTTTGAGTACTGTTTTCACTGTCCCGGTTACCTCTTGGCTAACATTCTCTTCAGAGCTGCAGTGAAACCAGGAACCACGTGGAGAAGGCACCCACACTGAAAGTGCCTGGAGGGAACATTGGGGCTTCTTCTCAGTGTCTCTGACATAGGGTTTCACTGTCCCGGGAAAGTCTCTGCTAACACCGTGCAGAGCGCTGTGCCCAATATACAGAAACGTCTTGCGGTATCTCCTACAGGGAAAGTGCCAGGAGGGAATTGTGGAGCTTGTTCTCAGTGTCTCTGAGAATTGCTCTAATTATCCCTGTGACCTCTTTGCTAAGACTCTCCAGAGAGCCGTCCTCAAAACAAACACACATCTTGACATATCTCCCACATTGATCGCAGTGTCTCCAGAAACGGCATTCAAGGAGCCAGGACCTTTTCTCCCTACACTGTCCATTGAGTTGTCCTCAAAACCAATATACATCCTGCTATATCTCCCACATGGAAAGTGCCAGGAGGGAGAAGTGGGGATTATGTTTAGACTTTCTCGGAACTGCTTCAAATCAACTAGATATCTTTGTGCTGTAAATCTCCCAACAGCCAAACGCAAAAGCAGCAAACATCTCGCTGTATGTCCCACATCCAAAGTGCCAAGAGAGAGCTTGCTCTCCCTGTCTTTGAGTACTGTTTTCACTGTCCCGGTTACCTCTTGGCTAACATTCTCTTCAGAGCTGCAGTGAAACCAGGAACCACGTGGAGAAGGCACCCACACTGAAAGTGCCTGGAGGGAACATTGGGGCTTCTTCTCAGTGTCTCTGACATAGGGTTTCACTGTCCCGGGAAAGTCTCTGCTAACACCGTGCAGAGCGCTGTGCCCAATATACAGAAACGTCTTGCGGTATCTCCTACAGGGAAAGTGCCAGGAGGGAATTGTCGAGCTTGTTCTCAGTGTCTCTGAGAATTGCTCTGATTATCCCTGTGACCTCTTTGCTAAGACTCTCCAGAGAGACGTCCTCAAAACAAACACACATCTTGACATATCTCCCACATTGATCGCAGTGTCTCCAGAAACGGCATTCAAGGAGCCAGGACCTTTTCTCCCTACACTGTCCATTGAGTTGTCCTCAAAACCAATAGACATCCTGCTATATCTCCCACATGGAAAGTGCCAGGAGGGAGAAGTGGGGATTATGTTTAGGCTTTCTCGGAACTGCTTCAAATCAACTAGATATCTTTGTGCTGTAAATCTCCCAACAGCCAAACGCAAAAGCAGCAAACATCTCGCTGTATGTCCCACATCCAAAGTGCCAAGAGAGAGCTTGCTCTCCCTGTCTTTGAGTACTGTCTTCACTGTCCCGGTTACCTCTTTGCTAACATTCTCTTCAGAGCTGCAGTGAAACCAGGAACCACGTGGAGAAGGCACCCACACTGAAAGTGCCTGGAGGGAACATTGGGGCTTCTTCTCAGTGTCTCTGACATAGGGTTTCACTGTCCCGGGAAAGTCTCTGCTAACACCGTGCAGAGCGCTGTGCCCAATGTACAGAAACGTCTTGCGGTATCTCCTACAGGGAAAGTGCCAGGAGGGAATTGTGGAGCTTGTTCTCAGTGTCTCTGAGAATTGCTCTAATTATCCCTGTGACCTCTTTGCTAAGACTCTCCAGAGAGCCGTCCTCAAAACAAACACACATCTTGACATATCTCCCACATTGATCGCAGTGTCTCCAGAAACGGCATTCAAGGAGCCAGGACCTTTTCTCCCTACACTGTCCATTGAGTTGTCCTCAAAACCAATAGACATCCTGCTATATCTCCCACATGGAAAGTGCCAGGAGGGAGAAGTGGGGATTATGTTTAGACTTTCTCGGAACTGCTTCAAATCAACTAGATATCTTTGTGCTGTAAATCTCCCAACAGCCAAACGCAAAAGCAGCAAACATCTCGCTGTATGTCCCACATCCAAAGTGCCAAGAGAGAGCTTGCTCTCCCTGTCTTTGAGTACTGTCTTCACTGTCCCGGTTACCTCTTTGCTAACATTCTCTTCAGAGCTGCAGTGAAACCAGGAACCACGTGGAGAAGGCACCCACACTGAAAGTGCCTGGAGGGAACATTGGGGCTTCTTCTCAGTGTCTCTGACATAGGGTTTCACTGTCCCGGGAAAGTCTCTGCTAACACCCTGCAGAGCGCTGTGCCCAATGTACAGAAACGTCTTGCGGTATCTCCTACAGGGAAAGTGCCAGGAGGGAATTGTCGAGCTTGTTCTCAGTGTCTCTGAGAATTGCTCTGATTATCCCTGTGACCTCTTTGCTAAGACTCTCCAGAGAGACGTCCTCAAAACAAACACACATCTTGACATATCTCCCACATTGATCGCAGTGTCTCCAGAAACGGCATTCAAGGAGCCAGGACCTTTTCTCCCTACACTGTCCATTGAGTTGTCCTCAAAACCAATAGACATCCTGCTATATCTCCCACATGGAAAGTGCCAGGAGGGAGAAGTGGGGATTATGTTTAGACTTTCTCGGAACTGCTTCAAATCAACTAGATATCTTTGTGCTGTAAATCTCCCAACAGCCAAACGCAAAAGCAGCAAACATCTCGCTGTATGTCCCACATCCAAAGTGCCAAGAGAGAGCTTGCTCTCCCTGTCTTTGAGTACTGTTTTCACTGTCCCGGTTACCTCTTGGCTAACATTCTCTTCAGAGCTGCAGTGAAACCAGGAACCACGTGGAGAAGGCACCCACACTGAAAGTGCCTGGAGGGAACATTGGGGCTTCTTCTCAGTGTCTCTGACATAGGGTTTCACTGTCCCGGGAAAGTCTCTGCTAACACCCTGCAGAGCGCTGTGCCCAATATACAGAAACGTCTTGCGGTATCTCCTACAGGGAAAGTGCCAGGAGGGAATTGTCGAGCTTGTTCTCAGCGTCTCTGAGAATTGCTCTAATTATACCTGTGACCTCTTTGCTAAGACTCTCCAGAGAGACGTCCTCAAAACAAACACACATCTTGACATATCTCCCACATTGATCGCAGTGTCTCCAGAAACGGCATTCAAGGAGCCAGGACCTTTTCTCCCTACACTGTCCATTGAGTTGTCCTCAAAACCAATATACATCCTGCTATATCTCCCACATGGAAAGTGCCAGGAGGGAGAAGTGGGGATTATGTTTAGACTTTCTCGGAACTGCTTCAAATCAACTAGATATCTTTGTGCTGTAAATCTCCCAACAGCCAAACGCAAAAGCAGCAAACATCTCGCTGTATGTCCCACATCCAAAGTGCCAAGAGAGAGCTTGCTCTCCCTGTCTTTGAGTACTGTTTTCACTGTCCCGGTTACCTCTTGGCTAACATTCTCTTCAGAGCTGCAGTGAAACCAGGAACCACGTGGAGAAGGCACCCACACTGAAAGTGCCTGGAGGGAACATTGGGGCTTCTTAGTGTCTCTGACATAGGGTTTCACTGTCCCGGGAAAGTCTCTGCTAACACCGTGCAGAGCGCTGTGCCCAATATACAGAAACGTCTTGCGGTATCTCCTACAGGGAAAGTGCCAGGAGGGAATTGTCGAGCTTGTTCTCAGTGTCTCTGAGAATTGCTCTGATTATCCCTGTGACCTCTTTGCTAAGACTCTCCAGAGAGCCGTCCTCAAAACAAACACACATCTTGACATATCTCCCACATTGATCGCAGTGTCTCCAGAAACGGCATTCAAGGAGCCAGGACCTTTTCTCCCTACACTGTCCATTGAGTTGTCCTCAAAACCAATATACATCCTGCTATATCTCCCACATGGAAAGTGCCAGGAGGGAGAAGTGGGGATTATGTTTAGACTTTCTCGGAACTGCTTCAAATCAACTAGATATCTTTGTGCTGTAAATCTCCCAACAGCCAAACGCAAAAGCAGCAAACATCTCGCTGTATGTCCCACATCCAAAGTGCCAAGAGAGAGCTTGCTCTCCCTGTCTTTGAGTACTGTTTTCACTGTCCCGGTTACCTCTTGGCTAACATTCTCTTCAGAGCTGCAGTGAAACCAGGAACCACGTGGAGAAGGCACCCACACTGAAAGTGCCTGGAGGGAACATTGGGGCTTCTTCTCAGTGTCTCTGACATAGGGTTTCACTGTCCCGGGAAAGTCTCTGCTAACACCGTGCAGAGCGCTGTGCCCAATATACAGAAACGTCTTGCGGTATCTCCTACAGGGAAAGTGCCAGGAGGGAATTGTGGAGCTTGTTCTCAGTGTCTCTGAGAATTGCTCTAATTATCCCTGTGACCTCTTTGCTAAGACTCTCCAGAGAGCCGTCCTCAAAACAAACACACATCTTGACATATCTCCCACATTGATCGCAGTGTCTCCAGAAACGGCATTCAAGGAGCCAGGACCTTTTCTCCCTACACTGTCCATTGAGTTGTCCTCAAAACCAATAGACATCCTGCTATATCTCCCACATGGAAAGTGCCAGGAGGGAGAAGTGGGGATTATGTTTAGACTTTCTCGGAACTGCTTCAAATCAACTAGATATCTTTGTGCTGTAAATCTCCCAACAGCCAAACGCAAAAGCAGCAAACATCTCGCTGTATGTCCCACATCCAAAGTGCCAAGAGAGAGCTTGCTCTCCCTGTCTTTGAGTACTGTTTTCACTGTCCCGGTTACCTCTTGGCTAACATTCTCTTCAGAGCTGCAGTGAAACCAGGAACCACGTGGAGAAGGCACCCACACTGAAAGTGCCTGGAGGGAACATTGGGGCTTCTTCTCAGTGTCTCTGACATAGGGTTTCACTGTCCCGGGAAAGTCTCTGCTAACACCCTGCAGAGCGCTGTGCCCAATATACAGAAACGTCTTGCGGTATCTCCTACAGGGAAAGTGCCAGGAGGGAATTGTGGAGCTTGTTCTCAGTGTCTCTGAGAATTGCTCTAATTATCCGTGTGACCTCTTTGCTAAGACTCTCCAGAGAGCCGTCCTCAAAACAAACACACATCTTGACATATCTCCCACATTGATCGCAGTGTCTCCAGAAACGGCATTCAAGGAGCCAGGACCTTTTCTCCCTACACTGTCCATTGAGTTGTCCTCAAAACCAATAGACATCCTGCTATATCTCCCACATGGAAAGTGCCAGGAGGGAGAAGTGGGGATTATGTTTAGACTTTCTCGGAACTGCTTCAAATCAACTAGATATCTTTGTGCTGTAAATCTCCCAACAGCCAAACGCAAAAGCAGCAAACATCTCGCTGTATGTCCCACATCCAAAGTGCCAAGAGAGAGCTTGCTCTCCCTGTCTTTGAGTACTGTCTTCACTGTCCCGGTTACCTCTTTGCTAACATTCTCTTCAGAGCTGCAGTGAAACCAGGAACCACGTGGAGAAGGCACCCACACTGAAAGTGCCTGGAGGGAACATTGGGGCTTCTTCTCAGTGTCTCTGACATAGGGTTTCACTGTCCCGGGAAAGTCTCTGCTAACACCCTGCAGAGCGCTGTGCCCAATGTACAGAAACGTCTTGCGGTATCTCCTACAGGGAAAGTGCCAGGAGGGAATTGTGGAGCTTGTTCTCAGTGTCTCTGAGAATTGCTCTGATTATCCCTGTGACCTCTTTGCTAAGACTCTCCAGAGAGACGTCCTCAAAACAAACACACATCTTGACATATCTCCCACATTGATCGCAGTGTCTCCAGAAACGGCATTCAAGGAGCCAGGACCTTTTCTCCCTACACTGTCCATTGAGTTGTCCTCAAAACCAATAGACATCCTGCTATATCTCCCACATGGAAAGTGCCAGGAGGGAGAAGTGGGGATTATGTTTAGACTTTCTCGGAACTGCTTCAAATCAACTAGATATCTTTGTGCTGTAAATCTCCAAACAGCCAAACGCAAAAGCAGCAAACATCTCGCTGTATGTCCCACATCCAAAGTGCCAAGAGAGAGCTTGCTCTCCCTGTCTTTGAGTACTGTTTTCACTGTCCCGGTTACCTCTTGGCTAACATTCTCTTCAGAGCTGCAGTGAAACCAGGAACCACGTGGAGAAGGCACCCACACTGAAAGTGCCTGGAGGGAACATTGGGGCTTCTTAGTGTCTCTGACATAGGGTTTCACTGTCCCGGGAAAGTCTCTGCTAACACCGTGCAGAGCGCTGTGCCCAATATACAGAAACGTCTTGCGGTATCTCCTACAGGGAAAGTGCCAGGAGGGAATTGTCGAGCTTGTTCTCAGTGTCTCTGAGAATTGCTCTGATTATCCCTGTGACCTCTTTGCTAAGACTCTCCAGAGAGCCGTCCTCAAAACAAACACACATCTTGACATATCTCCCACATTGATCGCAGTGTCTCCAGAAACGGCATTCAAGGAGCCAGGACCTTTTCTCCCTACACTGTCCATTGAGTTGTCCTCAAAACCAATATACATCCTGCTATATCTCCCACATGGAAAGTGCCAGGAGGGAGAAGTGGGGATTATGTTTAGACTTTCTCGGAACTGCTTCAAATCAACTAGATATCTTTGTGCTGTAAATCTCCCAACAGCCAAACGCAAAAGCAGCAAACATCTCGCTGTATGTCCCACATCCAAAGTGCCAAGAGAGAGCTTGCTCTCCCTGTCTTTGAGTACTGTTTTCACTGTCCCGGTTACCTCTTGGCTAACATTCTCTTCAGAGCTGCAGTGAAACCAGGAACCACGTGGAGAAGGCACCCACACTGAAAGTGCCTGGAGGGAACATTGGGGCTTCTTCTCAGTGTCTCTGACATAGGGTTTCACTGTCCCGGGAAAGTCTCTGCTAACACCGTGCAGAGCGCTGTGCCCAATATACAGAAACGTCTTGCGGTATCTCCTACAGGGAAAGTGCCAGGAGGGAATTGTGGAGCTTGTTCTCAGTGTCTCTGAGAATTGCTCTAATTATCCCTGTGACCTCTTTGCTAAGACTCTCCAGAGAGCCGTCCTCAAAACAAACACACATCTTGACATATCTCCCACATTGATCGCAGTGTCTCCAGAAACGGCATTCAAGGAGCCAGGACCTTTTTTACCCTACACTGTCCATTGAGTTGTCCTCAAAACCAATATACATCCTGCTATATCTCCCACATGGAAAGTGCCAGGAGGGAGAAGTGGGGATTATGTTTAGACTTTCTCGGAACTGCTTCAAATCAACTAGATATCTTTGTGCTGCAAATCTCCCAACAGCCAAACGCAAAAGCAGCAAACATCTCGCTGTATGTCCCACATCCAAAGTGCCAAGAGAGAGCTTGCTCTCCCTGTCTTTGAGTACTGTTTTCACTGTCCCGGTTACCTCTTGGCTAACATTCTCTTCAGAGCTGCAGTGAAACCAGGAACCACGTGGAGAAGGCACCCACACTGAAAGTGCCTGGAGGGAACATTGGGGCTTCTTCTCAGTGTCTCTGACATAGGGTTTCACTGTCCCGGGAAAGTCTCTGCTAACACCGTGCAGAGCGCTGTGCCCAATATACAGAAACGTCTTGCGGTATCTCCTACAGGGAAAGTGCCAGGAGGGAATTGTGGAGCTTGTTCTCAGTGTCTCTGAGAATTGCTCTGATTATCCCTGTGACCTCTTTGCTAAGACTCTCCAGAGAGACGTCCTCAAAACCAACACACATCTTGACATATCTCCCACATTGATCGCAGTGTCTCCAGAAACGGCATTCAAGGAGCCAGGACCTTTTTTACCCTACACTGTCCATTGAGTTGTCCTCAAAACCAATATACATCCTGCTATATCTCCCACATGGAAAGTGCCAGGAGGGAGAAGTGGGGATTATGTTTAGACTTTCTCGGAACTGCTTCAAATCAACTAGATATCTTTGTGCTGCAAATCTCCCAACAGCCAAACGCAAAAGCAGCAAACATCTCGCTGTATGTCCCACATCCAAAGTGCCAAGAGAGAGCTTGCTCTCCCTGTCTTTGAGTACTGTTTTCACTGTCCCGGTTACCTCTTGGCTAACATTCTCTTCAGAGCTGCAGTGAAACCAGGAACCACGTGGAGAAGGCACCCACACTGAAAGTGCCTGGAGGGAACATTGGGGCTTCTTCTCAGTGTCTCTGACATAGGGTTTCACTGTCCCGGGAAAGTCTCTGCTAACACCGTGCAGAGCGCTGTGCCCAATATACAGAAACGTCTTGCGGTATCTCCTACAGGGAAAGTGCCAGGAGGGAATTGTGGAGCTTGTTCTCAGGGTCTCTGAGAATTGCTCTGATTATCCCTGTGACCTCTTTGCTAAGACTCTCCAGAGAGACGTCCTCAAAACAAACACACATCTTGACATATCTCCCACATTGATCGCAGTGTCTCCAGAAACGGCATTCAAGGAGCCAGGACCTTTTCTCCCTACACTGTCCATTGAGTTGTCCTCAAAACCAATATACATCCTGCTATATCTCCCACATGGAAAGTGCCAGGAGGGAGAAGTGGGGATTATGTTTAGACTTTCTCGGAACTGCTTCAAATCAACTAGATATCTTTGTGCTGTAAATCTCCCAACAGCCAAACGCAAAAGCAGCAAACATCTCGCTGTATGTCCCACATCCAAAGTGCCAAGAGAGAGCTTGCTCTCCCTGTCTTTGAGTACTGTTTTCACTGTCCCGGTTACCTCTTTGCTAACGTTCTCTTCAGAGCTGCAGTGAAACCAGGAACCACGTGGAGAAGGCACCCACACTGAAAGTGCCTGGAGGGAACATTGGGGCTTCTTCTCAGTGTCTCTGACATAGGGTTTCACTGTCCCGGGAAAGTCTCTGCTAACACCCTGCAGAGCGCTGTGCCCAATGTACAGAAACGTCTTGCGGTATCTCCTACAGGGAAAGTGCCAGGAGGGAATTGTGGAGCTTGTTCTCAGTGTCTCTGAGAATTGCTCTGATTATCCCTGTGACCTCTTTGCTAAGACTCTCCAGAGAGCCGTCCTCAAAACAAACACACATCTTGACATATCTCCCACATTGATCACAGTGTCTCCAGAAATGGCATTCAAGGAGCCAGGACCTTTTTTACCCTGCACTGTCCATTGAGTTGTCCTCAAAACCAATATACATCCTGCTATATCTCCCACATGGAAAGTGCCAGGAGGGAGAAGTGGGGATTATGTTTAGACTTTCTCGGAACTGCTTCAAATCAACTAGATATCTTTGTGCTGCAAATCTCCCAACAGCCAAACGCAAAAGCAGCAAACATCTCGCTGTATGTCCCACATCCAAAGTGCCAAGAGAGAGCTTGCTCTCCCTGTCTTTGAGTACTGTTTTCACTGTCCCGGTTACCTCTTGGCTAACATTCTCTTCAGAGCTGCAGTGAAACCAGGAACCACGTGGAGAAGGCACCCACACTGAAAGTGCCTGGAGGGAACATTGGGGCTTCTTCTCAGTGTCTCTGACATAGGGTTTCACTGTCCCGGGAAAGTCTCTGCTAACACCCTGCAGAGCGCTGTGCCCAATATACAGAAACGTCTTGCGGTATCTCCTACAGGGAAAGTGCCAGGAGGGAATTGTGGAGCTTGTTCTCAGTGTCTCTGAGAATTGCTCTGATTATCCCTGTGACCTCTTTGCAAAGACTCTCCAGAGAGACGTCCTCAAAACAAACACACGTCTTGACATATCTCCCACATTGATCGCAGTGTCTCCAGAAACGGCATTCAAGGAGCCAGGACCTTTTCTCCCTACACTGTCCATTGAGTTGTCCTCAAAACCAATATACATCCTGCTATATCTCCCACATGGAAAGTGCCAGGAGGGAGAAGTGGGGATTATGTTTAGACTTTCTCGGAACTGCTTCAAATCAACTAGATATCTTTGTGCTGTAAATCTCCCAACAGCCAAACGCAAAAGCAGCAAACATCTCGCTGTATGTCCCACATCCAAAGTGCCAAGAGAGAGCTTGCTCTCCCTGTCTTTGAGTACTGTTTTCACTGTCCCGGTTACCTCTTGGCTAACGTTCTCTTCAGAGCTGCAGTGAAACCAGGAACGACGTGGAGAAGGCACCCACACTGAAAGTGCCTGGAGGGAACATTGGGGCTTCTTCTCAGTGTCTCTGACATAGGGTTTCACTGTCCCGGGAAAGTCTCTGCTAACACCCTGCAGAGCGCTGTGCCCAATGTACAGAAACGTCTTGCGGTATCTCCTACAGGGAAAGTGCCAGGAGGGAATTGTGGAGCTTGTTCTCAGTGTCTCTGAGAATTGCTCTGATTATCCCTGTGACCTCTTTGCTAAGACTCTCCAGAGAGCCGTCCTCAAAACAAACACACATCTTGACATATCTCCCACATTGATCGCAGTGTCTCCAGAAACGGCATTCAAGGAGCCAGGACCTTTTTTACCCTACACTGTCCATTGAGTTGTCCTCAAAACCAATATACATCCTGCTATATCTCCCACATGGAAAGTGCCAGGAGGGAGAAGTGGGGATTATGTTTAGACTTTCTCGGAACTGCTTCAAATCAACTAGATATCTTTGTGCTGCAAATCTCCCAACAGCCAAACGCAAAAGCAGCAAACATCTCGCTGTATGTCCCACATCCAAAGTGCCAAGAGAGAGCTTGCTCTCCCTGTCTTTGAGTACTGTTTTCACTGTCCCGGTTACCTCTTGGCTAACATTCTCTTCAGAGCTGCAGTGAAACCAGGAACCACGTGGAGAAGGCACCCACACTGAAAGTGCCTGGAGGGAACATTGGGGCTTCTTCTCAGTGTCTCTGACATAGGGTTTCACTGTCCCGGGAAAGTCTCTGCTAACACCGTGCAGAGCGCTGTGCCCAATATACAGAAACGTCTTGCGGTATCTCCTACAGGGAAAGTGCCAGGAGGGAATTGTGGAGCTTGTTCTCAGTGTCTCTGAGAATTGCTCTGATTATCCCTGTGACCTCTTTGCTAAGACTCTCCAGAGAGACGTCCTCAAAACAAACACACATCTTGACATATCTCCCACATTGATCGCAGTGTCTCCAGAAACGGCATTCAAGGAGCCAGGACCTTTTCTCCCTACACTGTCCATTGAGTTGTCCTCAAAACCAATATACATCCTGCTATATCTCCCACATGGAAAGTGCCAGGAGGGAGAAGTGGGGATTATGTTTAGACTTTCTCGGAACTGCTTCAAATCAACTAGATATCTTTGTGCTGTAAATCTCCCAACAGCCAAACGCAAAAGCAGCAAACATCTCGCTGTATGTCCCACATCCAAAGTGCCAAGAGAGAGCTTGCTCTCCCTGTCTTTGAGTACTGTTTTCACTGTCCCGGTTACCTCTTGGCTAACGTTCTCTTCAGAGCTGCAGTGAAACCAGGAACCACGTGGAGAAGGCACCCACACTGAAAGTGCCTGGAGGGAACATTGGGGCTTCTTCTCAGTGTCTCTGACATAGGGTTTCACTGTCCCGGGAAAGTCTCTGCTAACACCGTGCAGAGCGCTGTGCCCAATATACAGAAACGTCTTGCGGTATCTCCTACAGGGAAAGTGCCAGGAGGGAATTGTGGAGCTTGTTCTCAGTGTCTCTGAGAATTGCTCTGATTATCCGTGTGACCTCTTTGCTAAGACTCTCCAGAGAGACGTCCTCAAAACAAACACACATCTTGACATATCTCCCACATTGATCGCAGTGTCTCCAGAAACGGCATTCAAGGAGCCAGGACCTTTTCTCCCTACACTGTCCATTGAGTTGTCCTCAAAACCAATATACATCCTGCTATATCTCCCACATGGAAAGTGCCAGGAGGGAGAAGTGGGGATTATGTTTAGACTTTCTCGGAACTGCTTCAAATCAACTAGATATCTTTGTGCTGTAAATCTCCCAACAGCCAAACGCAAAAGCAGCAAACATCTCGCTGTATGTCCCACATCCAAAGTGCCAAGAGAGAGCTTGCTCTCCCTGTCTTTGAGTACTGTTTTCACTGTCCCGGTTACCTCTTGGCTAACATTCTCTTCAGAGCTGCAGTGAAACCAGGAACCACGTGGAGAAGGCACCCACACTGAAAGTGCCTGGAGGGAACATTGGGGCTTCTTCTCAGTGTCTCTGACATAGGGTTTCACTGTCCCGGGAAAGTCTCTGCTAACACCGTGCAGAGCGCTGTGCCCAATGTACAGAAACGTCTTGCGGTATCTCCTACAGGGAAAGTGCCAGGAGGGAATTGTCGAGCTTGTTCTCAGTGTCTCTGAGAATTGCTCTGATTATCCCTGTGACCTCTTTGCTAAGACTCTCCAGAGAGCCGTCCTCAAAACAAACACACATCTTGACATATCTCCCACATTGATCGCAGTGTCTCCAGAAACGGCATTCAAGGAGCCAGGACCTTTTTTACCCTGCACTGTCCATTGAGTTGTCCTCAAAACCAATATACATCCTGCTATATCTCCCACATGGAAAGTGCCAGGAGGGAGAAGTGGGGATTATGTTTAGACTTTCTCGGAACTGCTTCAAATCAACTAGATATCTTTGTGCTGTAAATCTCCCAACAGCCAAACGCAAAAGCAGCAAACATCTCGCTGTATGTCCCACATCCAAAGTGCCAAGAGAGAGCTTGCTCTCCCTGTCTTTGAGTACTGTTTTCACTGTCCCGGTTACCTCTTGGCTAACATTCTCTTCAGAGCTGCAGTGAAACCAGGAACCACGTGGAGAAGGCACCCACACTGAAAGTGCCTGGAGGGAACATTGGGGCTTCTTCTCAGTGTCTCTGACATAGGGTTTCACTGTCCCGGGAAAGTCTCTGCTAACACCCTGCAGAGCGCTGTGCCCAATGTACAGAAACGTCTTGCGGTATCTCCTACAGGGAAAGTGCCAGGAGGGAATTGTGGAGCTTGTTCTCAGTGTCTCTGAGAATTGCTCTGATTATCCGTGTGACCTCTTTGCTAAGACTCTCCAGAGAGCCGTCCTCAAAACAAACACACATCTTGACATATCTCCCACATTGATCGCAGTGTCTCCAGAAACGGCATTCAAGGAGCCAGGACCTTTTCTCCCTACACTGTCCATTGAGTTGTCCTCAAAACCAATATACATCCTGCTATATCTCCCACATGGAAAGTGCCAGGAGGGAGAAGTGGGGATTATGTTTAGACTTTCTCGGAACTGCTTCAAATCAACTAGATATCTTTGTGCTGTAAATCTCCCAACAGCCAAACGCAAAAGCAGCAAACATCTCGCTGTATGTCCCACATCCAAAGTGCCAAGAGAGAGCTTGCTCTCCCTGTCTTTGAGTACTGTTTTCACTGTCCCGGTTACCTCTTGGCTAACATTCTCTTCAGAGCTGCAGTGAAACCAGGAACCACGTGGAGAAGGCACCCACACTGAAAGTGCCTGGAGGGAACTTTGGGGCTTCTTCTCAGTGTCTCTGACATAGGGTTTCACTGTCCCGGGAAAGTCTCTGCTAACACCGTGCAGAGCGCTGTGCCCAATATACAGAAACGTCTTGCGGTATCTCCTACAGGGAAAGTGCCAGGAGGGAATTGTGGAGCTTGTTCTCAGTGTCTCTGAGAATTGCTCTGATTATCCCTGTGACCTCTTTGCTAAGACTCTCCAGAGAGCCGTCCTCAAAACAAACACACATCTTGACATATCTCCCACATTGATCGCAGTGTCTCCAGAAACGGCATTCAAGGAGCCAGGACCTTTTCTCCCTACACTGTCCATTGAGTTGTCCTCAAAACCAATATACATCCTGCTATATCTCCCACATGGAAAGTGCCAGGAGGGAGAAGTGGGGATTATGTTTAGACTTTCTCGGAACTGCTTCAAATCAACTAGATATCTTTGTGCTGTAAATCTCCCAACAGCCAAACGCAAAAGCAGCAAACATCTCGCTGTATGTCCCACATCCAAAGTGCCAAGAGAGAGCTTGCTCTCCCTGTCTTTGAGTACTGTTTTCACTGTCCCGGTTACCTCTTGGCTAACATTCTCTTCAGAGCTGCAGTGAAACCAGGAACCACGTGGAGAAGGCACCCACACTGAAAGTGCCTGGAGGGAACATTGGGGCTTCTTCTCAGTGTCTCTGACATAGGGTTTCACTGTCCCGGGAAAGTCTCTGCTATCACCCTGCAGAGCGCTGTGCCCAATGTACAGAAACGTCTTGCGGTATCTCCTACAGGGAAAGTGCCAGGAGGGAATTGTCGAGCTTGTTCTCAGTGTCTCTGAGAATTGCTCTGATTATCCCTGTGACCTCTTTGCTAAGACTCTCCAGAGAGCCGTCCTCAAAACAAACACACATCTTGACATATCTCCCACATTGATCGCAGTGTCTCCAGAAACGGCATTCAAGGAGCCAGGACCTTTTTTACCCTGCACTGTCCATTGAGTTGTCCTCAAAACCAATATACATCCTGCTATATCTCCCACATGGAAAGTGCCAGGAGGGAGAAGTGGGGATTATGTTTAGACTTTCTCGGAACTGCTTCAAATCAACTAGATATCTTTGTGCTGCAAATCTCCCAACAGCCAAACGCAAAAGCAGCAAACATCTCGCTGTATGTCCCACATCCAAAGTGCCAAGAGAGAGCTTGCTCTCCCTGTCTTTGAGTACTGTTTTCACTGTCCCGGTTACCTCTTGGCTAACATTCTCTTCAGAGCTGCAGTGAAACCAGGAACCACGTGGAGAAGGCACCCACACTGAAAGTGCCTGGAGGGAACACTGGGGCTTCTTCTCAGTGTCTCTGACATAGGGTTTCACTGTCCCGGGAAAGTCTCTGCTAACACCGTGCAGAGCGCTGTGCCCAATATACAGAAACGTCTTGCGGTATCTCCTACAGGGAAAGTGCCAGGAGGGAATTGTGGAGCTTGTTCTCAGTGTCTCTGAGAATTGCTCTGATTATCCCTGTGACCTCTTTGCTAAGACTCTCCAGAGAGACGTCCTCAAAACAAACACACATCTTGACATATCTCCCACATTGATCGCAGTGTCTCCAGAAACGGCATTCAAGGAGCCAGGACCTTTTCTCCCTACACTGTCCATTGAGTTGTCCTCAAAACCAATAGACATCCTGCTATATCTCCCACATGGAAAGTGCCAGGAGGGAGAAGTGGGGATTATGTTTAGACTTTCTCGGAACTGCTTCAAATCAACTAGATATCTTTGTGCTGTAAATCTCCCAACAGCCAAACGCAAAAGCAGCAAACATCTCGCTGTATGTCCCACATCCAAAGTGCCAAGAGAGAGCTTGCTCTCCCTGTCTTTGAGTACTGTTTTCACTGTCCCGGTTACCTCTTGGCTAACATTCTCTTCAGAGCTGCAGTGAAACCAGGAACCACGTGGAGAAGGCACCCACACTGAAAGTGCCTGGAGGGAACATTGGGGCTTCTTCTCAGTGTCTCTGACATAGGGTTTCACTGTCCCGGGAAAGTCTCTGCTAACACCGTGCAGAGCGCTGTGCCCAATATACAGAAACGTCTTGCGGTATCTCCTACAGGGAAAGTGCCAGGAGGGAATTGTGGAGCTTGTTCTCAGTGTCTCTGAGAATTGCTCTGATTATCCGTGTGACCTCTTTGCTAAGACTCTCCAGAGAGCCGTCCTCAAAACAAACACACATCTTGACATATCTCCCACATTGATCGCAGTGTCTCCAGAAACGGCATTCAAGGAGCCAGGACCTTTTCTCCCTACACTGTCCATTGAGTTGTCCTCAAAACCAATATACATCCTGCTATATCTCCCACATGGAAAGTGCCAGGAGGGAGAAGTGGGGATTATGTTTAGACTTTCTCGGAACTGCTTCAAATCAACTAGATATCTTTGTGCTGTAAATCTCCCAACAGCCAAACGCAAAAGCAGCAAACATCTCGCTGTATGTCCCACATCCAAAGTGCCAAGAGAGAGCTTGCTCTCCCTGTCTTTGAGTACTGTTTTCACTGTCCCGGTTACCTCTTGGCTAACGTTCTCTTCAGAGCTGCAGTGAAACCAGGAACCACGTGGAGAAGGCACCCACACTGAAAGTGCCTGGAGGGAACATTGGGGCTTCTTCTCAGTGTCTCTGACATAGGGTTTCACTGTCCCGGGAAAGTCTCTGCTAACACCGTGCAGAGCGCTGTGCCCAATATACAGAAACGTCTTGCGGTATCTCCTACAGGGAAAGTGCCAGGAGGGAATTGTGGAGCTTGTTCTCAGTGTCTCTGAGAATTGCTCTGATTATCCCTGTGACCTCTTTGCTAAGACTCTCCAGAGAGACGTCCTCAAAACAAACACACATCTTGACATATCTCCCACATTGATCGCAGTGTCTCCAGAAACGGCATTCAAGGAGCCAGGACCTTTTCTCCCTACACTGTCCATTGAGTTGTCCTCAAAACCAATATACATCCTGCTATATCTCCCACATGGAAAGTGCCAGGAGGGAGAAGTGGGGATTATGTTTAGACTTTCTCGGAACTGCTTCAAATCAACTAGATATCTTTGTGCTGTAAATCTCCCAACAGCCAAACGCAAAAGCAGCAAACATCTCGCTGTATGTCCCACATCCAAAGTGCCAAGAGAGAGCTTGCTCTCCCTGTCTTTGAGTACTGTTTTCACTGTCCCGGTTACCTCTTGGCTAACATTCTCTTCAGAGCTGCAGTGAAACCAGGAACCACGTGGAGAAGGCACCCACACTGAAAGTGCCTGGAGGGAACATTGGGGCTTCTTCTCAGTGTCTCTGACATAGGGTTTCACTGTCCCGGGAAAGTCTCTGCTAACACCCTGCAGAGCGCTGTGCCCAATGTACAGAAACGTCTTGCGGTATCTCCTACAGGGAAAGTGCCAGGAGGGAATTGTGGAGCTTGTTCTCAGTGTCTCTGAGAATTGCTCTGATTATCCGTGTGACCTCTTTGCTAAGACTCTCCAGAGAGCCGTCCTCAAAACAAACACACATCTTGACATATCTCCCACATTGATCGCAGTGTCTCCAGAAACGGCATTCAAGGAGCCAGGACCTTTTCTCCCTACACTGTCCATTGAGTTGTCCTCAAAACCAATAGACATCCTGCTATATCTCCCACATGGAAAGTGCCAGGAGGGAGAAGTGGGGATTATGTTTAGACTTTCTCGGAACTGCTTCAAATCAACTAGATATCTTTGTGCTGTAAATCTCCCAACAGCCAAACGCAAAAGCAGCAAACATCTCGCTGTATGTCCCACATCCAAAGTGCCAAGAGAGAGCTTGCTCTCCCTGTCTTTGAGTACTGTTTTCACTGTCCCGGTTACCTCTTGGCTAACATTCTCTTCAGAGCTGCAGTGAAACCAGGAACCACGTGGAGAAGGCACCCACACTGAAAGTGCCTGGAGGGAACTTTGGGGCTTCTTCTCAGTGTCTCTGACATAGGGTTTCACTGTCCCGGGAAAGTCTCTGCTAACACCGTGCAGAGCGCTGTGCCCAATATACAGAAACGTCTTGCGGTATCTCCTACAGGGAAAGTGCCAGGAGGGAATTGTGGAGCTTGTTCTCAGTGTCTCTGAGAATTGCTCTGATTATCCCTGTGACCTCTTTGCTAAGACTCTCCAGAGAGCCGTCCTCAAAACAAACACACATCTTGACATATCTCCCACATTGATCGCAGTGTCTCCAGAAACGGCATTCAAGGAGCCAGGACCTTTTCTCCCTACACTGTCCATTGAGTTGTCCTCAAAACCAATATACATCCTGCTATATCTCCCACATGGAAAGTGCCAGGAGGGAGAAGTGGGGATTATGTTTAGACTTTCTCGGAACTGCTTCAAATCAACTAGATATCTTTGTGCTGTAAATCTCCCAACAGCCAAACGCAAAAGCAGCAAACATCTCGCTGTATGTCCCACATCCAAAGTGCCAAGAGAGAGCTTGCTCTCCCTGTCTTTGAGTACTGTTTTCACTGTCCCGGTTACCTCTTGGCTAACATTCTCTTCAGAGCTGCAGTGAAACCAGGAACCACGTGGAGAAGGCACCCACACTGAAAGTGCCTGGAGGGAACATTGGGGCTTCTTCTCAGTGTCTCTGACATAGGGTTTCACTGTCCCGGGAAAGTCTCTGCTATCACCCTGCAGAGCGCTGTGCCCAATGTACAGAAACGTCTTGCGGTATCTCCTACAGGGAAAGTGCCAGGAGGGAATTGTGGAGCTTGTTCTCAGTGTCTCTGAGAATTGCTCTGATTATCCCTGTGACCTCTTTGCTAAGACTCTCCAGAGAGCCGTCCTCAAAACAAACACACATCTTGACATATCTCCCACATTGATCGCAGTGTCTCCAGAAACGGCATTCAAGGAGCCAGGACCTTTTTTACCCTGCACTGTCCATTGAGTTGTCCTCAAAACCAATATACATCCTGCTATATCTCCCACATGGAAAGTGCCAGGAGGGAGAAGTGGGGATTATGTTTAGACTTTCTCGGAACTGCTTCAAATCAACTAGATATCTTTGTGCTGCAAATCTCCCAACAGCCAAACGCAAAAGCAGCAAACATCTCGCTGTATGTCCCACATCGAAAGTGCCAAGAGAGAGCTTGCTCTCCCTGTCTTTGAGTACTGTTTTCACTGTCCCGGTTACCTCTTGGCTAACATTCTCTTCAGAGCTGCAGTGAAACCAGGAACCACGTGGAGAAGGCACCCACACTGAAAGTGCCTGGAGGGAACACTGGGGCTTCTTCTCAGTGTCTCTGACATAGGGTTTCACTGTCCCGGGAAAGTCTCTGCTAACACCGTGCAGAGCGCTGTGCCCAATATACAGAAACATCTTGCGGTATCTCCTACAGGGAAAGTGCCAGGAGGGAATTGTGGAGCTTGTTCTCAGTGTCTCTGAGAATTGCTCTGATTATCCCTGTGACCTCTTTGCTAAGACTCTCCAGAGAGACGTCCTCAAAACAAACACACATCTTGACATATCTCCCACATTGATCGCAGTGTCTCCAGAAACGGCATTCAAGGAGCCAGGACCTTTTCTCCCTACACTGTCCATTGAGTTGTCCTCAAAACCAATAGACATCCTGCTATATCTCCCACATGGAAAGTGCCAGGAGGGAGAAGTGGGGATTATGTTTAGACTTTCTCGGAACTGCTTCAAATCAACTAGATATCTTTGTGCTGTAAATCTCCCAACAGCCAAACGCAAAAGCAGCAAACATCTCGCTGTATGTCCCACATCCAAAGTGCCAAGAGAGAGCTTGCTCTCCCTGTCTTTGAGTACTGTTTTCACTGTCCCGGTTACCTGTTGGCTAACATTCTCTTCAGAGCTGCAGTGAAACCAGGAACCACGTGGAGAAGGCACCCACACTGAAAGTGCCTGGAGGGAACATTGGGGCTTCTTCTCAGTGTCTCTGACATAGGGTTTCACTGTCCCGGGAAAGTCTCTGCTAACACCGTGCAGAGCGCTGTGCCCAATATACAGAAACGTCTTGCGGTATCTCCTACAGGGAAAGTGCCAGGAGGGAATTGTGGAGCTTGTTCTCAGTGTCTCTGAGAATTGCTCTGATTATCCGTGTGACCTCTTTGCTAAGACTCTCCAGAGAGCCGTCCTCAAAACAAACACACATCTTGACATATCTCCCACATTGATCGCAGTGTCTCCAGAAACGGCATTCAAGGAGCCAGGACCTTTTCTCCCTACACTGTCCATTGAGTTGTCCTCAAAACCAATATACATCCTGCTATATCTCCCACATGGAAAGTGCCAGGAGGGAGAAGTGGGGATTATGTTTAGACTTTCTCGGAACTGCTTCAAATCAACTAGATATCTTTGTGCTGTAAATCTCCCAACAGCCAAACGCAAAAGCAGCAAACATCTCGCTGTATGTCCCACATCCAAAGTGCCAAGAGAGAGCTTGCTCTCCCTGTCTTTGAGTACTGTTTTCACTGTCCCGGTTACCTCTTGGCTAACATTCTCTTCAGAGCTGCAGTGAAACCAGGAACCACGTGGAGAAGGCACCCACACTGAAAGTGCCTGGAGGGAACATTGGGGCTTCTTCTCAGTGTCTCTGACATAGGGTTTCACTGTCCCGGGAAAGTCTCTGCTATCACCCTGCAGAGCGCTGTGCCCAATGTACAGAAACGTCTTGCGGTATCTCCTACAGGGAAAGTGCCAGGAGGGAATTGTCGAGCTTGTTCTCAGTGTCTCTGAGAATTGCTCTGATTATCCCTGTGACCTCTTTGCTAAGACTCTCCAGAGAGCCGTCCTCAAAACAAACACACATCTTGACATATCTCCCACATTGATCGCAGTGTCTCCAGAAACGGCATTCAAGGAGCCAGGACCTTTTTTACCCTGCACTGTCCATTGAGTTGTCCTCAAAACCAATATACATCCTGCTATATCTCCCACATGGAAAGTGCCAGGAGGGAGAAGTGGGGATTATGTTTAGACTTTCTCGGAACTGCTTCAAATCAACTAGATATCTTTGTGCTGCAAATCTCCCAACAGCCAAACGCAAAAGCAGCAAACATCTCGCTGTATGTCCCACATCGAAAGTGCCAAGAGAGAGCTTGCTCTCCCTGTCTTTGAGTACTGTTTTCACTGTCCCGGTTACCTCTTGGCTAACATTCTCTTCAGAGCTGCAGTGAAACCAGGAACCACGTGGAGAAGGCACCCACACTGAAAGTGCCTGGAGGGAACATTGGGGCTTCTTCTCAGTGTCTCTGACATAGGGTTTCACTGTCCCGGGAAAGTCTCTGCTAACACCGTGCAGAGCGCTGTGCCCAATATACAGAAACGTCTTGCGGTATCTCCTACAGGGAAAGTGCCAGGAGGGAATTGTCGAGCTTGTTCTCAGTGTCTCTGAGAATTGCTCTGATTATCCGTGTGACCTCTTTGCTAAGACTCTCCAGAGAGCCGTCCTCAAAACAAACACACATCTTGACATATCTCCCACATTGATCGCAGTGTCTCCAGAAACGGCATTCAAGGAGCCAGGACCTTTTCTCCCTACACTGTCCATTGAGTTGTCCTCAAAACCAATATACATCCTGCTATATCTCCCACATGGAAAGTGCCAGGAGGGAGAAGTGGGGATTATGTTTAGACTTTCTCGGAACTGCTTCAAATCAACTAGATATCTTTGTGCTGTAAATCTCCCAACAGCCAAACGCAAAAGCAACAAACATCTCGCTGTATGTCCCACATCCAAAGTGCCAAGACAGAGCTTGCTCTCCCTGTCTTTGAGTACTGTTTTCACTGTCCCGGTTACCTCTTGGCTAACATTCTCTTCAGAGCTGCAGTGAAACCAGGAACCACGTGGAGAAGGCACCCACACTGAAAGTGCCTGGAGGGAACATTGGGGCTTCTTCTCAGTGTCTCTGACATAGGGTTTCACTGTCCCGGGAAAGTCTCTGCTATCACGCTGCAGAGCGCTGTGCCCAATGTACAGAAACGTCTTGCGGTATCTCCTACAGGGAAAGTGCCAGGAGGGAATTGTCGAGCTTGTTCTCAGTGTCTCTGAGAATTGCTCTGATTATCCCTGTGACCTCTTTGCTAAGACTCTCCAGAGAGCCGTCCTCAAAACAAACACACATCTTGACATATCTCCCTCATTGATCGCAGTGTCTCCAGAAACGGCATTCAAGGAGCCAGGACCTTTTTTACCCTGCACTGTCCATTGAGTTGTCCTCAAAACCAATATACATCCTGCTATATCTCCCACATGGAAAGTGCCAGGAGGGAGAAGTGGGGATTATGTTTAGACTTTCTCGGAACTGCTTCAAATCAACTAGATATCTTTGTGCTGCAAATCTCCCAACAGCCAAACGCAAAAGCAGCAAACATCTCGCTGTATGTCCCACATCCAAAGTGCCAAGAGAGAGCTTGCTCTCCCTGTCTTTGAGTACTGTTTTCACTGTCCCGGTTACCTCTTGGCTAACATTCTCTTCAGAGCTGCAGTGAAACCAGGAACCACGTGGAGAAGGCACCCACACTGAAAGTGCCTGGAGGGAACACTGGGGCTTCTTCTCAGTGTCTCTGACATAGGGTTTCACTGTCCCGGGAAAGTCTCTGCTAACACCCTGCAGAGCGCTGTGCCAATATACAGAAACATCTTGCGGTATCTCCTACAGGGAAAGTGCCAGGAGGGAATTGTGGAGCTTGTTCTCAGTGTCTCTGAGAATTGCTCTGATTATCCCTGTGACCTCTTTGCTAAGACTCTCCAGAGAGCCGTCCTCAAAACAAACACACATCTTGACATATCTCCCACATTGATCGCAGTGTCTCCAGAAACGGCATTCAAGGAGCCAGGACCTTTTCTCCCTACACTGTCCATTGAGTTGTCCTCAAAACCAATAGACATCCTGCTATATCTCCCACATGGAAAGTGCCAGGAGGGAGAAGTGGGGATTATGTTTAGACTTTCTCGGAACTGCTTCAAATCAACTAGATATCTTTGTGCTGTAAATCTCCCAACAGCCAAACGCAAAAGCAGCAAACATCTCGCTGTATGTCCCACATCCAAAGTGCCAAGAGAGAGCTTGCTCTCCCTGTCTTTGAGTACTGTTTTCACTGTCCCGGTTACCTCTTGGCTAACATTCTCTTCAGAGCTGCAGTGAAACCAGGAACCACGTGGAGAAGGCACCCACACTGAAAGTGCCTGGAGGGAACATTGGGGCTTCTTCTCAGTGTCTCTGACATAGGGTTTCACTGTCCCGGGAAAGTCTCTGATAACACCCTGCAGAGCGTTGTGCCCAATATACAGAAACGTCTTGCGGTATCTCCTACAGGGAAAGTGCCAGGAGGGAATTGTCGAGCTTGTTCTCAGTGTCTCTGAGAATTGCTCTGATTATCCGTGTGACCTCTTTGCTAAGACTCTCCAGAGAGCCGTCCTCAAAACAAACACACATCTTGACATATCTCCCACATTGATCGCAGTGTCTCCAGGAACGGCATTCAAGGAGCCAGGACCTTTTCTCCCTACACTGTCCATTGAGTTGTCCTCAAAACCAATATACATCCTGCTATATCTCCCACAGGGAAAGTGCCAGGAGGGAGAAGTGGGGATTATGTTTAGACTTTCTCGGAACTGCTTCAAATCAACTAGATATCTTTGTGCTGTAAATCTCCCAACAGCCAAACGCAAAAGCAGCAAACATCTCGCTGTATGTCCCACATCCAAAGTGCCAAGAGAGAGCTTGCTCTCCCTGTCTTTGAGTACTGTTTTCACTGTCCCGGTTACCTCTTGGCTAACATTCTCTTCAGAGCTGCAGTGAAACCAGGAACCACGTGGAGAAGGCACCCACACTGAAAGTGCCTGGAGGGAACATTGGGGCTTCTTCTCAGTGTCTCTGACATAGGGTTTCACTGTCCCGGGAAAGTCTCTGCTAACACCCTGCAGAGCGCTGTGCCCAATATACAGAAACGTCTTGCGGTATCTCCTACAGGGAAAGTGCCAGGAGGGAATTGTCGAGCTTGTTCTCAGTGTCTCTGAGAATTGCTCTGATTATCCCTGTGACCTCTTTGCTAAGACTCTCCAGAGAGACGTCCTCAAAACAAACACACATCTTGACATATCTCCCACATTGATCGCAGTGTCTCCAGAAACGGCATTCAAGGAGCCAGGACCTTTTTTACCCTGCACTGTCCATTGAGTTGTCCTCAAAACCAATATACATCCTGCTATATCTCCCACATGGAAAGTGCCAGGAGGGAGAAGTGGGGATTATGTTTAGACTTTCTCGGAACTGCTTCAAATCAACTAGATATCTTTGTGCTGTAAATCTCCCAACAGCCAAACGCAAAAGCAGCAAACATCTCGCTGTATGTCCCACATCCAAAGTGCCAAGAGAGAGCTTGCTCTCCCTGTCTTTGAGTACTGTTTTCACTGTCCCGGTTACCTCTTGGCTAACATTCTCTTCAGAGCTGCAGTGAAACCAGGAACCACGTGGAGAAGGCACCCACACTGAAAGTGCCTGGAGGGAACATTGGGGCTTCTTCTCAGTGTCTCTGACATAGGGTTTCACTGTCCCGGGAAAGTCTCTGCTAACACCCTGCAGAGCGCTGTGCCCAATGTACAGAAACGTCTTGCGGTATCTCCTACAGGGAAAGTGCCAGGAGGGAATTGTGGAGCTTGTTCTCAGTGTCTCTGAGAATTGCTCTGATTATCCGTGTGACCTCTTTGCTAAGACTCTCCAGAGAGCCGTCCTCAAAACAAACACACATCTTGACATATCTCCCACATTGATCGCAGTGTCTCCAGAAACGGCATTCAAGGAGCCAGGACCTTTTCTCCCTACACTGTCCATTGAGTTGTCCTCAAAACCAATATACATCCTGCTATATCTCCCACATGGAAAGTGCCAGGAGGGAGAAGTGGGGATTATGTTTAGACTTTCTCGGAACTGCTTCAAATCAACTAGATATCTTTGTGCTGTAAATCTCCCAACAGCCAAACGCAAAAGCAGCAAACATCTCGCTGTATGTCCCACATCCAAAGTGCCAAGAGAGAGCTTGCTCTCCCTGTCTTTGAGTACTGTTTTCACTGTCCCGGTTACCTCTTGGCTAACATTCTCTTCAGAGCTGCAGTGAAACCAGGAACCACGTGGAGAAGGCACCCACACTGAAAGTGCCTGGAGGGAACATTGGGGCTTCTTCTCAGTGTCTCTGACATAGGGTTTCACTGTCCCGGGAAAGTCTCTGCTAACACCCTGCAGAGCGCTGTGCCCAATATACAGAAACGTCTTGCGGTATCTCCTACAGGGAAAGTGCCAGGAGGGAATTGTCGAGCTTGTTCTCAGTGTCTCTGAGAATTGCTCTGATTATCCCTGTGACCTCTTTGCTAAGACTCTCCAGAGAGACGTCCTCAAAACAAACACACATCTTGACATATCTCCCACATTGATCGCAGTGTCTCCAGAAACGGCATTCAAGGAGCCAGGACCTTTTTTACCCTGCACTGTCCATTGAGTT
Source organism: Chroicocephalus ridibundus (assembly GCF_963924245.1). Lineage (NCBI taxonomy): Eukaryota > Metazoa > Chordata > Aves > Charadriiformes > Laridae > Chroicocephalus > Chroicocephalus ridibundus. The sequence continues at coordinate 84,611 of NW_026961140.1, forward strand.
GTCCTCAAAACCAATATACATCCTGCTATATCTCCCACATGGAAAGTGCCAGGAGGGAGAAGTGGGGATTATGTTTAGACTTTCTCGGAACTGCTTCAAATCAACTAGATATCTTTGTGCTGTAAATCTCCCAACAGCCAAACGCAAAAGCAGCAAACATCTCGCTGTATGTCCCACATCCAAAGTGCCAAGAGAGAGCTTGCTCTCCCTGTCTTTGAGTACTGTTTTCACTGTCCCGGTTACCTCTTGGCTAACATTCTCTTCAGAGCTGCAGTGAAACCAGGAACCACGTGGAGAAGGCACCCACACTGAAAGTGCCTGGAGGGAACATTGGGGCTTCTTCTCAGTGTCTCTGACATAGGGTTTCACTGTCCCGGGAAAGTCTCTGCTAACACCCTGCAGAGCGCTGTGCCCAATGTACAGAAACGTCTTGCGGTATCTCCTACAGGGAAAGTGCCAGGAGGGAATTGTGGAGCTTGTTCTCAGTGTCTCTGAGAATTGCTCTGATTATCCGTGTGACCTCTTTGCTAAGACTCTCCAGAGAGCCGTCCTCAAAACAAACACACATCTTGACATATCTCCCACATTGATCGCAGTGTCTCCAGAAACGGCATTCAAGGAGCCAGGACCTTTTCTCCCTACACTGTCCATTGAGTTGTCCTCAAAACCAATATACATCCTGCTATATCTCCCACATGGAAAGTGCCAGGAGGGAGAAGTGGGGATTATGTTTAGACTTTCTCGGAACTGCTTCAAATCAACTAGATATCTTTGTGCTGTAAATCTCCCAACAGCCAAACGCAAAAGCAGCAAACATCTCGCTGTATGTCCCACATCCAAAGTGCCAAGAGAGAGCTTGCTCTCCCTGTCTTTGAGTACTGTTTTCACTGTCCCGGTTACCTCTTGGCTAACATTCTCTTCAGAGCTGCAGTGAAACCAGGAACCACGTGGAGAAGGCACCCACACTGAAAGTGCCTGGAGGGAACATTGGGGCTTCTTCTCAGTGTCTCTGACATAGGGTTTCACTGTCCCAGGAAAGTCTCTGCTATCACCCTGCAGAGCGCTGTGCCCAATGTACAGAAACGTCTTGCGGTATCTCCTACAGGGAAAGTGCCAGGAGGGAATTGTCGAGCTTGTTCTCAGTGTCTCTGAGAATTGCTCTGATTATCCCTGTGACCTCTTTGCTAAGACTCTCCAGAGAGACGTCCTCAAAACAAACACACATCTTGACATATCTCCCACATTGATCGCAGTGTCTCCAGAAACGGCATTCAAGGAGCCAGGACCTTTTTTACCCTGCACTGTCCGTTGAGTTGTCCTGAAAACCAATAGACATCCTGCTATATCTCCCACATGGAAAGTGCCAGGAGGGAGAAGTGGGGATTATGTTTAGACTTTCTCGGAACTGCTTCAAATCAACTAGATATCTTTGTGCTGCAAATCTCCCAACAGCCAAACGCAAAAGCAGCAAACATCTCGCTGTATGTCCCACATCCAAAGTGCCAAGAGAGAGCTTGCTCTCCCTGTCTTTGAGTACTGTTTTCACTGTCCCGGTTACCTCTTGGCTAACATTCTCTTCAGAGCTGCAGTGAAACCAGGAACCACGTGGAGAAGGCACCCACACTGAAAGTGCCTGGAGGGAACACTGGGGCTTCTTCTCAGTGTCTCTGACATAGGGTTTCATTGTCCCGGGAAAGTCTCTGCTAACACCGTGCAGAGCGCTGTGCCCAATATACAGAAACATCTTGCGGTATCTCCTACAGGGAAAGTGCCAGGAGGGAATTGTCGAGCTTGTTCTCAGTGTCTCTGAGAATTGCTCTGATTATCCCTGTGACCTCTTTGCTAAGACTCTCCAGAGAGACGTCCTCAAAACCAACACACATCTTGACATATCTCCCACATTGATCGCAGTGTCTCCAGAAACGGCATTCAAGGAGCCAGGACCTTTTCTCCCTACACTGTCCATTGAGTTGTCCTCAAAACCAATATACATCCTGCTATATCTCCCACATGGAAAGTGCCAGGAGGGAGAAGTGGGGATTATGTTTAGACTTTCTCGGAACTGCTTCAAATCAACTAGATATCTTTGTGCTGCAAATCTCCCAACAGCCAAACGCAAAAGCAGCAAACATCTCGCTGTATGTCCCACATCCAAAGTGCCAAGAGAGAGCTTGCTCTCCCTGTCTTTGAGTACTGTTTTCACTGTCCCGGTTACCTCTTGGCTAACATTCTCTTCAGAGCTGCAGTGAAACCAGGAACCACGTGGAGAAGGCACCCACACTGAAAGTGCCTGGAGGGAACATTGGGGCTTCTTCTCAGTGTCTCTGACATAGGGTTTCACTGTCCCGGGAAAGTCTCTGCTAACACCGTGCAGAGCGCTGTGCCCAATATACAGAAACGTCTTGCGGTATCTCCTACAGGGAAAGTGCCAGGAGGGAATTGTGGAGCTTGTTCTCAGTGTCTCTGAGAATTGCTCTGATTATCCGTGTGACCTCTTTGCTAAGACTCTTAAGAGAGACGTCCTCAAAACAAACACACATCTTGACATATCTCCCACATTGATCGCAGTGTCTCCAGAAACGGCATTCAAGGAGCCAGGACCTTTTCTCCCTACACTGTCCATTGAGTTGTCCTCAAAACCAATATACATCCTGCTATATCTCCCACATGGAAAGTGCCAGGAGGGAGAAGTGGGGATTATGTTTAGACTTTCTCGGAACTGCTTCAAATCAACTAGATATCTTTGTGCTGTAAATCTCCCAACAGCCAAACGCAAAAGCAGCAAACATCTCGCTGTATGTCCCACATCCAAAGTGCCAAGAGAGAGCTTGCTCTCCCTGTCTTTGAGTACTGTTTTCACTGTCCCGGTTACCTCTTGGCTAACATTCTCTTCAGAGCTGCAGTGAAACCAGGAACCACGTGGAGAAGGCACCCACACTGAAAGTGCCTGGAGGGAACATTGGGGCTTCTTCTCAGTGTCTCTGACATAGGGTTTCACTGTCCCGGGAAAGTCTCTGCTATCACCCTGCAGAGCGCTGTGCCCAATGTACAGAAACGTCTTGCGGTATCTCCTACAGGGAAAGTGCCAGGAGGGAATTGTCGAGCTTGTTCTCAGTGTCTCTGAGAATTGCTCTGATTATCCCTGTGACCTCTTTGCTAAGACTCTCCAGAGAGCCGTCCTCAAAACAAACACACATCTTGACATATCTCCCTCATTGATCGCAGTGTCTCCAGAAACGGCATTCAAGGAGCCAGGACCTTTTTTACCCTGCACTGTCCATTGAGTTGTCCTCAAAACCAATATACATCCTGCTATATCTCCCACATGGAAAGTGCCAGGAGGGAGAAGTGGGGATTATGTTTAGACTTTCTCGGAACTGCTTCAAATCAACTAGATATCTTTGTGCTGCAAATCTCCCAACAGCCAAACGCAAAAGCAGCAAACATCTCGCTGTATGTCCCACATCCAAAGTGCCAAGAGAGAGCTTGCTCTCCCTGTCTTTGAGTACTGTTTTCACTGTCCCGGTTACCTCTTGGCTAACATTCTCTTCAGAGCTGCAGTGAAACCAGGAACCACGTGGAGAAGGCACCCACACTGAAAGTGCCTGGAGGGAACACTGGGGCTTCTTCTCAGTGTCTCTGACATAGGGTTTCACTGTCCCGGGATAGTCTCTGCTAACACCCTGCAGAGCGCTGTGCCCAATATACAGAAACATCTTGCGGTATCTCCTACAGGGAAAGTGCCAGGAGGGAATTGTGGAGCTTGTTCTCAGTGTCTCTGAGAATTGCTCTGATTATCCCTGTGACCTCTTTGCTAAGACTCTCCAGAGAGACGTCCTCAAAACAAACACACATCTTGACATATCTCCCACATTGATCGCAGTGTCTCCAGAAACGGCATTCAAGGAGCCAGGACCTTTTCTCCCTACACTGTCCATTGAGTTGTCCTCAAAACCAATAGACATCCTGCTATATCTCCCACATGGAAAGTGCCAGGAGGGAGAAGTGGGGATTATGTTTAGACTTTCTCGGAACTGCTTCAAATCAACTAGATATCTTTGTGCTGTAAATCTCCCAACAGCCAAACGCAAAAGCAGCAAACATCTCGCTGTATGTCCCACATCCAAAGTGCCAAGAGAGAGCTTGCTCTCCCTGTCTTTGAGTACTGTTTTCACTGTCCCGGTTACCTCTTGGCTAACATTCTCTTCAGAGCTGCAGTGAAACCAGGAACCACGTGGAGAAGGCACCCACACTGAAAGTGCCTGGAGGGAACATTGGGGCTTCTTCTCAGTGTCTCTGACATAGGGTTTCACTGTCCCGGGAAAGTCTCTGCTAACACCGTGCAGAGCGCTGTGCCCAATATACAGAAACGTCTTGCGGTATCTCCTACAGGGAAAGTGCCAGGAGGGAATTGTGGAGCTTGTTCTCAGTGTCTCTGAGAATTGCTCTGATTATCCCTGTGACCTCTTTGCTAAGACTCTCCAGAGAGACGTCCTCAAAACAAACACACATCTTGACATATCTCCCACATTGATCGCAGTGTCTCCAGAAACGGCATTCAAGGAGCCAGGACCTTTTCTCCCTACACTGTCCATTGAGTTGTCCTCAAAACCAATAGACATCCTGCTATATCTCCCACATGGAAAGTGCCAGGAGGGAGAAGTGGGGATTATGTTTAGACTTTCTCGGAACTGCTTCAAATCAACTAGATATCTTTGTGCTGTAAATCTCCCAACAGCCAAACGCAAAAGCAGCAAACATCTCGCTGTATGTCCCACATCCAAAGTGCCAAGAGAGAGCTTGCTCTCCCTGTCTTTGAGTACTGTTTTCACTGTCCCGGTTACCTCTTGGCTAACATTCTCTTCAGAGCTGCAGTGAAACCAGGAACCACGTGGAGAAGGCACCCACACTGAAAGTGCCTGGAGGGAACATTGGGGCTTCTTCTCAGTGTCTCTGACATAGGGTTTCACTGTCCCGGGAAAGTCTCTGCTATCACCCTGCAGAGCGCTGTGCCCAATGTACAGAAACGTCTTGCGGTATCTCCTACAGGGAAAGTGCCAGGAGGGAATTGTCGAGCTTGTTCTCAGTGTCTCTGAGAATTGCTCTGATTATCCCTGTGACCTCTTTGCTAAGACTCTCCAGAGAGCCGTCCTCAAAACAAACACACATCTTGACATATCTCCCACATTGATCGCAGTGTCTCCAGAAACGGCATTCAAGGAGCCAGGACCTTTTTTACCCTGCACTGTCCATTGAGTTGTCCTCAAAACCAATATACATCCTGCTATATCTCCCACATGGAAAGTGCCAGGAGGGAGAAGTGGGGATTATGTTTAGACTTTCTCGGAACTGCTTCAAATCAACTAGATATCTTTGTGCTGCAAATCTCCCAACAGCCAAACGCAAAAGCAGCAAACATCTCGCTGTATGTCCCACATCCAAAGTGCCAAGAGAGAGCTTGCTCTCCCTGTCTTTGAGTACTGTTTTCACTGTCCCGGTTACCTCTTGGCTAACATTCTCTTCAGAGCTGCAGTGAAACCAGGAACCACGTGGAGAAGGCACCCACACTGAAAGTGCCTGGAGGGAACACTGGGGCTTCTTCTCAGTGTCTCTGACATAGGGTTTCACTGTCCCGGGAAAGTCTCTGCTAACACCGTGCAGAGCGCTGTGCCCAATATACAGAAACATCTTGCGGTATCTCCTACAGGGAAAGTGCCAGGAGGGAATTGTGGAGCTTGTTCTCAGTGTCTCTGAGAATTGCTCTGATTATCCGTGTGACCTCTTTGCTAAGACTCTCCAGAGAGCCGTCCTCAAAACAAACACACATCTTGACATATCTCCCACATTGATCGCAGTGTCTCCAGAAACGGCATTCAAGGAGCCAGGACCTTTTCTCCCTACACTGTCCATTGAGTTGTCCTCAAAACCAATAGACATCCTGCTATATCTCCCACATGGAAAGTGCCAGGAGGGAGAAGTGGGGATTATGTTTAGACTTTCTCGGAACTGCTTCAAATCAACTAGATATCTTTGTGCTGTAAATCTCCCAACAGCCAAACGCAAAAGCAGCAAACATCTCGCTGTATGTCCCACATCCAAAGTGCCAAGAGAGAGCTTGCTCTCCCTGTCTTTGAGTACTGTTTTCACTGTCCCGGTTACCTCTTGGCTAACATTCTCTTCAGAGCTGCAGTGAAACCAGGAACCACGTGGAGAAGGCACCCACACTGAAAGTGCCTGGAGGGAACATTGGGGCTTCTTCTCAGTGTCTCTGACATAGGGTTTCACTGTCCCGGGAAAGTCTCTGCTAACACCCTGCAGAGCGCTGTGCCCAATATACAGAAACGTCTTGCGGTATCTCCTACAGGGAAAGTGCCAGGAGGGAATTGTCGAGCTTGTTCTCAGTGTCTCTGAGAATTGCTCTGATTATCCCTGTGACCTCTTTGCTAAGACTCTCCAGAGAGACGTCCTCAAAACAAACACACATCTTGACATATCTCCCACATTGATCGCAGTGTCTCCAGAAACGGCATTCAAGGAGCCAGGACCTTTTCTCCCTACACTGTCCATTGAGTTGTCCTCAAAACCAATAGACATCCTGCTATATCTCCCACATGGAAAGTGCCAGGAGGGAGAAGTGGGGATTATGTTTAGACTTTCTCGGAACTGCTTCAAATCAACTAGATATCTTTGTGCTGTAAATCTCCCAACAGCCAAACGCAAAAGCAGCAAACATCTCGCTGTATGTCCCACATCGAAAGTGCCAAGAGAGAGCTTGCTCTCCCTGTCTTTGAGTACTGTTTTCACTGTCCCGGTTACCTCTTGGCTAACATTCTCTTCAGAGCTGCAGTGAAACCAGGAACCACGTGGAGAAGGCACCCACACTGAAAGTGCCTGGAGGGAACATTGGGGCTTCTTCTCAGTGTCTCTGACATAGGGTTTCACTGTCCCGGGAAAGTCTCTGCTAACACCCTGCAGAGCGCTGTGCCCAATGTACAGAAACGTCTTGCGGTATCTCCTACAGGGAAAGTGCCAGGAGGGAATTGTGGAGCTTGTTCTCAGTGTCTCTGAGAATTGCTCTGATTATCCCTGTGACCTCTTTGCTAAGACTCTCCAGAGAGCCGTCCTCAAAACAAACACACATCTTGACATATCTCCCACATTGATCGCAGTGTCTCCAGAAACGGCATTCAAGGAGCCAGGACCTTTTTTACCCTGCACTGTCCATTGAGTTGTCCTCAAAACCAATATACATCCTGCTATATCTCCCACATGGAAAGTGCCAGGAGGGAGAAGTGGGGATTATGTTTAGACTTTCTCGGAACTGCTTCAAATCAACTAGATATCTTTGTGCTGCAAATCTCCCAACAGCCAAACGCAAAAGCAGCAAACATCTCGCTGTATGTCCCACATCCAAAGTGCCAAGAGAGAGCTTGCTCTCCCTGTCTTTGAGTACTGTTTTCACTGTCCCGGTTACCTCTTTGCTAACGTTCTCTTCAGAGCTGCAGTGAAACCAGGAACCACGTGGAGAAGGCACCCACACTGAAAGTGCCTGGAGGGAACATTGGGGCTTCTTCTCAGTGTCTCTGACATAGGGTTTCACTGTCCCGGGAAAGTCTCTGCTAACACCCTGCAGAGCGCTGTGCCCAATGTACAGAAACGTCTTGCGGTATCTCCTACAGGGAAAGTGCCAGGAGGGAATTGTGGAGCTTGTTCTCAGTGTCTCTGAGAATTGCTCTGATTATCCCTGTGACCTCTTTGCTAAGACTCTCCAGAGAGACGTCCTCAAAACAAACACACATCTTGACATATCTCCCACATTGATCGCAGTGTCTCCAGAAACGGCATTCAAGGAGCCAGGACCTTTTCTCCCTACACTGTCCATTGAGTTGTCCTCAAAACCAATAGACATCCTGCTATATCTCCCACATGGAAAGTGCCAGGAGGGAGAAGTGGGGATTATGTTTAGACTTTCTCGGAACTGCTTCAAATCAACTAGATATCTTTGTGCTGTAAATCTCCCAACAGCCAAACGCAAAAGCAGCAAACATCTCGCTGTATGTCCCACATCCAAAGTGCCAAGAGAGAGCTTGCTCTCCCTGTCTTTGAGTACTGTTTTCACTGTCCCGGTTACCTCTTGGCTAACATTCTCTTCAGAGCTGCAGTGAAACCAGGAACCACGTGGAGAAGGCACCCACACTGAAAGTGCCTGGAGGGAACATTGGGGCTTCTTCTCAGTGTCTCTGACATAGGGTTTCACTGTCCCGGGAAAGTCTCTGCTATCACCCTGCAGAGCGCTGTGCCCAATGTACAGAAACGTCTTGCGGTATCTCCTACAGGGAAAGTGCCAGGAGGGAATTGTCGAGCTTGTTCTCAGTGTCTCTGAGAATTGCTCTGATTATCCCTGTGACCTCTTTGCTAAGACTCTCCAGAGAGCCGTCCTCAAAACAAACACACATCTTGACATATCTCCCACATTGATCGCAGTGTCTCCAGAAACGGCATTCAAGGAGCCAGGACCTTTTTTACCCTGCACTGTCCATTGAGTTGTCCTCAAAACCAATATACATCCTGCTATATCTCCCACATGGAAAGTGCCAGGAGGGAGAAGTGGGGATTATGTTTAGACTTTCTCGGAACTGCTTCAAATCAACTAGATATCTTTGTGCTGTAAATCTCCCAACAGCCAAACGCAAAAGCAGCAAACATCTCGCTGTATGTCCCACATCCAAAGTGCCAAGAGAGAGCTTGCTCTCCCTGTCTTTGAGTACTGTTTTCACTGTCCCGGTTACCTCTTGGCTAACATTCTCTTCAGAGCTGCAGTGAAACCAGGAACCACGTGGAGAAGGCACCCACACTGAAAGTGCCTGGAGGGAACACTGGGGCTTCTTCTCAGTGTCTCTGACATAGGGTTTCACTGTCCCGGGAAAGTCTCTGCTAACACCGTGCAGAGCGCTGTGCCCAATATACAGAAACATCTTGCGGTATCTCCTACAGGGAAAGTGCCAGGAGGGAATTGTGGAGCTTGTTCTCAGTGTCTCTGAGAATTGCTCTGATTATCCCTGTGACCTCTTTGCTAAGACTCTCCAGAGAGACGTCCTCAAAACAAACACACATCTTGACATATCTCCCACATTGATCGCAGTGTCTCCAGAAACGGCATTCAAGGAGCCAGGACCTTTTCTCCCTACACTGTCCATTGAGTTGTCCTCAAAACCAATAGACATCCTGCTATATCTCCCACATGGAAAGTGCCAGGAGGGAGAAGTGGGGATTATGTTTAGACTTTCTCGGAACTGCTTCAAATCAACTAGATATCTTTGTGCTGTAAATCTCCAAACAGCCAAACGCAAAAGCAGCAAACATCTCGCTGTATGTCCCACATCCAAAGTGCCAAGAGAGAGCTTGCTCTCCCTGTCTTTGAGTACTGTTTTCACTGTCCCGGTTACCTCTTGGCTAACATTCTCTTCAGAGCTGCAGTGAAACCAGGAACCACGTGGAGAAGGCACCCACACTGAAAGTGCCTGGAGGGAACATTGGGGCTTCTTCTCAGTGTCTCTGACATAGGGTTTCACTGTCCCGGGAAAGTCTCTGCTATCACCCTGCAGAGCGCTGTGCCCAATGTACAGAAACGTCTTGCGGTATCTCCTACAGGGAAAGTGCCAGGAGGGAATTGTCGAGCTTGTTCTCAGTGTCTCTGAGAATTGCTCTGATTATCCCTGTGACCTCTTTGCTAAGACTCTCCAGAGAGCCGTCCTCAAAACAAACACACATCTTGACATATCTCCCACATTGATCGCAGTGTCTCCAGAAACGGCATTCAAGGAGCCAGGACCTTTTTTACCCTGCACTGTCCATTGAGTTGTCCTCAAAACCAATATACATCCTGCTATATCTCCCACATGGAAAGTGCCAGGAGGGAGAAGTGGGGATTATGTTTAGACTTTCTCGGAACTGCTTCAAATCAACTAGATATCTTTGTGCTGCAAATCTCCCAACAGCCAAACGCAAAAGCAGCAAACATCTCGCTGTATGTCCCACATCCAAAGTGCCAAGAGAGAGCTTGCTCTCCCTGTCTTTGAGTACTGTTTTCACTGTCCCGGTTACCTCTTGGCTAACATTCTCTTCAGAGCTGCAGTGAAACCAGGAACCACGTGGAGAAGGCACCCACACTGAAAGTGCCTGGAGGGAACACTGGGGCTTCTTCTCAGTGTCTCTGACATAGGGTTTCACTGTCCCGGGAAAGTCTCTGCTAACACCGTGCAGAGCGCTGTGCCCAATATACAGAAACGTCTTGCGGTATCTCCTACAGGGAAAGTGCCAGGAGGGAATTGTCGAGCTTGTTCTCAGTGTCTCTGAGAATTGCTCTGATTATCCCTGTGACCTCTTTGCTAAGACTCTCCAGAGAGACGTCCTCAAAACAAACACACATCTTGACATATCTCCCACATTGATCGCAGTGTCTCCAGAAACGGCATTCAAGGAGCCAGGACCTTTTCTCCCTACACTGTCCATTGAGTTGTCCTCAAAACCAATAGACATCCTGCTATATCTCCCACATGGAAAGTGCCAGGAGGGAGAAGTGGGGATTATGTTTAGACTTTCTCGGAACTGCTTCAAATCAACTAGATATCTTTGTGCTGTAAATCTCCCAACAGCCAAACGCAAAAGCAGCAAACATCTCGCTGTATGTCCCACATCCAAAGTGCCAAGAGAGAGCTTGCTCTCCCTGTCTTTGAGTACTGTTTTCACTGTCCCGGTTACCTCTTGGCTAACATTCTCTTCAGAGCTGCAGTGAAACCAGGAACCACGTGGAGAAGGCACCCACACTGAAAGTGCCTGGAGGGAACATTGGGGCTTCTTCTCAGTGTCTCTGACATAGGGTTTCACTGTCCCGGGAAAGTCTCTGCTAACACCCTGCAGAGCGTTGTGCCCAATATACAGAAACGTCTTGCGGTATCTCCTACAGGGAAAGTGCCAGGAGGGAATTGTCGAGCTTGTTCTCAGTGTCTCTGAGAATTGCTCTGATTATCCGTGTGACCTCTTTCCTAAGACTCTCCAGAGAGACGTCCTCAAAACAAACACACATCTTGACATATCTCCCACATTGATCGCAGTGTCTCCAGAAACGGCATTCAAGGAGCCAGGACCTTTTCTCCCTACACTGTCCATTGAGTTGTCCTCAAAACCAATATACATCCTGCTATATCTCCCACATGGAAAGTGCCAGGAGGGAGAAGTGGGGATTATGTTTAGACTTTCTCGGAACTGCTTCAAATCAACTAGATATCTTTGTGCTGCAAATCTCCCAACAGCCAAACGCAAAAGCAGCAAACATCTCGCTGTATGTCCCACATCCAAAGTGCCAAGAGAGAGCTTGCTCTCCCTGTCTTTGAGTACTGTTTTCACTGTCCCGGTTACCTCTTGGCTAACATTCTCTTCAGAGCTGCAGTGAAACCAGGAACCACGTGGAGAAGGCACCCACACTGAAAGTGCCTGGAGGGAACATTGGGGCTTCTTCTCAGTGTCTCTGACATAGGGTTTCACTGTCCCGGGAAAGTCTCTGCTAACACCCTGCAGAGCGCTGTGCCCAATATACAGAAACGTCTTGCGGTATCTCCTACAGGGAAAGTGCCAGGAGGGAATTGTGGAGCTTGTTCTCAGTGTCTCTGAGAATTGCTCTGATTATCCCTGTGACCTCTTCGCTAAGACTCTCCAGAGAGACGTCCTCAAAACAAACACACATCTTGACATATCTCCCACATTGATCCCAGTGTCTCCAGAAACGGCATTCAAGGAGCCAGGACCTTTTCTCCCTACACTGTCCATTGAGTTGTCCTCAAAACCAATATACATCCTGCTATATCTCCCACATGGAAAGTGCCAGGAGGGAGAAGTGGGGATTATGTTTAGACTTTCTCGGAACTGCTTCAAATCAACTAGATATCTTTGTGCTGTAAATCTCCCAACAGCCAAACGCAAAAGCAGCAAACATCTCGCTGTATGTCCCACATCCAAAGTGCCAAGAGAGAGCTTGCTCTCCCTGTCTTTGAGTACTGTTTTCACTGTCCCGGTTACCTCTTGGCTAACATTCTCTTCAGAGCTGCAGTGAAACCAGGAACCACGTGGAGAAGGCACCCACACTGAAAGTGCCTGGAGGGAACATTGGGGCTTCTTCTCAGTGTCTCTGACATAGGGTTTCACTGTCCCGGGAAAGTCTCTGCTAACACCCTGCAGAGCGCTGTGCCCAATGTACAGAAACGTCTTGCGGTATCTCCTACAGGGAAAGTGCCAGGAGGGAATTGTGGAGCTTGTTCTCAGTGTCTCTGAGAATTGCTCTGATTATCCCTGTGACCTCTTTGCTAAGACTCTCCAGAGAGCCGTCCTCAAAACAAACACACATCTTGACATATCTCCCACATTGATCGCAGTGTCTCCAGAAACGGCATTCAAGGAGCCAGGACCTTTTTTACCCTGCACTGTCCATTGAGTTGTCCTCAAAACCAATATACATCCTGCTATATCTCCCACATGGAAAGTGCCAGGAGGGAGAAGTGGGGATTATGTTTAGACTTTCTCGGAACTGCTTCAAATCAACTAGATATCTTTGTGCTGTAAATCTCCCAACAGCCAAACGCAAAAGCAGCAAACATCTCGCTGTATGTCCCACATCCAAAGTGCCAAGAGAGAGCTTGCTCTCCCTGTCTTTGAGTACTGTTTTCACTGTCCCGGTTACCTCTTGGCTAACGTTCTCTTCAGAGCTGCAGTGAAACCAGGAACCACGTGGAGAAGGCACCCACACTGAAAGTGCCTGGAGGGAACATTGGGGCTTCTTCTCAGTGTCTCTGACATAGGGTTTCACTGTCCCGGGAAAGTCTCTGCTAACACCCTGCAGAGCGCTGTGCCCAATGTACAGAAACGTCTTGCGGTATCTCCTACAGGGAAAGTGCCAGGAGGGAATTGTCGAGCTTGTTCTCAGTGTCTCTGAGAATTGCTCTGATTATCCCTGTGACCTCTTTGCTAAGACTCTCCAGAGAGACGTCCTCAAAACAAACACACATCTTGACATATCTCCCACATTGATCGCAGTGTCTCCAGAAACGGCATTCAAGGAGCCAGGACCTTTTCTCCCTACACTGTCCATTGAGTTGTCCTCAAAACCAATATACATCCTGCTATATCTCCCACATGGAAAGTGCCAGGAGGGAGAAGTGGGGATTATGTTTAGACTTTCTCGGAACTGCTTCAAATCAACTAGATATCTTTGTGCTGTAAATCTCCCAACAGCCAAACGCAAAAGCAGCAAACATCTCGCTGTATGTCCCACATCCAAAGTGCCAAGAGAGAGCTTGCTCTCCCTGTCTTTGAGTACTGTTTTCACTGTCCCGGTTACCTCTTGGCTAACATTCTCTTCAGAGCTGCAGTGAAACCAGGAACCACGTGGAGAAGGCACCCACACTGAAAGTGCCTGGAGGGAACATTGGGGCTTCTTCTCAGTGTCTCTGACATAGGGTTTCACTGTCCCGGGAAAGTCTCTGCTAACACCCTGCAGAGCGCTGTGCCCAATATACAGAAACGTCTTGCGGTATCTCCTACAGGGAAAGTGCCAGGAGGGAATTGTCGAGCTTGTTCTCAGTGTCTCTGAGAATTGCTCTGATTATCCCTGTGACCTCTTTGCTAAGACTCTCCAGAGAGACGTCCTCAAAACAAACACACATCTTGACATATCTCCCACATTGATCGCAGTGTCTCCAGAAACGGCATTCAAGGAGCCAGGACCTTTTCTCCCTACACTGTCCATTGAGTTGTCCTCAAAACCAATAGACATCCTGCTATATCTCCCACATGGAAAGTGCCAGGAGGGAGAAGTGGGGATTATGTTGAGACTTTCTCCAGAAACGGCATTCAAGGAGCCAGGACCTTTTCTCCCTACACTGTCCATTGAGTTGTCCTCAAAACCAATAGACATCCTGCTATATCTCCCACATGGAAAGTGCCAGGAGGGAGAAGTGGGGATTATGTTGAGACTTTCTCGGAACTGCTTCAAATCAACTAGATATCTTTGTGCTGTAAATCTCCCAACAGCCAAACGCAAAAGCAGCAAACATCTCGCTGTATGTCCCACATCCAAAGTGCCAAGAGAGAGCTTGCTCTCCCTGTCTTTGAGTACTGCTTTCACTGTCCCGGTTACCTCTTGGCTAACGTTCTCTTCAGAGCTGCAGTGAAACCAGGAACCACGTGGAGAAGGCACCCACACTGAAAGTGCCTGGAGGGAACATTGGGGCTTCTTCTCAGTGTCTCTGACATAGGGTTTCACTGTCCCGGGAAAGTCTCTGCTAACACCGTGCAGAGCGCTGTGCCCAATATACAGAAACGTCTTGCGGTATCTCCTACAGGGAAAGTGCCAGGAGGGAATTGTCGAGCTTGTTCTCAGTGTCTCTGAGAATTGCTCTGATTATCCCTGTGACCTCTTTGCTAAGACTCTCCAGAGAGACGTCCTCAAAACAAACACACATCTTGACATATCTCCCACATTGATCGCAGTGTCTCCAGAAACGGCATTCAAGGAGCCAGGACCTTTTCTCCCTACACTGTCCATTGAGTTGTCCTCAAAACCAATAGACATCCTGCTATATCTCCCACATGGAAAGTGCCAGGAGGGAGAAGTGGGGATTATGTTTAGACTTTCTCGGAACTGCTTCAAATCAACTAGATATCTTTGTGCTGCAAATCTCCCAACAGCCAAACGCAAAAGCAGCAAACATCTCGCTGTATGTCCCACATCCAAAGTGCCAAGAGAGAGCTTGCTCTCCCTGTCTTTGAGTACTGTTTTCACTGTCCCGGTTACCTCTTGGCTAACGTTCTCTTCAGAGCTGCAGTGAAACCAGGAACCACGTGGAGAAGGCACCCACACTGAAAGTGCCTGGAGGGAACATTGGGGCTTCTTCTCAGTGTCTCTGACATAGGGTTTCACTGTCCCGGGAAAGTCTCTGCTAACACCCTGCAGAGCGCTGTGCCCAATGTACAGAAACGTCTTGCGGTATCTCCTACAGGGAAAGTGCCAGGAGGGAATTGTGGAGCTTGTTCTCAGTGTCTCTGAGAATTGCTCTGATTATCCCTGTGACCTCTTTGCTAAGACTCTCCAGAGAGACGTCCTCAAAACAAACACACATCTTGACATATCTCCCACATTGATCGCAGTGTCTCCAGAAACGGCATTCAAGGAGCCAGGACCTTTTCTCCCTACACTGTCCATTGAGTTGTCCTCAAAACCAATATACATCCTGCTATATCTCCCACATGGAAAGTGCCAGGAGGGAGAAGTGGGGATTATGTTTAGACTTTCTCGGAACTGCTTCAAATCAACTAGATATCTTTGTGCTGTAAATCTCCCAACAGCCAAACGCAAAAGCAGCAAACATCTCGCTGTATGTCCCACATCCAAAGTGCCAAGAGAGAGCTTGCTCTCCCTGTCTTTGAGTACTGTTTTCACTGTCCCGGTTACCTTTTTGCTAACGTTCTCTTCAGAGCTGCAGTGAAACCAGGAACCACGTGGAGAAGGCACCCACACTGAAAGTGCCTGGAGGGAACATTGGGGCTTCTTCTCAGTGTCTCTGACATAGGGTTTCACTGTCCCGGGAAAGTCTCTGCTAACACCGTGCAGAGCGCTGTGCCCAATATACAGAAACGTCTTGCGGTATCTCCTACAGGGAAAGTGCCAGGAGGGAATTGTGGAGCTTGTTCTCAGTGTCTCTGAGAATTGCTCTGATTATCCCTGTGACCTCTTTGCTAAGACTCTCCAGAGAGACGTCCTCAAAACAAACACACATCTTGACATATCTCCCACATTGATCGCAGTGTCTCCAGAAACGGCATTCAAGGAGCCAGGACCTTTTCTCCCTACACTGTCCATTGAGTTGTCCTCAAAACCAATATACATCCTGCTATATCTCCCACATGGAAAGTGCCAGGAGGGAGAAGTGGGGATTATGTTTAGACTTTCTCGGAACTGCTTCAAATCAACTAGATATCTTTGTGCTGCA
This sequence comes from Chroicocephalus ridibundus, assembly GCF_963924245.1. Classification (NCBI taxonomy): domain Eukaryota; kingdom Metazoa; phylum Chordata; class Aves; order Charadriiformes; family Laridae; genus Chroicocephalus; species Chroicocephalus ridibundus. The sequence goes on from NW_026961140.1 coordinate 100,651, forward strand.
AATCTCCCAACAGCCAAACGCAAAAGCAGCAAACATCTCGCTGTATGTCCCACATCCAAAGTGCCAAGAGAGAGCTTGCTCTCCCTGTCTTTGAGTACTGTTTTCACTGTCCCGGTTACCTCTTGGCTAACATTCTCTTCAGAGCTGCAGTGAAACCAGGAACCACGTGGAGAAGGCACCCACACTGAAAGTGCCTGGAGGGAACATTGGGGCTTCTTCTCAGTGTCTCTGACATAGGGTTTCACTGTCCCGGGAAAGTCTCTGCTAACACCGTGCAGAGCGCTGTGCCCAATATACAGAAACGTCTTGCGGTATCTCCTACAGGGAAAGTGCCAGGAGGGAATTGTGGAGCTTGTTCTCAGTGTCTCTGAGAATTGCTCTGATTATCCCTGTGACCTCTTTGCTAAGACTCTCCAGAGAGACGTCCTCAAAACAAACACACATCTTGACATATCTCCCACATTGATCGCAGTGTCTCCAGAAACGGCATTCAAGGAGCCAGGACCTTTTCTCCCTACACTGTCCATTGAGTTGTCCTCAAAACCAATAGACATCCTGCTATATCTCCCACATGGAAAGTGCCAGGAGGGAGAAGTGGGGATTATGTTTAGACTTTCTCGGAACTGCTTCAAATCAACTAGATATCTTTGTGCTGCAAATCTCCCAACAGCCAAACGCAAAAGCAGCAAACATCTCGCTGTATGTCCCACATCCAAAGTGCCAAGAGAGAGCTTGCTCTCCCTGTCTTTGAGTACTGTTTTCACTGTCCCGGTTACCTCTTGGCTAACGTTCTCTTCAGAGCTGCAGTGAAACCAGGAACCACGTGGAGAAGGCACCCACACTGAAAGTGCCTGGAGGGAACATTGGGGCTTCTTCTCAGTGTCTCTGACATAGGGTTTCACTGTCCCGGGAAAGTCTCTGCTAACACCCTGCAGAGCGCTGTGCCCAATGTACAGAAACGTCTTGCGGTATCTCCTACAGGGAAAGTGCCAGGAGGGAATTGTGGAGCTTGTTCTCAGTGTCTCTGAGAATTGCTCTGATTATCCCTGTGACCTCTTTGCTAAGACTCTCCAGAGAGACGTCCTCAAAACAAACACACATCTTGACATATCTCCCACATTGATCGCAGTGTCTCCAGAAACGGCATTCAAGGAGCCAGGACCTTTTCTCCCTACACTGTCCATTGAGTTGTCCTCAAAACCAATATACATCCTGCTATATCTCCCACATGGAAAGTGCCAGGAGGGAGAAGTGGGGATTATGTTTAGACTTTCTCGGAACTGCTTCAAATCAACTAGATATCTTTGTGCTGTAAATCTCCCAACAGCCAAACGCAAAAGCAGCAAACATCTCGCTGTATGTCCCACATCCAAAGTGCCAAGAGAGAGCTTGCTCTCCCTGTCTTTGAGTACTGTTTTCACTGTCCCGGTTACCTCTTGGCTAACATTCTCTTCAGAGCTGCAGTGAAACCAGGAACCACGTGGAGAAGGCACCCACACTGAAAGTGCCTGGAGGGAACATTGGGGCTTCTTCTCAGTGTCTCTGACATAGGGTTTCACTGTCCCGGGAAAGTCTCTGCTAACACCCTGCAGAGCGCTGTGCCCAATATACAGAAACATCTTGCGGTATCTCCTACAGGGAAAGTGCCAGGAGGGAATTGTCGAGCTTGTTCTCAGTGTCTCTGAGAATTGCTCTGATTATCCCTGTGACCTCTTTGCTAAGACTCTCCAGAGAGACGTCCTCAAAACAAACACACATCTTGACATATCTCCCACATTGATCGCAGTGTCTCCAGAAACGGCATTCAAGGAGCCAGGACCTTTTCTCCCTACACTGTCCATTGAGTTGTCCTCAAAACCAATAGACATCCTGCTATATCTCCCACATGGAAAGTGCCAGGAGGGAGAAGTGGGGATTATGTTTAGACTTTCTCGGAACTGCTTCAAATCAACTAGATATCTTTGTGCTGTAAATCTCCCAACAGCCAAACGCAAAAGCAGCAAACATCTCGCTGTATGTCCCACATCCAAAGTGCCAAGAGAGAGCTTGCTCTCCCTGTCTTTGAGTACTGTTTTCACTGTCCCGGTTACCTTTTTGCTAACGTTCTCTTCAGAGCTGCAGTGAAACCAGGAACCACGTGGAGAAGGCACCCACACTGAAAGTGCCTGGAGGGAACATTGGGGCTTCTTCTCAGTGTCTCTGACATAGGGTTTCACTGTCCCGGGAAAGTCTCTGCTAACACCGTGCAGAGCGCTGTGCCCAATATACAGAAACGTCTTGCGGTATCTCCTACAGGGAAAGTGCCAGGAGGGAATTGTGGAGCTTGTTCTCAGTGTCTCTGAGAATTGCTCTGATTATCCCTGTGACCTCTTTGCTAAGACTCTCCAGAGAGACGTCCTCAAAACAAACACACATCTTGACATATCTCCCACATTGATCGCAGTGTCTCCAGAAACGGCATTCAAGGAGCCAGGACCTTTTCTCCCTACACTGTCCATTGAGTTGTCCTCAAAACCAATAGACATCCTGCTATATCTCCCACATGGAAAGTGCCAGGAGGGAGAAGTGGGGATTATGTTTAGACTTTCTCGGAACTGCTTCAAATCAACTAGATATCTTTGTGCTGTAAATCTCCCAACAGCCAAACGCAAAAGCAGCAAACATCTCGCTGTATGTCCCACATCCAAAGTGCCAAGAGAGAGCTTGCTCTCCCTGTCTTTGAGTACTGTTTTCACTGTCCCGGTTACCTCTTGGCTAACATTCTCTTCAGAGCTGCAGTGAAACCAGGAACCACGTGGAGAAGGCACCCACACTGAAAGTGCCTGGAGGGAACATTGGGGCTTCTTCTCAGTGTCTCTGACATAGGGTTTCACTGTCCCGGGAAAGTCTCTGCTAACACCCTGCAGAGCGCTGTGCCCAATATACAGAAACGTCTTGCGGTATCTCCTACAGGGAAAGTGCCAGGAGGGAATTGTCGAGCTTGTTCTCAGTGTCTCTGAGAATTGCTCTAATTATCCCTGTGACCTCTTTGCTAAGACTCTCCAGAGAGCCGTCCTCAAAACAAACACACATCTTGACATATCTCCCACATTGATCGCAGTGTCTCCAGAAACGGCATTCAAGGAGCCAGGACCTTTTCTCCCTACACTGTCCATTGAGTTGTCCTCAAAACCAATATACATCCTGCTATATCTCCCACATGGAAAGTGCCAGGAGGGAGAAGTGGGGATTATGTTTAGACTTTCTCGGAACTGCTTCAAATCAACTAGATATCTTTGTGCTGTAAATCTCCCAACAGCCAAACGCAAAAGCAGCAAACATCTCGCTGTATGTCCCACATCCAAAGTGCCAAGAGAGAGCTTGCTCTCCCTGTCTTTGAGTACTGTTTTCACTGTCCCGGTTACCTCTTGGCTAACATTCTCTTCAGAGCTGCAGTGAAACCAGGAACCACGTGGAGAAGGCACCCACACTGAAAGTGCCTGGAGGGAACATTGGGGCTTCTTCTCAGTGTCTCTGACATAGGGTTTCACTGTCCCGGGAAAGTCTCTGCTAACACCCTGCAGAGCGCTGTGCCCAATGTACAGAAACGTCTTGCGGTATCTCCTACAGGGAAAGTGCCAGGAGGGAATTGTGGAGCTTGTTCTCAGTGTCTCTGAGAATTGCTCTGATTATCCCTGTGACCTCTTTGCTAAGACTCTCCAGAGAGCCGTCCTCAAAACCAACACACATCTTGACATATCTCCCACATTGATCGCAGTGTCTCCAGAAACGGCATTCAAGGAGCCAGGACCTTTTCTCCCTACACTGTCCATTGAGTTGTCCTCAAAACCAATAGACATCCTGCTATATCTCCCACATGGAAAGTGCCAGGAGGGAGAAGTGGGGATTATGTTTAGACTTTCTCGGAACTGCTTCAAATCAACTAGATATCTTTGTGCTGTAAATCTCCCAACAGCCAAACGCAAAAGCAGCAAACATCTCGCTGTATGTCCCACATCCAAAGTGCCAAGAGAGAGCTTGCTCTCCCTGTCTTTGAGTACTGTTTTCACTGTCCCGGTTACCTCTTGGCTAACATTCTCTTCAGAGCTGCAGTGAAACCAGGAACCACGTGGAGAAGGCACCCACACTGAAAGTGCCTGGAGGGAACATTGGGGCTTCTTCTCAGTGTCTCTGACATAGGGTTTCACTGTCCCGGGAAAGTCTCTGCTAACACCCTGCAGAGCGCTGTGCCCAATATACAGAAACATCTTGCGGTATCTCCTACAGGGAAAGTGCCAGGAGGGAATTGTCGAGCTTGTTCTCAGTGTCTCTGAGAATTGCTCTAATTATCCCTGTGACCTCTTTGCTAAGACTCTCCAGAGAGCCGTCCTCAAAACAAACACACATCTTGACATATCTCCCACATTGATCGCAGTGTCTCCAGAAACGGCATTCAAGGAGCCAGGACCTTTTCTCCCTACACTGTCCATTGAGTTGTCCTCAAAACCAATATACATCCTGCTATATCTCCCACATGGAAAGTGCCAGGAGGGAGAAGTGGGGATTATGTTTAGACTTTCTCGGAACTGCTTCAAATCAACTAGATATCTTTGTGCTGTAAATCTCCCAACAGCCAAACGCAAAAGCAGCAAACATCTCGCTGTATGTCCCACATCCAAAGTGCCAAGAGAGAGCTTGCTCTCCCTGTCTTTGAGTACTGTTTTCACTGTCCCGGTTACCTCTTGGCTAACATTCTCTTCAGAGCTGCAGTGAAACCAGGAACCACGTGGAGAAGGCACCCACACTGAAAGTGCCTGGAGGGAACATTGGGGCTTCTTCTCAGTGTCTCTGACATAGGGTTTCACTGTCCCGGGAAAGTCTCTGCTAACACCCTGCAGAGCGCTGTGCCCAATGTACAGAAACGTCTTGCGGTATCTCCTACAGGGAAAGTGCCAGGAGGGAATTGTCGAGCTTGTTCTCAGTGTCTCTGAGAATTGCTCTGATTATCCCTGTGACCTCTTTGCTAAGACTCTCCAGAGAGACGTCCTCAAAACAAACACACATCTTGACATATCTCCCACATTGATCGCAGTGTCTCCAGAAACGGCATTCAAGGAGCCAGGAGCTTTTCTCCCTACACTGTCCATTGAGTTGTCCTCAAAACCAATAGACATCCTGCTATATCTCCCACATGGAAAGTGCCAGGAGGGAGAAGTGGGGATTATGTTTAGACTTTCTCGGAACTGCTTCAAATCAACTAGATATCTTTGTGCTGCAAATCTCCCAACAGCCAAACGCAAAAGCAGCAAACATCTCGCTGTATGTCCCACATCCAAAGTGCCAAGAGAGAGCTTGCTCTCCCTGTCTTTGAGTACTGTTTTCACTGTCCCGGTTACCTCTTGGCTAACATTCTCTTCAGAGCTGCAGTGAAACCAGGAACCACGTGGAGAAGGCACCCACACTGAAAGTGCCTGGAGGGAACATTGGGGCTTCTTCTCAGTGTCTCTGACATAGGGTTTCACTGTCCCGGGAAAGTCTCTGCTAACACCCTGCAGAGCGCTGTGCCCAATATACAGAAACGTCTTGCGGTATCTCCTACAGGGAAAGTGCCAGGAGGGAATTGTCGAGCTTGTTCTCAGTGTCTCTGAGAATTGCTCTGATTATCCCTGTGACCTCTTTGCTAAGACTCTCCGGAGAGCCGTCCTCAAAACAAACACACATCTTGACATATCTCCCACATTGATCGCAGTGTCTCCAGAAACGGCATTCAAGGAGCCAGGACCTTTTCTCCCTACACTGTCCATTGAGTTGTCCTCAAAACCAATATACATCCTGCTATATCTCCCACATGGAAAGTGCCAGGAGGGAGAAGTGGGGATTATGTTTAGACTTTCTCGGAACTGCTTCAAATCAACTAGATATCTTTGTGCTGTAAATCTCCCAACAGCCAAATGCAAAAGCAGCAAACATCTCGCTGTATGTCCCACATCCAAAGTGCCAAGAGAGAGCTTGCTCTCCCTGTCTTTGAGTACTGTTTTCACTGTCCCGGTTACCTCTTGGCTAACATTCTCTTCAGAGCTGCAGTGAAACCAGGAACCACGTGGAGAAGGCACCCACACTGAAAGTGCCTGGAGGGAACATTGGGGCTTCTTCTCAGTGTCTCTGACATAGGGTTTCACTGTCCCGGGAAAGTCTCTGCTAACACCCTGCAGAGCGCTGTGCCCAATATACAGAAACGTCTTGCGGTATCTCCTACAGGGAAAGTGCCAGGAGGGAATTGTGGAGCTTGTTCTCAGTGTCTCTGAGAATTGCTCTAATTATCCCTGTGACCTCTTTGCTAAGACTCTCCAGAGAGACGTCCTCAAAACAAACACACATCTTGACATATCTCCCACATTGATCGCAGTGTCTCCAGAAACGGCATTCAAGGAGCCAGGACCTTTTCTCCCTACACTGTCCATTGAGTTGTCCTCAAAACCAATAGACATCCTGCTATATCTCCCACATGGAAAGTGCCAGGAGGGAGAAGTGGGGATTATGTTTAGACTTTCTCGGAACTGCTTCAAATCAACTAGATATCTTTGTGCTGTAAATCTCCCAACAGCCAAACGCAAAAGCAGCAAACATCTCGCTGTATGTCCCACATCCAAAGTGCCAAGAGAGAGCTTGCTCTCCCTGTCTTTGAGTACTGTTTTCACTGTCCCGGTTACCTCTTGGCTAACATTCTCTTCAGAGCTGCAGTGAAACCAGGAACCACGTGGAGAAGGCACCCACACTGAAAGTGCCTGGAGGGAACATTGGGGCTTCTTCTCAGTGTCTCTGACATAGGGTTTCACTGTCCCGGGAAAGTCTCTGCTAACACCCTGCAGAGCGCTGTGCCCAATGTACAGAAACGTCTTGCGGTATCTCCTACAGGGAAAGTGCCAGGAGGGAATTGTCAAGCTTGTTCTCAGTGTCTCTGAGAATTGCTCTGATTATCCCTGTGACCTCTTTGCTAAGACTCTCCAGAGAGACGTCCTCAAAACAAACACACATCTTGACATATCTCCCACATTGATCGCAGTGTCTCCAGAAACGGCATTCAAGGAGCCAGGACCTTTTCTCCCTACACTGTCCCTTGAGTTGTCCTCAAAACCAATAGACATCCTGCTATATCTCCCACATGGAAAGTGCCAGGAGGGAGAAGTGGGGATTATGTTTAGACTTTCTCGGAACTGCTTCAAATCAACTAGATATCTTTGTGCTGCAAATCTCCCAACAGCCAAACGCAAAAGCAGCAAACATCTCGCTGTATGTCCCACATCCAAAGTGCCAAGAGAGAGCTTGCTCTCCCTGTCTTTGAGTACTGTTTTCACTGTCCCGGTTACCTCTTGGCTAACATTCTCTTCAGAGCTGCAGTGAAACCAGGAACCACGTGGAGAAGGCACCCACACTGAAAGTGCCTGGAGGGAACATTGGGGCTTCTTCTCAGTGTCTCTGACATAGGGTTTCACTGTCCCGGGAAAGTCTCTGCTAACACCCTGCAGAGCGCTGTGCCCAATATACAGAAACGTCTTGCGGTATCTCCTACAGGGAAAGTGCCAGGAGGGAATTGTGGAGCTTGTTCTCAGTGTCTCTGAGAATTGCTCTGATTATCCCTGTGACCTCTTTGCTAAGACTCTCCAGAGAGACGTCCTCAAAACAAACACACGTCTTGACATATCTCCCACATTGATCGCAGTGTCTCCAGAAACGGCATTCAAGGAGCCAGGACCTTTTCTCCCTACACTGTCCATTGAGTTGTCCTCAAAACCAATAGACATCCTGCTATATCTCCCACATGGAAAGTGCCAGGAGGGAGAAGTGGGGATTATGTTTAGACTTTCTCGGAACTGCTTCAAATCAACTAGATATCTTTGTGCTGTAAATCTCCCAACAGCCAAACGCAAAAGCAGCAAACATCTCGCTGTATGTCCCAAATCCAAAGTGCCAAGAGAGAGCTTGCTCTCCCTGTCTTTGAGTACTGTTTTCACTGTCCCGGTTACCTCTTGGCTAACATTCTCTTCAGAGCTGCAGTGAAACCAGGAACCACGTGGAGAAGGCACCCACACTGAAAGTGCCTGGAGGGAACATTGGGGCTTCTTCTCAGTGTCTCTGACATAGGGTTTCACTGTCCCGGGAAAGTCTCTGCTAACACCCTGCAGAGCGCTGTGCCCAATGTACAGAAACGTCTTGCGGTATCTCCTACAGGGAAAGTGCCAGGAGGGAATTGTGGAGCTTGTTCTCAGTGTCTCTGAGAATTGCTCTGATTATCCCTGTGACCTCTTTGCTAAGACTCTCCAGAGAGACGTCCTCAAAACCAACACACATCTTGACATATCTCCCACATTGATCGCAGTGTCTCCAGAAACGGCATTCAAGGAGCCAGGACCTTTTCTCCCTACACTGTCCATTGAGTTGTCCTCAAAACCAATAGACATCCTGCTATATCTCCCACATGGAAAGTGCCAGGAGGGAGAAGTGGGGATTATGTTTAGACTTTCTCGGAACTGCTTCAAATCAACTAGATATCTTTGTGCTGTAAATCTCCCAACAGCCAAACGCAAAAGCAGCAAACATCTCGCTGTATGTCCCACATCCAAAGTGCCAAGAGAGAGCTTGCTCTCCCTGTCTTTGAGTACTGTTTTCACTGTCCCGGTTACCTCTTGGCTAACATTCTCTTCAGAGCTGCAGTGAAACCAGGAACCACGTGGAGAAGGCACCCACACTGAAAGTGCCTGGAGGGAACATTGGGGCTTCTTCTCAGTGTCTCTGACATAGGGTTTCACTGTCCCGGGAAAGTCTCTGCTAACACCCTGCAGAGCGCTGTGCCCAATGTACAGAAACGTCTTGCGGTATCTCCTACAGGGAAAGTGCCAGGAGGGAATTGTCGAGCTTGTTCTCAGTGTCTCTGAGAATTGCTCTGATTATCCCTGTGACCTCTTTGCTAAGACTCTCCAGAGAGCCGTCCTCAAAACAAACACACATCTTGACATATCTCCCACATTGATCGCAGTGTCTCCAGAAACGGCATTCAAGGAGCCAGGACCTTTTCTCCCTACACTGTCCATTGAGTTGTCCTCAAAACCAATATACATCCTGCTATATCTCCCACATGGAAAGTGCCAGGAGGGAGAAGTGGGGATTATGTTTAGACTTTCTCGGAACTGCTTCAAATCAACTAGATATCTTTGTGCTGTAAATCTCCCAACAGCCAAACGCAAAAGCAGCAAACATCTCGCTGTATGTCCCACATCCAAAGTGCCAAGAGAGAGCTTGCTCTCCCTGTCTTTGAGTACTGTTTTCACTGTCCCGGTTACCTCTTGGCTAACATTCTCTTCAGAGCTGCAGTGAAACCAGGAACCACGTGGAGAAGGCACCCACACTGAAAGTGCCTGGAGGGAACATTGGGGCTTCTTCTCAGTGTCTCTGACATAGGGTTTCACTGTCCCGGGAAAGTCTCTGCTAACACCCTGCAGAGCGCTGTGCCCAATGTACAGAAACGTCTTGCGGTATCTCCTACAGGGAAAGTGCCAGGAGGGAATTGTGGAGCTTGTTCTCAGTGTCTCTGAGAATTGCTCTGATTATCCCTGTGACCTCTTTGCTAAGACTCTCCAGAGAGCCGTCCTCAAAACAAACACACATCTTGACATATCTCCCACATTGATCGCAGTGTCTCCAGAAACGGCATTCAAGGAGCCAGGACCTTTTCTCCCTACACTGTCCATTGAGTTGTCCTCAAAACCAATAGACATCCTGCTATATCTCCCACATGGAAAGTGCCAGGAGGGAGAAGTGGGGATTATGTTTAGACTTTCTCGGAACTGCTTCAAATCAACTAGATATCTTTGTGCTGTAAATCTCCCAACAGCCAAACGCAAAAGCAGCAAACATCTCGCTGTATGTCCCACATCCAAAGTGCCAAGAGAGAGCTTGCTCTCCCTGTCTTTGAGTACTGTTTTCACTGTCCCGGTTACCTCTTGGCTAACATTCTCTTCAGAGCTGCAGTGAAACCAGGAACCACGTGGAGAAGGCACTCACACTGAAAGTGCCTGGAGGGAACATTGGGGCTTCTTCTCAGTGTCTCTGACATAGGGTTTCACTGTCCCGGGAAAGTCTCTGCTAACACCCTGCAGAGCGCTGTGCCCAATGTACAGAAACGTCTTGCGGTATCTCCTACAGGGAAAGTGCCAGGAGGGAATTGTCGAGCTTGTTCTCAGTGTCTCTGAGAATTGCTCTGATTATCCCTGTGACCTCTTTGCTAAGACTCTCCAGAGAGCCGTCCTCAAAACCAACACACATCTTGACATATCTCCCACATTGATCGCAGTGTCTCCAGAAACGGCATTCAAGGAGCCAGGACCTTTTCTCCCTACACTGTCCATTGAGTTGTCCTCAAAACCAATAGACATCCTGCTATATCTCCCACATGGAAAGTGCCAGGAGGGAGAAGTGGGGATTATGTTTAGACTTTCTCGGAACTGCTTCAAATCAACTAGATATCTTTGTGCTGTAAATCTCCCAACAGCCAAACGCAAAAGCAGCAAACATCTCGCTGTATGTCCCACATCCAAAGTGCCAAGAGAGAGCTTGCTCTCCCTGTCTTTGAGTACTGTTTTCACTGTCCCGGTTACCTCTTGGCTAACATTCTCTTCAGAGCTGCAGTGAAACCAGGAACCACGTGGAGAAGGCACCCACACTGAAAGTGCCTGGAGGGAACATTGGGGCTTCTTCTCAGTGTCTCTGACATAGCGTTTCACTGTCCCGGGAAAGTCTCTGCTAACACCCTGCAGAGCGCTGTGCCCAATGTACAGAAACGTCTTGCGGTATCTCCTACAGGGAAAGTGCCAGGAGGGAATTGTCGAGCTTGTTCTCAGTGTCTCTGAGAATTGCTCTGATTATCCCTGTGACCTCTTTGCTAAGACTCTCCAGAGAGACGTCCTCAAAACAAACACACATCTTGACATATCTCCCACATTGATCGCAGTGTCTCCAGAAACGGCATTCAAGGAGCCAGGACCTTTTCTCCCTACACTGTCCATTGAGTTGTCCTCAAAACCAATATACATCCTGCTATATCTCCCACATTGAAAGTGCCAGGAAGGAGAAGTGGGGATTATGTTTAGACTTTCTCGGAACTGCTTCAAATCAACTAGATATCTTTGTGCTGCAAATCTCCCAACAGCCAAACGCAAAAGCAGCAAACATCTCGCTGTATGTCCCACATCCAAAGTGCCAAGAGAGAGCTTGCTCTCCCTGTCTTTGAGTACTGTTTTCACTGTCCCGGTTACCTCTTGGCTAACATTCTCTTCAGAGCTGCAGTGAAACCAGGAACCACGTGGAGAAGGCACCCACACTGAAAGTGCCTGGAGGGAACATTGGGGCTTCTTCTCAGTGTCTCTGACATAGGGTTTCACTGTCCCGGGAAAGTCTCTGCTAACACCCTGCAGAGCGCTGTGCCCAATGTACAGAAACGTCTTGCGGTATCTCCTACAGGGAAAGTGCCAGGAGGGAATTGTCGAGCTTGTTCTCAGTGTCTCTGAGAATTGCTCTGATTATCCCTGTGACCTCTTTGCTAAGACTCTCCAGAGAGCCGTCCTCAAAACAAACACACATCTTGACATATCTCCCACATTGATCGCAGTGTCTCCAGAAACGGCATTCAAGGAGCCAGGACCTTTTCTCCCTACACTGTCCATTGAGTTGTCCTCAAAACCAATATACATCCTGCTATATCTCCCACATGGAAAGTGCCAGGAGGGAGAAGTGGGGATTATGTTTAGACTTTCTCGGAACTGCTTCAAATCAACTAGATATCTTTGTGCTGTAAATCTCCCAACAGCCAAACGCAAAAGCAGCAAACATCTCGCTGTATGTCCCACATCCAAAGTGCCAAGAGAGAGCTTGCTCTCCCTGTCTTTGAGTACTGTTTTCACTGTCCCGGTTACCTCTTGGCTAACATTCTCTTCAGAGCTGCAGTGAAACCAGGAACCACGTGGAGAAGGCACCCACACTGAAAGTGCCTGGAGGGAACATTGGGGCTTCTTCTCAGTGTCTCTGACATAGGGTTTCACTGTCCCGGGAAAGTCTCTGCTAACACCCTGCAGAGCGCTGTGCCCAATGTACAGAAACGTCTTGCGGTATCTCCTACAGGGAAAGTGCCAGGAGGGAATTGTGGAGCTTGTTCTCAGTGTCTCTGAGAATTGCTCTGATTATCCCTGTGACCTCTTTGCTAAGACTCTCCAGAGAGCCGTCCTCAAAACAAACACACATCTTGACATATCTCCCACATTGATCGCAGTGTCTCCAGAAACGGCATTCAAGGAGCCAGGACCTTTTCTCCCTACACTGTCCATTGAGTTGTCCTCAAAACCAATAGACATCCTGCTATATCTCCCACATGGAAAGTGCCAGGAGGGAGAAGTGGGGATTATGTTTAGACTTTCTCGGAACTGCTTCAAATCAACTAGATATCTTTGTGCTGTAAATCTCCCAACAGCCAAACGCAAAAGCAGCAAACATCTCGCTGTATGTCCCACATCCAAAGTGCCAAGAGAGAGCTTGCTCTCCCTGTCTTTGAGTACTGTTTTCACTGTCCCGGTTACCTCTTGGCTAACATTCTCTTCAGAGCTGCAGTGAAACCAGGAACCACGTGGAGAAGGCACTCACACTGAAAGTGCCTGGAGGGAACATTGGGGCTTCTTCTCAGTGTCTCTGACATAGGGTTTCACTGTCCCGGGAAAGTCTCTGCTAACACCCTGCAGAGCGCTGTGCCCAATGTACAGAAACGTCTTGCGGTATCTCCTACAGGGAAAGTGCCAGGAGGGAATTGTCGAGCTTGTTCTCAGTGTCTCTGAGAATTGCTCTGATTATCCCTGTGACCTCTTTGCTAAGACTCTCCAGAGAGCCGTCCTCAAAACCAACACACATCTTGACATATCTCCCACATTGATCGCAGTGTCTCCAGAAACGGCATTCAAGGAGCCAGGACCTTTTCTCCCTACACTGTCCATTGAGTTGTCCTCAAAACCAATAGACATCCTGCTATATCTCCCACATGGAAAGTGCCAGGAGGGAGAAGTGGGGATTATGTTTAGACTTTCTCGGAACTGCTTCAAATCAACTAGATATCTTTGTGCTGTAAATCTCCCAACAGCCAAACGCAAAAGCAGCAAACATCTCGCTGTATGTCCCACATCCAAAGTGCCAAGAGAGAGCTTGCTCTCCCTGTCTTTGAGTACTGTTTTCACTGTCCCGGTTACCTCTTGGCTAACATTCTCTTCAGAGCTGCAGTGAAACCAGGAACCACGTGGAGAAGGCACCCACACTGAAAGTGCCTGGAGGGAACATTGGGGCTTCTTCTCAGTGTCTCTGACATAGCGTTTCACTGTCCCGGGAAAGTCTCTGCTAACACCCTGCAGAGCGCTGTGCCCAATGTACAGAAACGTCTTGCGGTATCTCCTACAGGGAAAGTGCCAGGAGGGAATTGTCGAGCTTGTTCTCAGTGTCTCTGAGAATTGCTCTGATTATCCCTGTGACCTCTTTGCTAAGACTCTCCAGAGAGACGTCCTCAAAACAAACACACATCTTGACATATCTCCCACATTGATCGCAGTGTCTCCAGAAACGGCATTCAAGGAGCCAGGACCTTTTCTCCCTACACTGTCCATTGAGTTGTCCTCAAAACCAATATACATCCTGCTATATCTCCCACATTGAAAGTGCCAGGAAGGAGAAGTGGGGATTATGTTTAGACTTTCTCGGAACTGCTTCAAATCAACTAGATATCTTTGTGCTGCAAATCTCCCAACAGCCAAACGCAAAAGCAGCAAACATCTCGCTGTATGTCCCACATCCAAAGTGCCAAGAGAGAGCTTGCTCTCCCTGTCTTTGAGTACTGTTTTCACTGTCCCGGTTACCTCTTGGCTAACATTCTCTTCAGAGCTGCAGTGAAACCAGGAACCACGTGGAGAAGGCACCCACACTGAAAGTGCCTGGAGGGAACATTGGGGCTTCTTCTCAGTGTCTCTGACATAGGGTTTCACTGTCCCGGGAAAGTCTCTGCTAACACCCTGCAGAGCGCTGTGCCCAATATACAGAAACGTCTTGCGGTATCTCCTACAGGGAAAGTGCCAGGAGGGAATTGTCGAGCTTGTTCTCAGTGTCTCTGAGAATTGCTCTGATTATCCCTGTGACCTCTTTGCTAAGACTCTCCAGAGAGACGTCCTCAAAACAAACACACATCTTGACATATCTCCCACATTGATCGCAGTGTCTCCAGAAACGGCATTCAAGGAGCCAGGACCTTTTCTCCCTACACTGTCCATTGAGTTGTCCTCAAAACCAATAGACATCCTGCTATATCTCCCACATGGAAAGTGCCAGGAGGGAGAAGTGGGGATTATGTTTAGACTTTCTCGGAACTGCTTCAAATCAACTAGATATCTTTGTGCTGTAAATCTCCCAACAGCCAAACGCAAAAGCAGCAAACATCTCGCTGTATGTCCCACATCCAAAGTGCCAAGAGAGAGCTTGCTCTCCCTGTCTTTGAGTACTGTTTTCACTGTCCCGGTTACCTCTTGGCTAACATTCTCTTCAGAGCTGCAGTGAAACCAGGAACCACGTGGAGAAGGCACCCACACTGAAAGTGCCTGGAGGGAACATTGGGGCTTCTTCTCAGTGTCTCTGACATAGGGTTTCACTGTCCCGGGAAAGTCTCTGCTAACACCCTGCAGAGCGCTGTGCCCAATGTACAGAAACGTCTTGCGGTATCTCCTACAGGGAAAGTGCCAGGAGGGAATTGTGGAGCTTGTTCTCAGTGTCTCTGAGAATTGCTCTGATTATCCCTGTGACCTCTTTGCTAAGACTCTCCAGAGAGCCGTCCTCAAAACCAACACACATCTTGACATATCTCCCACATTGATCGCAGTGTCTCCAGAAACGGCATTCAAGGAGCCAGGACCTTTTCTCCCTACACTGTCCATTGAGTTGTCCTCAAAACCAATAGACATCCTGCTATATCTCCCACATGGCAAGTGCCAGGAGGGAGAAGTGGGGATTATGTTTAGACTTTCTCGGAACTGCTTCAAATCAACTAGATATCTTTGTGCTGTAAATCTCCCAACAGCCAAACGCAAAAGCAGCAAACATCTCGCTGTATGTCCCACATCCAAAGTGCCAAGAGAGAGCTTGCTCTCCCTGTCTTTGAGTACTGTTTTCACTGTCCCGGTTACCTCTTGGCTAACATTCTCTTCAGAGCTGCAGTGAAACCAGGAACCACGTGGAGAAGGCACCCACACTGAAAGTGCCTGGAGGGAACATTGGGGCTTCTTCTCAGTGTCTCTGACATAGCGTTTCACTGTCCCGGGAAACTCTCTGCTAACACCCTGCAGAGCGCTGTGCCCAATGTACAGAAACGTCTTGCGGTATCTCCTACAGGGAAAGTGCCAGGAGGGAATTGTCGAGCTTGTTCTCAGTGTCTCTGAGAATTGCTCTGATTATCCCTGTGACCTCTTTGCTAAGACTCTCCAGAGAGACGTCCTCAAAACAAACACACATCTTGACATATCTCCCACATTGATCGCAGTGTCTCCAGAAACGGCATTCAAGGAGCCAGGACCTTTTCTCCCTACACTGTCCATTGAGTTGTCCTCAAAACCAATATACATCCTGCTATATCTCCCACATTGAAAGTGCCAGGAGGGAGAAGTGGGGATTATGTTTAGACTTTCTCGGAACTGCTTCAAATCAACTAGATATCTTTGTGCTGCAAATCTCCCAACAGCCAAACGCAAAAGCAGCAAACATCTCGCTGTATGTCCCACATCCAAAGTGCCAAGAGAGAGCTTGCTCTCCCTGTCTTTGAGTACTGTTTTCACTGTCCCGGTTACCTCTTGGCTAACATTCTCTTCAGAGCTGCAGTGAAACCAGGAACCACGTGGAGAAGGCACCCACACTGAAAGTGCCTGGAGGGAACATTGGGGCTTCTTCTCAGTGTCTCTGACATAGCGTTTCACTGTCCCGGGAAACTCTCTGCTAACACCCTGCAGAGCGCTGTGCCCAATGTACAGAAACGTCTTGCGGTATCTCCTACAGGGAAAGTGCCAGGAGGGAATTGTCGAGCTTGTTCTCAGTGTCTCTGAGAATTGCTCTGATTATCCCTGTGACCTCTTTGCTAAGACTCTCCAGAGAGACGTCCTCAAAACAAACACACATCTTGACATATCTCCCACATTGATCGCAGTGTCTCCAGAAACGGCATTCAAGGAGCCAGGACCTTTTCTCCCTACACTGTCCATTGAGTTGTCCTCAAAACCAATATACATCCTGCTATATCTCCCACATTGAAAGTGCCAGGAGGGAGAAGTGGGGATTATGTTTAGACTTTCTCGGAACTGCTTCAAATCAACTAGATATCTTTGTGCTGCAAATCTCCCAACAGCCAAACGCAAAAGCAGCAAACATCTCGCTGTATGTCCCACATCCAAAGTGCCAAGAGAGAGCTTGCTCTCCCTGTCTTTGAGTACTGTTTTCACTGTCCCGGTTACCTCTTGGCTAACATTCTCTTCAGAGCTGCAGTGAAACCAGGAACCACGTGGAGAAGGCACCCACACTGAAAGTGCCTGGAGGGAACATTGGGGCTTCTTCTCAGTGTCTCTGACATAGGGTTTCACTGTCCCGGGAAAGTCTCTGCTAACACCCTGCAGAGCGCTGTGCCCAATATACAGAAACGTCTTGCGGTATCTCCTACAGGGAAAGTGCCAGGAGGGAATTGTCGAGCTTGTTCTCAGTGTCTCTGAGAATTGCTCTGATTATCCCTGTGACCTCTTTGCTAAGACTCTCCAGAGAGACGTCCTCAAAACAAACACACATCTTGACATATCTCCCACATTGATCGCAGTGTCTCCAGAAACGGCATTCAAGGAGCCAGGACCTTTTCTCCCTACACTGTCCATTGAGTTGTCCTCAAAACCAATAGACATCCTGCTATATCTCCCACATGGAAAGTGCCAGGAGGGAGAAGTGGGGATTATGTTTAGACTTTCTCGGAACTGCTTCAAATCAACTAGATATCTTTGTGCTGTAAATCTCCCAACAGCCAAACGCAAAAGCAGCAAACATCTCGCTGTATGTCCCACATCCAAAGTGCCAAGAGAGAGCTTGCTCTCCCTGTCTTTGAGTACTGTTTTCACTGTCCCGGTTACCTCTTGGCTAACATTCTCTTCAGAGCTGCAGTGAAACCAGGAACCACGTGGAGAAGGCACCCACACTGAAAGTGCCTGGAGGGAACATTGGGGCTTCTTCTCAGTGTCTCTGACATAGGGTTTCACTGTCCCGGGAAAGTCTCTGCTAACACCGTGCAGAGCGCTGTGCCCAATGTACAGAAACGTCTTGCGGTATCTCCTACAGGGAAAGTGCCAGGAGGGAATTGTGGAGCTTGTTCTCAGTGTCTCTGAGAATTGCTCTGATTATCCCTGTGACCTCTTTGCTAAGACTCTCCAGAGAGCCGTCCTCAAAACAAACACACATCTTGACATATCTCCCACATTGATCGCAGTGTCTCCAGAAACGGCATTCAAGGAGCCAGGACCTTTTCTCCCTACACTGTCCATTGAGTTGTCCTCAAAACCAATAGACATCCTGCTATATCTCCCACATGGAAAGTGCCAGGAGGGAGAAGTGGGGATTATGTTTAGACTTTCTCGGAACTGCTTCAAATCAACTAGATATCTTTGTGCTGTAAATCTCCCAACAGCCAAACGCAAAAGCAGCAAACATCTCGCTGTATGTCCCACATCCAAAGTGCCAAGAGAGAGCTTGCTCTCCCTGTCTTTGAGTACTGTTTTCACTGTCCCGGTTACCTCTTGGCTAACATTCTCTTCAGAGCTGCAGTGAAACCAGGAACCACGTGGAGAAGGCACCCACACTGAAAGTGCCTGGAGGGAACATTGGGGCTTCTTCTCAGTGTCTCTGACATAGGGTTTCACTGTCCCGGGAAAGTCTCTGCTAACACCCTGCAGAGCGCTGTGCCCAATATACAGAAACGTATTGCGGTATCTCCTACAGGGAAAGTGCCAGGAGGGAATTGTGGAGCTTGTTCTCAGTGTCTCTGAGAATTGCTCTAATTATCCCTGTGACCTCTTTGCTAAGACTCTCCAGAGAGCCGTCCTCAAAACAAACACACATCTTGACATATCTCCCACATTGATCGCAGTGTCTCCAGAAACGGCATTCAAGGAGCCAGGACCTTTTCTCCCTACACTGTCCATTGAGTTGTCCTCAAAACCAATAGACATCCTGCTATATCTCCCACATGGAAAGTGCCAGGAGGGAGAAGTGGGGATTATGTTTAGACTTTCTCGGAACTGCTTCAAATCAACTAGATATCTTTGTGCTGTAAATCTCCCAACAGCCAAACGCAAAAGCAGCAAACATCTCGCTGTATGTCCCACATCCAAAGTGCCAAGAGAGAGCTTGCTCTCCCTGTCTTTGAGTACTGTTTTCACTGTCCCGGTTACCTCTTGGCTAACATTCTCTTCAGAGCTGCAGTGAAACCAGGAACCACGTGGAGAAGGCACCCACACTGAAAGTGCCTGGAGGGAACATTGGGGCTTCTTCTCAGTGTCTCTGACATAGGGTTTCACTGTCCCGGGAAAGTCTCTGCTAACACCCTGCAGAGCGCTGTGCCCAATGTACAGAAACGTCTTGCGGTATCTCCTACAGGGAAAGTGCCAGGAGGGAATTGTGGAGCTTGTTCTCAGTGTCTCTGAGAATTGCTCTGATTATCCCTGTGACCTCTTTGCTAAGACTCTCCAGAGAGACGTCCTCAAAACAAACACACATCTTGACATATCTCCCACATTGATCGCAGTGTCTCCAGAAACGGCATTCAAGGAGCCAGGACCTTTTCTCCCTACACTGTCCATTGAGTTGTCCTCAAAACCAATAGACATCCTGCTATATCTCCCACATGGAAAGTGCCAGGAGGGAGAAGTGGGGATTATGTTTAGACTTTCTCGGAACTGCTTCAAATCAACTAGATATCTTTGTGCTGTAAATCTCCCAACAGCCAAACGCAAAAGCAGCAAACATCTCGCTGTATGTCCCACATCCAAAGTGCCAAGAGAGAGCTTGCTCTCCCTGTCTTTGAGTACTGTTTTCACTGTCCCGGTTACCTCTTGGCTAACATTCTCTTCAGAGCTGCAGTGAAACCAGGAACCACGTGGAGAAGGCACCCACACTGAAAGTGCCTGGAGGGAACATTGGGGCTTCTTCTCAGTGTCTCTGACATAGGGTTTCACTGTCCCGGGAAAGTCTCTGCTAACACCCTGCAGAGCGCTGTGCCCAATGTACAGAAACGTCTTGCGGTATCTCCTACAGGGAAAGTGCCAGGAGGGAATTGTGGAGCTTGTTCTCAGTGTCTCTGAGAATTGCTCTGATTATCCCTGTGACCTCTTTGCTAAGACTCTCCAGAGAGCCGTCCTCAAAACCAACACACATCTTGACATATCTCCCACATTGATCGCAGTGTCTCCAGAAACGGCATTCAAGGAGCCAGGACCTTTTCTCCCTACACTGTCCATTGAGTTGTCCTCAAAACCAATAGACATCCTGCTATATCTCCCACATGGAAAGTGCCAGGAGGGAGAAGTGGGGATTATGTTTAGACTTTCTCGGAACTGCTTCAAATCAACTAGATATCTTTGTGCTGCAAATCTCCCAACAGCCAAACGCAAAAGCAGCAAACATCTCGCTGTATGTCCCACATCCAAAGTGCCAAGAGAGAGCTTGCTCTCCCTGTCTTTGAGTACTGTTTTCACTGTCCCGGTTACCTCTTGGCTAACATTCTCTTCAGAGCTGCAGTGAAACCAGGAACCACGTGGAGAAGGCACCCACACTGAAAGTGCCTGGAGGGAACATTGGGGCTTCTTCTCAGTGTCTCTGACATAGGGTTTCACTGTCCCGGGAAAGTCTCTGCTAACACCCTGCAGAGCGCTGTGCCCAATATACAGAAACATCTTGCGGTATCTCCTACAGGGAAAGTGCCAGGAGGGAATTGTCGAGCTTGTTCTCAGTGTCTCTGAGAATTGCTCTAATTATCCCTGTGACCTCTTTGCTAAGACTCTCCAGAGAGCCGTCCTCAAAACAAACACACATCTTGACATATCTCCCACATTGATCGCAGTGTCTCCAGAAACGGCATTCAAGGAGCCAGGACCTTTTCTCCCTACACTGTCCATTGAGTTGTCCTCAAAACCAATATACATCCTGCTATATCTCCCACATGGAAAGTGCCAGGAGGGAGAAGTGGGGATTATGTTTAGACTTTCTCGGAACTGCTTCAAATCAACTAGATATCTTTGTGCTGTAAATCTCCCAACAGCCAAACGCAAAAGCAGCAAACATCTCGCTGTATGTCCCACATCCAAAGTGCCAAGAGAGAGCTTGCTCTCCCTGTCTTTGAGTACTGTTTTCACTGTCCCGGTTACCTCTTGGCTAACATTCTCTTCAGAGCTGCAGTGAAACCAGGAACCACGTGGAGAAGGCACCCACACTGAAAGTGCCTGGAGGGAACATTGGGGCTTCTTCTCAGTGTCTCTGACATAGGGTTTCACTGTCCCGGGAAAGTCTCTGCTAACACCCTGCAGAGCGCTGTGCCCAATGTACAGAAACGTCTTGCGGTATCTCCTACAGGGAAAGTGCCAGGAGGGAATTGTGGAGCTTGTTCTCAGTGTCTCTGAGAATTGCTCTGATTATCCCTGTGACCTCTTTGCTAAGACTCTCCAGAGAGACGTCCTCAAAACCAACACACATCTTGACATATCTCCCACATTGATCGCAGTGTCTCCAGAAACGGCATTCAAGGAGCCAGGACCTTTTCTCCCTACACTGTCCATTGAGTTGTCCTCAAAACCAATAGACATCCTGCTATATCTCCCACATGGAAAGTGCCAGGAGGGAGAAGTGGGGATTATGTTTAGACTTTCTCGGAACTGCTTCAAATCAACTAGATATCTTTGTGCTGTAAATCTCCCAACAGCCAAACGCAAAAGCAGCAAACATCTCGCTGTATGTCCCACATCCAAAGTGCCAAGAGAGAGCTTGCTCTCCCTGTCTTTGAGTACTGTTTTCACTGTCCCGGTTACCTCTTGGCTAACATTCTCTTCAGAGCTGCAGTGAAACCAGGAACCACGTGGAGAAGGCACCCACACTGAAAGTGCCTGGAGGGAACATTGGGGCTTCTTCTCAGTGTCTCTGACATAGGGTTTCACTGTCCCGGGAAAGTCTCTGCTAACACCCTGCAGAGCGCTGTGCCCAATATACAGAAACATCTTGCGGTATCTCCTACAGGGAAAGTGCCAGGAGGGAATTGTCGAGCTTGTTCTCAGTGTCTCTGAGAATTGCTCTAATTATCCCTGTGACCTCTTTGCTAAGACTCTCCAGAGAGCCGTCCTCAAAACAAACACACATCTTGACATATCTCCCACATTGATCGCAGTGTCTCCAGAAACGGCATTCATGGAGCCAGGACCTTTTCTCCCTACACTGTCCATTGAGTTGTCCTCAAAACCAATATACATCCTGCTATATCTCCCACATGGAAAGTGCCAGGAGGGAGAAGTGGGGATTATGTTTAGACTTTCTCGGAACTGCTTCAAATCAACTAGATATCTTTGTGCTGTAAATCTCCCAACAGCCAAACGCAAAAGCAGCAAACATCTCGCTGTATGTCCCACATCCAAAGTGCCAAGAGAGAGCTTGCTCTCCCTGTCTTTGAGTACTGTTTTCACTGTCCCGGTTACCTCTTGGCTAACATTCTCTTCAGAGCTGCAGTGAAACCAGGAACCACGTGGAGAAGGCACCCACACTGAAAGTGCCTGGAGGGAACATTGGGGCTTCTTCTCAGTGCCTCTGACATAGGGTTTCACTGTCCCGGGAAAGTCTCTGCTAACACCCTGCAGAGCGCTGTGCCCAATATACAGAAACGTCTTGCGGTATCTCCTACAGGGAAAGTGCCAGGAGGGAATTGTCGAGCTTGTTCTCAGTGTCTCTGAGAATTGCTCTGATTATCCCTGTGACCTCTTTGCTAAGACTCTCCGGAGAGCCGTCCTCAAAACAAACACACATCTTGACATATCTCCCACATTGATCGCAGTGTCTCCAGAAACGGCATTCAAGGAGCCAGGACCTTTTCTCCCTACACTGTCCATTGAGTTGTCCTCAAAACCAATAGACATCCTGCTATATCTCCCACATGGAAAGTGCCAGGAGGGAGAAGTGGGGATTATGTTTAGACTTTCTCGGAACTGCTTCAAATCAACTAGATATCTTTGTGCTGTAAATCTCCCAACAGCCAAACGCAAAAGCAGCAAACATCTCGCTGTATGTCCCACATCCAAAGTGCCAAGAGAGAGCTTGCTCTCCCTGTCTTTGAGTACTGCTTTCACTGTCCCGGTTACCTCTTGGCTAACATTCTCTTCAGAGCTGCAGTGAAACCAGGAACCACGTGGAGAAGGCACCCACACTGAAAGTGCCTGGAGGGAACATTGGGGCTTCTTCTCAGTGTCTCTGACATAGGGTTTCACTGTCCCGGGAAAGTCTCTGCTAACACCCTGCAGAGTGCTGTGCCCAATGTACAGAAACGTCTTGCGGTATCTCCTACAGGGAAAGTGCCAGGAGGGAATTGTCAAGCTTGTTCTCAGTGTCTCTGAGAATTGCTCTGATTATCCCTGTGACCTCTTTGCTAAGACTCTCCAGAGAGCCGTCCTCAAAACAAACACACATCTTGACATATCTCCCACATTGATCGCAGTGTCTCCAGAAACGGCATTCAAGGAGCCAGGACCTTTTCTCCCTACACTGTCCATTGAGTTGTCCTCAAAACCAATAGACATCCTGCTATATCTCCCACATGGAAAGTGCCAGGAGGGAGAAGTGGGGATTATGTTTAGACTTTCTCGGAACTGCTTCAAATCAACTAGATATCTTTGTGCTGTAAATCTCCCAACAGCCAAACGCAAAAGCAGCAAACATCTCGCTGTATGTCCCACATCCAAAGTGCCAAGAGAGAGCTTGCTCTCCCTGTCTTTGAGTACTGTTTTCACTGTCCCGGTTACCTCTTGGCTAACATTCTCTTCAGAGCTGCAGTGAAACCAGGAACCACGTGGAGAAGGCACCCACACTGAAAGTGCCTGGAGGGAACATTGGGGCTTCTTCTCAGTGTCTCTGACATAGGGTTTCACTGTCCCGGGAAAGTCTCTGCTAACACCCTGCAGAGCGCTGTGCCCAATGTACAGAAACGTCTTGCGGTATCTCCTACAGGGAAAGTGCCAGGAGGGAATTGTGGAGCTTGTTCTCAGTGTCTCTGAGAATTGCTCTGATTATCCCTGTGACCTCTTTGCTAAGACTCTCCAGAGAGACGTCCTCAAAACCAACACACATCTTGACATATCTCCCACATTGATCGCAGTGTCTCCAGAAACGGCATTCAAGGAGCCAGGACCTTTTCTCCCTACACTGTCCATTGAGTTGTCCTCAAAACCAATAGACATCCTGCTATATCTCCCACATGGAAAGTGCCAGGAGGGAGAAGTGGGGATTATGTTTAGACTTTCTCGGAACTGCTTCAAATCAACTAGATATCTTTGTGCTGTAAATCTCCCAACAGCCAAACGCAAAAGCAGCAAACATCTCGCTGTATGTCCCACATCCAAAGTGCCAAGAGAGAGCTTGCTCTCCCTGTCTTTGAGTACTGTTTTCACTGTCCCGGTTACCTCTTGGCTAACATTCTCTTCAGAGCTGCAGTGAAACCAGGAACCACGTGGAGAAGGCACCCACACTGAAAGTGCCTGGAGGGAACATTGGGGCTTCTTCTCAGTGTCTCTGACATAGGGTTTCACTGTCCCGGGAAAGTCTCTGCTAACACCCTGCAGAGCGCTGTGCCCAATGTACAGAAACGTCTTGCGGTATCTCCTACAGGGAAAGTGCCAGGAGGGAATTGTCGAGCTTGTTCTCAGTGTCTCTGAGAATTGCTCTGATTATCCCTGTGACCTCTTTGCTAAGACTCTCCAGAGAGACGTCCTCAAAACAAACACACATCTTGACATATCTCCCACATTGATCGCAGTGTCTCCAGAAACGGCATTCAAGGAGCCAGGACCTTTTCTCCCTACACTGTCCATTGAGTTGTCCTCAAAACCAATATACATCCTGCTATATCTCCCACATGGAAAGTGCCAGGAGGGAGAAGTGGGGATTATGTTTAGACTTTCTCGGAACTGCTTCAAATCAACTAGATATCTTTGTGCTGCAAATCTCCCAACAGCCAAACGCAAAAGCAGCAAACATCTCGCTGTATGTCCCACATCCAAAGTGCCAAGAGAGAGCTTGCTCTCCCTGTCTTTGAGTACTGTTTTCACTGTCCCGGTTACCTCTTGGCTAACATTCTCTTCAGAGCTGCAGTGAAACCAGGAACCACGTGGAGAAGGCACCCACACTGAAAGTGCCTGGAGGGAACATTGGGGCTTCTTCTCAGTGTCTCTGACATAGGGTTTCACTGTCCCGGGAAAGTCTCTGCTAACACCCTGCAGAGCGCTGTGCCCAATATACAGAAACGTCTTGCGGTATCTCCTACAGGGAAAGTGCCAGGAGGGAATTGTCGAGCTTGTTCTCAGTGTCTCTGAGAATTGCTCTGATTATCCCTGTGACCTCTTTGCTAAGACTCTCCAGAGAGACGTCCTCAAAACAAACACACATCTTGACATATCTCCCACATTGATCGCAGTGTCTCCAGAAACGGCATTCAAGGAGCCAGGACCTTTTCTCCCTACACTGTCCATTGAGTTGTCCTCAAAACCAATATACATCCTGCTATATCTCCCACATGGAAAGTGCCAGGAGGGAGAAGTGGGGATTATGTTTAGACTTTCTCGGAACTGCTTCAAATCAACTAGATATCTTTGTGCTGTAAATCTCCCAACAGCCAAACGCAAAAGCAGCAAACATCTCGCTGTATGTCCCACATCCAAAGTGCCAAGAGAGAGCTTGCTCTCCCTGTCTTTGAGTACTGTTTTCACTGTCCCGGTTACCTCTTGGCTAACATTCTCTTCAGAGCTGCAGTGAAACCAGGAACCACGTGGAGAAGGCACCCACACTGAAAGTGCTTGGAGGGAACATTGGGGCTTCTTCTCAGTGTCTCTGACATAGGGTTTCACTGTCCCGGGAAAGTCTCTGCTAACACCGTGCAGAGCGCTGTGCCCAATGTACAGAAACGTCTTGCGGTATCTCCTACAGGGAAAGTGCCAGGAGGGAATTGTGGAGCTTGTTCTCAGTGTCTCTGAGAATTGCTCTGATTATCCCTGTGACCTCTTTGCTAAGACTCTCCAGAGAGCCGTCCTCAAAACCAACACACATCTTGACATATCTCCCACATTGATCGCAGTGTCTCCAGAAACGGCATTCAAGGAGCCAGGACCTTTTCTCCCTACACTGTCCATTGAGTTGTCCTCAAAACCAATAGACATCCTGCTATATCTCCCACATGGAAAGTGCCAGGAGGGAGAAGTGGGGATTATGTTTAGACTTTCTCGGAACTGCTTCAAATCAACTAGATATCTTTGTGCTGTAAATCTCCCAACAGCCAAACGCAAAAGCAGCAAACATCTCGCTGTATGTCCCACATCCAAAGTGCCAAGAGAGAGCTTGCTCTCCCTGTCTTTGAGTACTGTTTTCACTGTCCCGGTTACCTCTTGGCTAACATTCTCTTCAGAGCTGCAGTGAAACCAGGAACCACGTGGAGAAGGCACCCACACTGAAAGTGCCTGGAGGGAACATTGGGGCTTCTTCTCAGTGTCTCTGACATAGGGTTTCACTGTCCCGGGAAAGTCTCTGCTAACACCCTGCAGAGCGCTGTGCCCAATGTACAGAAACGTCTTGCGGTATCTCCTACAGGGAAAGTGCCAGGAGGGAATTGTCGAGCTTGTTCTCAGTGTCTCTGAGAATTGCTCTGATTATCCCTGTGACCTCTTTGCTAAGACTCTCCAGAGAGACGTCCTCAAAACCAACACACATCTTGACATATCTCCCACATTGATCGCAGTGTCTCCAGAAACGGCATTCAAGGAGCCAGGACCTTTTCTCCCTACACTGTCCATTGAGTTGTCCTCAAAACCAATATACATCCTGCTATATCTCCCACATGGAAAGTGCCAGGAGGGAGAAGTGGGGATTATGTTTAGACTTTCTCGGAACTGCTTCAAATCAACTAGATATCTTTGTGCTGTAAATCTCCCAACAGCCAAACGCAAAAGCAGCAAACATCTCGCTGTATGTCCCACATCCAAAGTGCCAAGAGAGAGCTTGCTCTCCCTGTCTTTGAGTACTGTTTTCACTGTCCCGGTTACCTCTTGGCTAACATTCTCTTCAGAGCTGCAGTGAAACCAGGAACCACGTGGAGAAGGCACCCACACTGAAAGTGCCTGGAGGGAACATTGGGGCTTCTTCTCAGTGTCTCTGACATAGGGTTTCACTGTCCCGGGAAAGTCTCTGCTAACACCCTGCAGAGCGCTGTGCCCAATATACAGAAACATCTTGCGGTATCTCCTACAGGGAAAGTGCCAGGAGGGAATTGTGGAGCTTGTTCTCAGTGTCTCTGAGAATTGCTCTGATTATCCCTGTGACCTCTTTGCTAAGACTCTCCAGAGAGCCGTCCTCAAAACCAACACACATCTTGACATATCTCCCACATTGATCGCAGTGTCTCCAGAAACGGCATTCAAGGAGCCAGGACCTTTTCTCCCTACACTGTCCCTTGAGTTGTCCTCAAAACCAATAGACATCCTGCTATATCTCCCACATGGAAAGTGCCAGGAGGGAGAAGTGGGGATTATGTTTAGACTTTCTCGGAACTGCTTCAAATCAACTAGATATCTTTGTGCTGCAAATCTCCCAACAGCCAAACGCAAAAGCAGCAAACATCTCGCTGTATGTCCCACATCCAAAGTGCCAAGAGAGAGCTTGCTCTCCCTGTCTTTGAGTACTGTTTTCACTGTCCCGGTTACCTCTTGGCTAACATTCTCTTCAGAGCTGCAGTGAAACCAGGAACCACGTGGAGAAGGCACCCACACTGAAAGTGCCTGGAGGGAACATTGGGGCTTCTTCTCAGTGTCTCTGACATAGGGTTTCACTGTCCCGGGAAAGTCTCTGCTAACACCCTGCAGAGCGCTGTGCCCAATATACAGAAACGTCTTGCGGTATCTCCTACAGGGAAAGTGCCAGGAGGGAATTGTCGAGCTTGTTCTCAGTGTCTCTGAGAATTGCTCTGATTATCCCTGTGACCTCTTTGCTAAGACTCTCCAGAGAGACGTCCTCAAAACAAACACACGTCTTGACATATCTCCCACATTGATCGCAGTGTCTCCAGAAACGGCATTCAAGGAGCCAGGACCTTTTCTCCCTACACTGTCCATTGAGTTGTCCTCAAAACCAATATACATCCTGCTATATCTCCCACATGGAAAGTGCCAGGAGGGAGAAGTGGGGATTATGTTTAGACTTTCTCGGAACTGCTTCAAATCAACTAGATATCTTTGTGCTGTAAATCTCCCAACAGCCAAACGCAAAAGCAGCAAACATCTCGCTGTATGTCCCACATCCAAAGTGCCAAGAGAGAGCTTGCTCTCCCTGTCTTTGAGTACTGTTTTCACTGTCCCGGTTACCTCTTGGCTAACATTCTCTTCAGAGCTGCAGTGAAACCAGGAACCACGTGGAGAAGGCACCCACACTGAAAGTGCCTGGAGGGAACATTGGGGCTTCTTCTCAGTGTCTCTGACATAGGGTTTCACTGTCCCGGGAAAGTCTCTGCTAACACCCTGCAGAGCGCTGTGCCCAATGTACAGAAACGTCTTGCGGTATCTCCTACAGGGAAAGTGCCAGGAGGGAATTGTGGAGCTTGTTCTCAGTGTCTCTGAGAATTGCTCTGATTATCCCTGTGACCTCTTTGCTAAGACTCTCCAGAGAGCCGTCCTCAAAACCAACACACATCTTGACATATCTCCCACATTGATCGCAGTGTCTCCAGAAACGGCATTCAAGGAGCCAGGACCTTTTCTCCCTACACTGTCCATTGAGTTGTCCTCAAAACCAATAGACATCCTGCTATATCTCCCACATGGAAAGTGCCAGGAGGGAGAAGTGGGGATTATGTTTAGACTTTCTCGGAACTGCTTCAAATCAACTAGATATCTTTGTGCTGTAAATCTCCCAACAGCCAAACGCAAAAGCAGCAAACATCTCGCTGTATGTCCCACATCCAAAGTGCCAAGAGAGAGCTTGCTCTCCCTGTCTTTGAGTACTGTTTTCACTGTCCCGGTTACCTCTTGGCTAACATTCTCTTCAGAGCTGCAGTGAAACCAGGAACCACGTGGAGAAGGCACCCACACTGAAAGTGCCTGGAGGGAACATTGGGGCTTCTTCTCAGTGTCTCTGACATAGGGTTTCACTGTCCCGGGAAAGTCTCTGCTAACACCCTGCAGAGCGCTGTGCCCAATATACAGAAACGTCTTGCGGTATCTCCTACAGGGAAAGTGCCAGGAGGGAATTGTCGAGCTTGTTCTCAGTGTCTCTGAGAATTGCTCTGATTATCCCTGTGACCTCTTTGCTAAGACTCTCCAGAGAGACGTCCTCAAAACAAACACACATCTTGACATATCTCCCACATTGATCGCAGTGTCTCCAGAAACGGCATTCAAGGAGCCAGGACCTTTTCTCCCTACACTGTCCATTGAGTTGTCCTCAAAACCAATATACATCCTGCTATATCTCCCACATGGAAAGTGCCAGGAGGGAGAAGTGGGGATTATGTTTAGACTTTCTCGGAACTGCTTCAAATCAACTAGATATCTTTGTGCTGTAAATCTCCCAACAGCCAAACGCAAAAGCAGCAAACATCTCGCTGTATGTCCCACATCCAAAGTGCCAAGAGAGAGCTTGCTCTCCCTGTCTTTGAGTACTGTTTTCACTGTCCCGGTTACCTCTTGGCTAACATTCTCTTCAGAGCTGCAGTGAAACCAGGAACCACGTGGAGAAGGCACCCACACTGAAAGTGCTTGGAGGGAACATTGGGGCTTCTTCTCAGTGTCTCTGACATAGGGTTTCACTGTCCCGGGAAAGTCTCTGCTAACACCGTGCAGAGCGCTGTGCCCAATGTACAGAAACGTCTTGCGGTATCTCCTACAGGGAAAGTGCCAGGAGGGAATTGTGGAGCTTGTTCTCAGTGTCTCTGAGAATTGCTCTGATTATCCCTGTGACCTCTTTGCTAAGACTCTCCAGAGAGCCGTCCTCAAAACCAACACACATCTTGACATATCTCCCACATTGATCGCAGTGTCTCCAGAAACGGCATTCAAGGAGCCAGGACCTTTTCTCCCTACACTGTCCATTGAGTTGTCCTCAAAACCAATAGACATCCTGCTATATCTCCCACATGGAAAGTGCCAGGAGGGAGAAGTGGGGATTATGTTTAGACTTTCTCGGAACTGCTTCAAATCAACTAGATATCTTTGTGCTGTAAATCTCCCAACAGCCAAACGCAAAAGCAGCAAACATCTCGCTGTATGTCCCACATCCAAAGTGCCAAGAGAGAGCTTGCTCTCCCTGTCTTTGAGTACTGTTTTCACTGTCCCGGTTACCTCTTGGCTAACATTCTCTTCAGAGCTGCAGTGAAACCAGGAACCACGTGGAGAAGGCACCCACACTGAAAGTGCCTGGAGGGAACATTGGGGCTTCTTCTCAGTGTCTCTGACATAGGGTTTCACTGTCCCGGGAAAGTCTCTGCTAACACCCTGCAGAGCGCTGTGCCCAATGTACAGAAACGTCTTGCGGTATCTCCTACAGGGAAAGTGCCAGGAGGGAATTGTCGAGCTTGTTCTCAGTGTCTCTGAGAATTGCTCTGATTATCCCTGTGACCTCTTTGCTAAGACTCTCCAGAGAGACGTCCTCAAAACCAACACACATCTTGACATATCTCCCACATTGATCGCAGTGTCTCCAGAAACGGCATTCAAGGAGCCAGGACCTTTTCTCCCTACACTGTCCATTGAGTTGTCCTCAAAACCAATATACATCCTGCTATATCTCCCACATGGAAAGTGCCAGGAGGGAGAAGTGGGGATTATGTTTAGACTTTCTCGGAACTGCTTCAAATCAACTAGATATCTTTGTGCTGTAAATCTCCCAACAGCCAAACGCAAAAGCAGCAAACATCTCGCTGTATGTCCCACATCCAAAGTGCCAAGAGAGAGCTTGCTCTCCCTGTCTTTGAGTACTGTTTTCACTGTCCCGGTTACCTCTTGGCTAACATTCTCTTCAGAGCTGCAGTGAAACCAGGAACCACGTGGAGAAGGCACCCACACTGAAAGTGCCTGGAGGGAACATTGGGGCTTCTTCTCAGTGTCTCTGACATAGGGTTTCACTGTCCCGGGAAAGTCTCTGCTAACACCCTGCAGAGCGCTGTGCCCAATATACAGAAACATCTTGCGGTATCTCCTACAGGGAAAGTGCCAGGAGGGAATTGTGGAGCTTGTTCTCAGTGTCTCTGAGAATTGCTCTGATTATCCCTGTGACCTCTTTGCTAAGACTCTCCAGAGAGCCGTCCTCAAAACCAACACACATCTTGACATATCTCCCACATTGATCGCAGTGTCTCCAGAAACGGCATTCAAGGAGCCAGGACCTTTTCTCCCTACACTGTCCCTTGAGTTGTCCTCAAAACCAATAGACATCCTGCTATATCTCCCACATGGAAAGTGCCAGGAGGGAGAAGTGGGGATTATGTTTAGACTTTCTCGGAACTGCTTCAAATCAACTAGATATCTTTGTGCTGCAAATCTCCCAACAGCCAAACGCAAAAGCAGCAAACATCTCGCTGTATGTCCCACATCCAAAGTGCCAAGAGAGAGCTTGCTCTCCCTGTCTTTGAGTACTGTTTTCACTGTCCCGGTTACCTCTTGGCTAACATTCTCTTCAGAGCTGCAGTGAAACCAGGAACCACGTGGAGAAGGCACCCACACTGAAAGTGCCTGGAGGGAACATTGGGGCTTCTTCTCAGTGTCTCTGACATAGGGTTTCACTGTCCCGGGAAAGTCTCTGCTAACACCCTGCAGAGCGCTGTGCCCAATATACAGAAACGTCTTGCGGTATCTCCTACAGGGAAAGTGCCAGGAGGGAATTGTCGAGCTTGTTCTCAGTGTCTCTGAGAATTGCTCTGATTATCCCTGTGACCTCTTTGCTAAGACTCTCCAGAGAGACGTCCTCAAAACAAACACACGTCTTGACATATCTCCCACATTGATCGCAGTGTCTCCAGAAACGGCATTCAAGGAGCCAGGACCTTTTCTCCCTACACTGTCCATTGAGTTGTCCTCAAAACCAATATACATCCTGCTATATCTCCCACATGGAAAGTGCCAGGAGGGAGAAGTGGGGATTATGTTTAGACTTTCTCGGAACTGCTTCAAATCAACTAGATATCTTTGTGCTGTAAATCTCCCAACAGCCAAACGCAAAAGCAGCAAACATCTCGCTGTATGTCCCACATCCAAAGTGCCAAGAGAGAGCTTGCTCTCCCTGTCTTTGAGTACTGTTTTCACTGTCCCGGTTACCTCTTGGCTAACATTCTCTTCAGAGCTGCAGTGAAACCAGGAACCACGTGGAGAAGGCACCCACACTGAAAGTGCCTGGAGGGAACATTGGGGCTTCTTCTCAGTGTCTCTGACATAGGGTTTCACTGTCCCGGGAAAGTCTCTGCTAACACCCTGCAGAGCGCTGTGCCCAATGTACAGAAACGTCTTGCGGTATCTCCTACAGGGAAAGTGCCAGGAGGGAATTGTGGAGCTTGTTCTCAGTGTCTCTGAGAATTGCTCTGATTATCCCTGTGACCTCTTTGCTAAGACTCTCCAGAGAGCCGTCCTCAAAACCAACACACATCTTGACATATCTCCCACATTGATCGCAGTGTCTCCAGAAACGGCATTCAAGGAGCCAGGACCTTTTCTCCCTACACTGTCCATTGAGTTGTCCTCAAAACCAATAGACATCCTGCTATATCTCCCACATGGAAAGTGCCAGGAGGGAGAAGTGGGGATTATGTTTAGACTTTCTCGGAACTGCTTCAAATCAACTAGATATCTTTGTGCTGTAAATCTCCCAACAGCCAAACGCAAAAGCAGCAAACATCTCGCTGTATGTCCCACATCCAAAGTGCCAAGAGAGAGCTTGCTCTCCCTGTCTTTGAGTACTGTTTTCACTGTCCCGGTTACCTCTTGGCTAACATTCTCTTCAGAGCTGCAGTGAAACCAGGAACCACGTGGAGAAGGCACCCACACTGAAAGTGCCTGGAGGGAACATTGGGGCTTCTTCTCAGTGTCTCTGACATAGGGTTTCACTGTCCCGGGAAAGTCTCTGCTAACACCCTGCAGAGCGCTGTGCCCAATATACAGAAACGTCTTGCGGTATCTCCTACAGGGAAAGTGCCAGGAGGGAATTGTCGAGCTTGTTCTCAGTGTCTCTGAGAATTGCTCTGATTATCCCTGTGACCTCTTTGCTAAGACTCTCCAGAGAGACGTCCTCAAAACAAACACACATCTTGACATATCTCCCACATTGATCGCAGTGTCTCCAGAAACGGCATTCAAGGAGCCAGGACCTTTTCTCCCTACACTGTCCATTGAGTTGTCCTCAAAACCAATAGACATCCTGCTATATCTCCCACATTGAAAGTGCCAGGAGGGAGAAGTGGGGATTATGTTTAGACTTTCTCGGAACTGCTTCAAATCAACTAGATATCTTTGTGCTGTAAATCTCCCAACAGCCAAACGCAAAAGCAGCAAACATCTCGCTGTATGTCCCACATCCAAAGTGCCAAGAGAGAGCTTGCTCTCCCTGTCTTTGAGTACTGTTTTCACTGTCCCGGTTACCTCTTGGCTAACATTCTCTTCAGAGCTGCAGTGAAACCAGGAACCACGTGGAGAAGGCACCCACACTGAAAGTGCCTGGAGGGAACATTGGGGCTTCTTCTCAGTGTCTCTGACATAGGGTTTCACTGTCCCGGGAAAGTCTCTGCTAACACCCTGCAGAGCGCTGTGCCCAATATACAGAAACATCTTGCGGTATCTCCTACAGGGAAAGTGCCAGGAGGGAATTGTGGAGCTTGTTCTCAGTGTCTCTGAGAATTGCTCTAATTATCCCTGTGACCTCTTTGCTAAGACTCTCCAGAGAGCCGTCCTCAAAACAAACACACATCTTGACATATCTCCCACATTGATCGCAGTGTCTCCAGAAACGGCATTCAAGGAGCCAGGACCTTTTCTCCCTACACTGTCCATTGAGTTGTCCTCAAAACCAATAGACATCCTGCTATATCTCCCACATGGAAAGTGCCAGGAGGGAGAAGTGGGGATTATGTTTAGACTTTCTCGGAACTGCTTCAAATCAACTAGATATCTTTGTGCTGTAAATCTCCCAACAGCCAAACGCAAAAGCAGCAAACATCTCGCTGTATGTCCCACATCCAAAGTGCCAAGAGAGAGCTTGCTCTCCCTGTCTTTGAGTACTGTTTTCACTGTCCCGGTTACCTCTTGGCTAACATTCTCTTCAGAGCTGCAGTGAAACCAGGAACCACGTGGAGAAGGCACCCACACTGAAAGTGCCTGGAGGGAACATTGGGGCTTCTTCTCAGTGTCTCTGACATAGGGTTTCACTGTCCCGGGAAAGTCTCTGCTAACACCCTGCAGAGCGCTGTGCCCAATGTACAGAAACGTCTTGCGGTATCTCCTACAGGGAAAGTGCCAGGAGGGAATTGTGGAGCTTGTTCTCAGTGTCTCTGAGAATTGCTCTGATTATCCCTGTGACCTCTTTGCTAAGACTCTCCAGAGAGCCGTCCTCAAAACAAACACACATCTTGACATATCTCCCACATTGATCGCAGTGTCTCCAGAAACGGCATTCAAGGAGCCAGGACCTTTTCTCCCTACACTGTCCATTGAGTTGTCCTCAAAACCAATATACATCCTGCTATATCTCCCACATGGAAAGTGCCAGGAGGGAGAAGTGGGGATTATGTTTAGACTTTCTCGGAACTGCTTCAAATCAACTAGATATCTTTGTGCTGTAAATCTCCCAACAGCCAAACGCAAAAGCAGCAAACATCTCGCTGTATGTCCCACATCCAAAGTGCCAAGAGAGAGCTTGCTCTCCCTGTCTTTGAGTACTGTTTTCACTGTCCCGGTTACCTCTTGGCTAACATTCTCTTCAGAGCTGCAGTGAAACCAGGAACCACGTGGAGAAGGCACCCACACTGAAAGTGCCTGGAGGGAACATTGGGGCTTCTTCTCAGTGTCTCTGACATAGGGTTTCACTGTCCCGGGAAAGTCTCTGCTAACACCGTGCAGAGCGCTGTGCCCAATGTACAGAAACGTCTTGCGGTATCTCCTACAGGGAAAGTGCCAGGAGGGAATTGTGGAGCTTGTTCTCAGTGTCTCTGAGAATTGCTCTGATTATCCCTGTGACCTCTTTGCTAAGACTCTCCAGAGAGCCGTCCTCAAAACCAACACACATCTTGACATATCTCCCACATTGATCGCAGTGTCTCCAGAAACGGCATTCAAGGAGCCAGGACCTTTTCTCCCTACACTGTCCATTGAGTTGTCCTCAAAACCAATAGACATCCTGCTATATCTCCCACATGGAAAGTGCCAGGAGGGAGAAGTGGGGATTATGTTTAGACTTTCTCGGAACTGCTTCAAATCAACTAGATATCTTTGTGCTGTAAATCTCCCAACAGCCAAACGCAAAAGCAGCAAACATCTCGCTGTATGTCCCACATCCAAAGTGCCAAGAGAGAGCTTGCTCTCCCTGTCTTTGAGTACTGTTTTCACTGTCCCGGTTACCTCTTGGCTAACATTCTCTTCAGAGCTGCAGTGAAACCAGGAACCACGTGGAGAAGGCACCCACACTGAAAGTGCCTGGAGGGAACATTGGGGCTTCTTCTCAGTGTCTCTGACATAGGGTTTCACTGTCCCGGGAAAGTCTCTGCTAACACCCTGCAGAGCGCTGTGCCCAATGTACAGAAACGTCTTGCGCTATCTCCTACAGGGAAAGTGCCAGGAGGGAATTGTCGAGCTTGTTCTCAGTGTCTCTGAGAATTGCTCTGATTATCCCTGTGACCTCTTTGCTAAGACTCTCCAGAGAGACGTCCTCAAAACCAACACACATCTTGACATATCTCCCACATTGATCGCAGTGTCTCCAGAAACGGCATTCAAGGAGCCAGGACCTTTTCTCCCTACACTGTCCATTGAGTTGTCCTCAAAACCAATATACATCCTGCTATATCTCCCACATGGAAAGTGCCAGGAGGGAGAAGTGGGGATTATGTTTAGACTTTCTCGGAACTGCTTCAAATCAACTAGATATCTTTGTGCTGTAAATCTCCCAACAGCCAAACGCAAAAGCAGCAAACATCTCGCTGTATGTCCCACATCCAAAGTGCCAAGAGAGAGCTTGCTCTCCCTGTCTTTGAGTACTGTTTTCACTGTCCCGGTTACCTCTTGGCTAACATTCTCTTCAGAGCTGCAGTGAAACCAGGAACCACGTGGAGAAGGCACCCACACTGAAAGTGCCTGGAGGGAACATTGGGGCTTCTTCTCAGTGTCTCTGACATAGGGTTTCACTGTCCCGGGAAAGTCTCTGCTAACACCCTGCAGAGCGCTGTGCCCAATATACAGAAACATCTTGCGGTATCTCCTACAGGGAAAGTGCCAGGAGGGAATTGTGGAGCTTGTTCTCAGTGTCTCTGAGAATTGCTCTGATTATCCCTGTGACCTCTTTGCTAAGACTCTCCAGAGAGCCGTCCTCAAAACCAACACACATCTTGACATATCTCCCACATTGATCGCAGTGTCTCCAGAAACGGCATTCAAGGAGCCAGGACCTTTTCTCCCTACACTGTCCATTGAGTTGTCCTCAAAACCAATATACATCCTGCTATATCTCCCACATGGAAAGTGCCAGGAGGGAGAAGTGGGGATTATGTTTAGACTTTCTCGGAACTGCTTCAAATCAAC
Source organism: Chroicocephalus ridibundus (assembly GCF_963924245.1). Lineage (NCBI taxonomy): Eukaryota > Metazoa > Chordata > Aves > Charadriiformes > Laridae > Chroicocephalus > Chroicocephalus ridibundus. The sequence goes on from NW_026961140.1 coordinate 136,767, forward strand.
TAGATATCTTTGTGCTGTAAATCTCCCAACAGCCAAACGCAAAAGCAGCAAACATCTCGCTGTATGTCCCACATCCAAAGTGCCAAGAGAGAGCTTGCTCTCCCTGTCTTTGAGTACTGTTTTCACTGTCCCGGTTACCTCTTGGCTAACATTCTCTTCAGAGCTGCAGTGAAACCAGGAACCACGTGGAGAAGGCACCCACACTGAAAGTGCCTGGAGGGAACATTGGGGCTTCTTCTCAGTGTCTCTGACATAGGGTTTCACTGTCCCGGGAAAGTCTCTGCTAACACCCTGCAGAGCGCTGTGCCCAATATACAGAAACGTCTTGCGGTATCTCCTACAGGGAAAGTGCCAGGAGGGAATTGTCGAGCTTGTTCTCAGTGTCTCTGAGAATTGCTCTGATTATCCCTGTGACCTCTTTGCTAAGACTCTCCAGAGAGCCGTCCTCAAAACAAACACACATCTTGACATATCTCCCACATTGATCGCAGTGTCTCCAGAAACGGCATTCAAGGAGCCAGGACCTTTTCTCCCTACACTGTCCATTGAGTTGTCCTCAAAACCAATAGACATCCTGCTATATCTCCCACATGGAAAGTGCCAGGAGGGAGAAGTGGGGATTATGTTTAGACTTTCTCGGAACTGCTTCAAATCAACTAGATATCTTTGTGCTGTAAATCTCCCAACAGCCAAACGCAAAAGCAGCAAACATCTCGCTGTATGTCCCACATCCAAAGTGCCAAGAGAGAGCTTGCTCTCCCTGTCTTTGAGTACTGTTTTCACTGTCCCGGTTACCTCTTGGCTAACATTCTCTTCAGAGCTGCAGTGAAACCAGGAACCACGTGGAGAAGGCACCCACACTGAAAGTGCCTGGAGGGAACATTGGGGCTTCTTCTCAGTGTCTCTGACATAGGGTTTCACTGTCCCGGGAAAGTCTCTGCTAACACCCTGCAGAGCGCTGTGCCCAATATACAGAAACGTCTTGCGGTATCTCCTACAGGGAAAGTGCCAGGAGGGAATTGTGGAGCTTGTTCTCAGTGTCTCTGAGAATTGCTCTAATTATCCCTGTGACCTCTTTGCTAAGACTCTCCAGAGAGACGTCCTCAAAACAAACACACATCTTGACATATCTCCCACATTGATCGCAGTGTCTCCAGAAACGGCATTCAAGGAGCCAGGACCTTTTCTCCCTACACTGTCCATTGAGTTGTCCTCAAAACCAATAGACATCCTGCTATATCTCCCACATGGAAAGTGCCAGGAGGGAGAAGTGGGGATTATGTTTAGACTTTCTCGGAACTGCTTCAAATCAACTGGATATCTTTGTGCTGTAAATCTCCCAACAGCCAAACGCAAAAGCAGCAAACATCTCGCTGTATGTCCCACATCCAAAGTGCCAAGAGAGAGCTTGCTCTCCCTGTCTTTGAGTACTGTTTTCACTGTCCCGGTTACCTCTTGGCTAACATTCTCTTCAGAGCTGCAGTGAAACCAGGAACCACGTGGAGAAGGCACCCACACTGAAAGTGCCTGGAGGGAACATTGGGGCTTCTTCTCAGTGTCTCTGACATAGGGTTTCACTGTCCCGGGAAAGTCTCTGCTAACACCCTGCAGAGCGCTGTGCCCAATATACAGAAACGTCTTGCGGTATCTCCTACAGGGAAAGTGCCAGGAGGGAATTGTCGAGCTTGTTCTCAGTGTCTCTGAGAATTGCTCTAATTATCCCTGTGACCTCTTTGCTAAGACTCTCCAGAGAGCCGTCCTCAAAACCAACACACATCTTGACATATCTCCCACATTGATCGCAGTGTCTCCAGAAACGGCATTCAAGGAGCCAGGACCTTTTCTCCCTACACTGTCCATTGAGTTGTCCTCAAAACCAATATACATCCTGCTATATCTCCCACATGGAAAGTGCCAGGAGGGAGAAGTGGGGATTATGTTTAGACTTTCTCGGAACTGCTTCAAATCAACTAGATATCTTTGTGCTGTAAATCTCCCAACAGCCAAACGCAAAAGCAGCAAACATCTCGCTGTATGTCCCACATCCAAAGTGCCAAGAGAGAGCTTGCTCTCCCTGTCTTTGAGTACTGTTTTCACTGTCCCGGTTACCTCTTGGCTAACATTCTCTTCAGAGCTGCAGTGAAACCAGGAACCACGTGGAGAAGGCACCCACACTGAAAGTGCCTGGAGGGAACATTGGGGCTTCTTCTCAGTGTCTCTGACATAGGGTTTCACCGTCCCGGGAAAGACTCTGCTAACACCCTGCAGAGCGCTGTGCCCAATATACAGAAACGTCTTGCGGTATCTCCTACAGGGAAAGTGCCAGGAGGGAATTGTCGAGCTTGTTCTCAGTGTCTCTGAGAATTGCTCTGATTATCCCTGTGACCTCTTTGCTAAGACTCTCCAGAGAGCCGTCCTCAAAACCAACACACATCTTGACATATCTCCCACATTGATCGCAGTGTCTCCAGAAACGGCATTCAAGGAGCCAGGACCTTTTCTCCCTACACTGTCCATTGAGTTGTCCTCAAAACCAATATACATCCTGCTATATCTCCCACATGGAAAGTGCCAGGAGGGAGAAGTGGGGATTATGTTTAGACTTTCTCGGAACTGCTTCAAATCAACTAGATATCTTTGTGCTGTAAATCTCCCAACAGCCAAACGCAAAAGCAGCAAACATCTCGCTGTATGTCCCACATCCAAAGTGCCAAGAGAGAGCTTGCTCTCCCTGTCTTTGAGTACTGTTTTCACTGTCCCGGTTACCTCTTGGCTAACATTCTCTTCAGAGCTGCAGTGAAACCAGGAACCACGTGGAGAAGGCACCCACACTGAAAGTGCCTGGAGGGAACATTGGGGCTTCTTCTCAGTGTCTCTGACATAGGGTTTCACTGTCCCGGGAAAGTCTCTGCTAACACCCTGCAGAGCGCTGTGCCCAATATACAGAAACGTCTTGCGCTATCTCCTACAGGGAAAGTGCCAGGAGGGAATTGTGGAGCTTGTTCTCAGTGTCTCTGAGAATTGCTCTAATTATCCCTGTGACCTCTTTGCTAAGACTCTCCAGAGAGCCGTCCTCAAAACCAACACACATCTTGACATATCTCCCACATTGATCGCAGTGTCTCCAGAAACGGCATTCAAGGAGCCAGGACCTTTTCTCCCTACACTGTCCATTGAGTTGTCCTCAAAACCAATAGACATCCTGCTATATCTCCCACATGGAAAGTGCCAGGAGGGAGAAGTGGGGATTATGTTTAGACTTTCTCGGAACTGCTTCAAATCAACTAGATATCTTTGTGCTGTAAATCTCCCAACAGCCAAACGCAAAAGCAGCAAACATCTCGCTGTATGTCCCACATCCAAAGTGCCAAGAGAGAGCTTGCTCTCCCTGTCTTTGAGTACTGTTTTCACTGTCCCGGTTACCTCTTGGCTAACATTCTCTTCAGAGCTGCAGTGAAACCAGGAACCACGTGGAGAAGGCACCCACACTGAAAGTGCCTGGAGGGAACATTGGGGCTTCTTCTCAGTGTCTCTGACATAGGGTTTCACCGTCCCGGGAAAGACTCTGCTAACACCCTGCAGAGCGCTGTGCCCAATATACAGAAACGTCTTGCGGTATCTCCTACAGGGAAAGTGCCAGGAGGGAATTGTGGAGCTTGTTCTCAGTGTCTCTGAGAATTGCTCTAATTATCCCTGTGACCTCTTTGCTAAGACTCTCCAGAGAGCCGTCCTCAAAACCAACACACATCTTGACATATCTCCCACATTGATCGCAGTGTCTCCAGAAACGGCATTCAAGGAGCCAGGACCTTTTCTCCCTACACTGTCCATTGAGTTGTCCTCAAAACCAATATACATCCTGCTATATCTCCCACATGGAAAGTGCCAGGAGGGAGAAGTGGGGATTATGTTTAGACTTTCTCGGAACTGCTTCAAATCAACTAGATATCTTTGTGCTGTAAATCTCCCAACAGCCAAACGCAAAAGCAGCAAACATCTCGCTGTATGTCCCACATCCAAAGTGCCAAGAGAGAGCTTGCTCTCCCTGTCTTTGAGTACTGTTTTCACTGTCCCGGTTACCTCTTTGCTAACATTCTCTTCAGAGCTGCAGTGAAACCAGGAACCACGTGGAGAAGGCACCCACACTGAAAGTGCCTGGAGGGAACATTGGGGCTTCTTCTCAGTGTCTCTGACATAGGGTTTCACTGTCCCGGGAAAGTCTCTGCTAACACCCTGCAGAGCGCTGTGCCCAATATACAGAAACGTCTTGCGCTATCTCCTACAGGGAAAGTGCCAGGAGGGAATTGTGGAGCTTGTTCTCAGTGTCTCTGAGAATTGCTCTAATTATCCCTGTGACCTCTTTGCTAAGACTCTCCAGAGAGCCGTCCTCAAAACCAACACACATCTTGACATATCTCCCACATTGATCGCAGTGTCTCCAGAAACGGCATTCAAGGAGCCAGGACCTTTTCTCCCTACACTGTCCATTGAGTTGTCCTCAAAACCAATAGACATCCTGCTATATCTCCCACATGGAAAGTGCCAGGAGGGAGAAGTGGGGATTATGTTTAGACTTTCTCGGAACTGCTTCAAATCAACTAGATATCTTTGTGCTGTAAATCTCCCAACAGCCAAACGCAAAAGCAGCAAACATCTCGCTGTATGTCCCACATCCAAAGTGCCAAGAGAGAGCTTGCTCTCCCTGTCTTTGAGTACTGTTTTCACTGTCCCGGTTACCTCTTGGCTAACATTCTCTTCAGAGCTGCAGTGAAACCAGGAACCACGTGGAGAAGGCACCCACACTGAAAGTGCCTGGAGGGAACATTGGGGCTTCTTCTCAGTGTCTCTGACATAGGGTTTCACTGTCCCGGGAAAGTCTCTGCTAACACCCTGCAGAGCGCTGTGCCCAATATACAGAAACGTCTTGCGCTATCTCCTACAGGGAAAGTGCCAGGAGGGAATTGTGGAGCTTGTTCTCAGTGTCTCTGAGAATTGCTCTAATTATCCCTGTGACCTCTTTGCTAAGACTCTCCAGAGAGCCGTCCTCAAAACCAACACACATCTTGACATATCTCCCACATTGATCGCAGTGTCTCCAGAAACGGCATTCAAGGAGCCAGGACCTTTTCTCCCTACACTGTCCATTGAGTTGTCCTCAAAACCAATAGACATCCTGCTATATCTCCCACATGGAAAGTGCCAGGAGGGAGAAGTGGGGATTATGTTTAGACTTTCTCGGAACTGCTTCAAATCAACTAGATATCTTTGTGCTGTAAATCTCCCAACAGCCAAACGCAAAAGCAGCAAACATCTCGCTGTATGTCCCACATCCAAAGTGCCAAGAGAGAGCTTGCTCTCCCTGTCTTTGAGTACTGTTTTCACTGTCCCAGTTACCTCTTGGCTAACATTCTCTTCAGAGCTGCAGTGAAACCAGGAACCACGTGGAGAAGGCACCCACACTGAAAGTGCCTGGAGGGAACATTGGGGCTTCTTCTCAGTGTCTCTGACATAGGGTTTCACTGTCCCGGGAAAGTCTCTGCTAACACCCTGCAGAGCGCTGTGCCCAATGTACAGAAACGTCTTGCGCTATCTCCTACAGGGAAAGTGCCAGGAGGGAATTGTCGAGCTTGTTCTCAGTGTCTCTGAGAATTGCTCTGATTATCCCTGTGACCTCTTTGCTAAGACTCTCCAGAGAGACGTCCTCAAAACAAACACACATCTTGACATATCTCCCACATTGATCGCAGTGTCTCCAGAAACGGCATTCAAGGAGCCAGGACCTTTTCTCCCTACACTGTCCATTGAGTTGTCCTCAAAACCAATATACATCCTGCTATATCTCCCACATGGAAAGTGCCAGGAGGGAGAAGTGGGGATTATGTTTAGACTTTCTCGGAACTGCTTCAAATCAACTAGATATCTTTGTGCTGCAAATCTCCCAACAGCCAAACGCAAAAGCAGCAAACATCTCGCTGTATGTCCCACATCCAAAGTGCCAAGAGAGAGCTTGCTCTCCCTGTCTTTGAGTACTGTTTTCACTGTCCCGGTTACCTCTTGGCTAACATTCTCTTCAGAGCTGCAGTGAAACCAGGAACCACGTGGAGAAGGCACCCACACTGAAAGTGCCTGGAGGGAACATTGGGGCTTCTTCTCAGTGTCTCTGACATAGGGTTTCACTGTCCCGGGAAAGTCTCTGCTAACACCCTGCAGAGCGCTGTGCCCAATATACAGAAACGTCTTGCGGTATCTCCTACAGGGAAAGTGCCAGGAGGGAATTGTCGAGCTTGTTCTCAGTGTCTCTGAGAATTGCTCTGATTATCCCTGTGACCTCTTTGCTAAGACTCTCCAGAGAGACGTCCTCAAAACAAACACACATCTTGACATATCTCCCACATTGATCGCAGTGTCTCCAGAAACGGCATTCAAGGAGCCAGGACCTTTTCTCCCTACACTGTCCATTGAGTTGTCCTCAAAACCAATAGACATCCTGCTATATCTCCCACATGGAAAGTGCCAGGAGGGAGAAGTGGGGATTATGTTTAGACTTTCTCGGAACTGCTTCAAATCAACTAGATATCTTTGTGCTGTAAATCTCCCAACAGCCAAACGCAAAAGCAGCAAACATCTCGCTGTATGTCCCACATCCAAAGTGCCAAGAGAGAGCTTGCTCTCCCTGTCTTTGAGTACTGTTTTCACTGTCCCGGTTACCTCTTGGCTAACATTCTCTTCAGAGCTGCAGTGAAACCAGGAACCACGTGGAGAAGGCACCCACACTGAAAGTGCCTGGAGGGAACATTGGGGCTTCTTCTCAGTGTCTCTGACATAGGGTTTCACTGTCCCGGGAAAGTCTCTGCTAACACCCTGCAGAGCGCTGTGCCCAATATACAGAAACGTCTTGCGGTATCTCCTACAGGGAAAGTGCCAGGAGGGAATTGTGGAGCTTGTTCTCAGTGTCTCTGAGAATTGCTCTAATTATCCCTGTGACCTCTTTGCTAAGACTCTCCAGAGAGACGTCCTCAAAACAAACACACATCTTGACATATCTCCCACATTGATCGCAGTGTCTCCAGAAACGGCATTCAAGGAGCCAGGACCTTTTCTCCCTACACTGTCCATTGAGTTGTCCTCAAAACCAATAGACATCCTGCTATATCTCCCACATGGAAAGTGCCAGGAGGGAGAAGTGGGGATTATGTTTAGACTTTCTCGGAACTGCTTCAAATCAACTAGATATCTTTGTGCTGTAAATCTCCCAACAGCCAAACGCAAAAGCAGCAAACATCTCGCTGTATGTCCCACATCCAAAGTGCCAAGAGAGAGCTTGCTCTCCCTGTCTTTGAGTACTGTTTTCACTGTCCCGGTTACCTCTTGGCTAACATTCTCTTCAGAGCTGCAGTGAAACCAGGAACCACGTGGAGAAGGCACCCACACTGAAAGTGCCTGGAGGGAACATTGGGGCTTCTTCTCAGTGTCTCTGACATAGGGTTTCACCGTCCCGGGAAAGACTCTGCTAACACCCTGCAGAGCGCTGTGCCCAATATACAGAAACGTCTTGCGGTATCTCCTACAGGGAAAGTGCCAGGAGGGAATTGTGGAGCTTGTTCTCAGTGTCTCTGAGAATTGCTCTAATTATCCCTGTGACCTCTTTGCTAAGACTCTCCAGAGAGCCGTCCTCAAAACCAACACACATCTTGACATATCTCCCACATTGATCGCAGTGTCTCCAGAAACGGCATTCAAGGAGCCAGGACCTTTTCTCCCTACACTGTCCATTGAGTTGTCCTCAAAACCAATAGACATCCTGCTATATCTCCCACATGGAAAGTGCCAGGAGGGAGAAGTGGGGATTATGTTTAGACTTTCTCGGAACTGCTTCAAATCAACTAGATATCTTTGTGCTGTAAATCTCCCAACAGCCAAACGCAAAAGCAGCAAACATCTCGCTGTATGTCCCACATCCAAAGTGCCAAGAGAGAGCTTGCTCTCCCTGTCTTTGAGTACTGTTTTCACTGTCCCGGTTACCTCTTGGCTAACATTCTCTTCAGAGCTGCAGTGAAACCAGGAACCACGTGGAGAAGGCACCCACACTGAAAGTGCCTGGAGGGAACATTGGGGCTTCTTCTCAGTGTCTCTGACATAGGGTTTCACTGTCCCGGGAAAGTCTCTGCTAACACCCTGCAGAGCGCTGTGCCCAATATACAGAAACGTCTTGCGCTATCTCCTACAGGGAAAGTGCCAGGAGGGAATTGTGGAGCTTGTTCTCAGTGTCTCTGAGAATTGCTCTAATTATCCCTGTGACCTCTTTGCTAAGACTCTCCAGAGAGCCGTCCTCAAAACCAACACACATCTTGACATATCTCCCACATTGATCGCAGTGTCTCCAGAAACGGCATTCAAGGAGCCAGGACCTTTTCTCCCTACACTGTCCATTGAGTTGTCCTCAAAACCAATAGACATCCTGCTATATCTCCCACATGGAAAGTGCCAGGAGGGAGAAGTGGGGATTATGTTTAGACTTTCTCGGAACTGCTTCAAATCAACTAGATATCTTTGTGCTGTAAATCTCCCAACAGCCAAACGCAAAAGCAGCAAACATCTCGCTGTATGTCCCACATCCAAAGTGCCAAGAGAGAGCTTGCTCTCCCTGTCTTTGAGTACTGTTTTCACTGTCCCGGTTACCTCTTGGCTAACATTCTCTTCAGAGCTGCAGTGAAACCAGGAACCACGTGGAGAAGGCACCCACACTGAAAGTGCCTGGAGGGAACATTGGGGCTTCTTCTCAGTGTCTCTGACATAGGGTTTCACTGTCCCGGGAAAGTCTCTGCTAACACCGTGCAGAGCGCTGTGCCCAATGTACAGAAACGTCTTGCGGTATCTCCTACAGGGAAAGTGCCAGGAGGGAATTGTGGAGCTTGTTCTCAGTGTCTCTGAGAATTGCTCTGATTATCCCTGTGACCTCTTTGCTAAGACTCTCCAGAGAGACGTCCTCAAAACAAACACACATCTTGACATATCTCCCACATTGATCGCAGTGTCTCCAGAAACGGCATTCAAGGAGCCAGGACCTTTTCTCCCTACACTGTCCATTGAGTTGTCCTCAAAACCAATATACATCCTGCTATATCTCCCACATGGAAAGTGCCAGGAGGGAGAAGTGGGGATTATGTTTAGACTTTCTCGGAACTGCTTCAAATCAACTAGATATCTTTGTGCTGCAAATCTCCCAACAGCCAAACGCAAAAGCAGCAAACATCTCGCTGTATGTCCCACATCCAAAGTGCCAAGAGAGAGCTTGCTCTCCCTGTCTTTGAGTACTGTTTTCACTGTCCCGGTTACCTCTTGGCTAACATTCTCTTCAGAGCTGCAGTGAAACCAGGAACCACGTGGAGAAGGCACCCACACTGAAAGTGCCTGGAGGGAACATTGGGGCTTCTTCTCAGTGTCTCTGACATAGGGTTTCACTGTCCCGGGAAAGTCTCTGCTAACACCCTGCAGAGCGCTGTGCCCAATATACAGAAACGTCTTGCGGTATCTCCTACAGGGAAAGTGCCAGGAGGGAATTGTCGAGCTTGTTCTCAGTGTCTCTGAGAATTGCTCTGATTATCCCTGTGACCTCTTTGCTAAGACTCTCCAGAGAGACGTCCTCAAAACAAACACACATCTTGACATATCTCCCACATTGATCGCAGTGTCTCCAGAAACGGCATTCAAGGAGCCAGGACCTTTTCTCCCTACACTGTCCATTGAGTTGTCCTCAAAACCAATATACATCCTGCTATATCTCCCACATGGAAAGTGCCAGGAGGGAGAAGTGGGGATTATGTTTAGACTTTCTCGGAACTGCTTCAAATCAACTAGATATCTTTGTGCTGTAAATCTCCCAACAGCCAAACGCAAAAGCAGCAAACATCTCGCTGTATGTCCCACATCCAAAGTGCCAAGAGAGAGCTTGCTCTCCCTGTCTTTGAGTACTGTTTTCACTGTCCCGGTTACCTCTTGGCTAACATTCTCTTCAGAGCTGCAGTGAAACCAGGAACCACGTGGAGAAGGCACCCACACTGAAAGTGCCTGGAGGGAACATTGGGGCTTCTTCTCAGTGTCTCTGACATAGGGTTTCACTGTCCCGGGAAAGTCTCTGCTAACACCCTGCAGAGCGCTGTGCCCAATATACAGAAACGTCTTGCGGTATCTCCTACAGGGAAAGTGCCAGGAGGGAATTGTGGAGCTTGTTCTCAGTGTCTCTGAGAATTGCTCTAATTATCCCTGTGACCTCTTTGCTAAGACTCTCCAGAGAGCCGTCCTCAAAACAAACACACATCTTGACATATCTCCCACATTGATCGCAGTGTCTCCAGAAACGGCATTCAAGGAGCCAGGACCTTTTCTCCCTACACTGTCCATTGAGTTGTCCTCAAAACCAATAGACATCCTGCTATATCTCCCACATGGAAAGTGCCAGGAGGGAGAAGTGGGGATTATGTTTAGACTTTCTCGGAACTGCTTCAAATCAACTAGATATCTTTGTGCTGTAAATCTCCCAACAGCCAAACGCAAAAGCAGCAAACATCTCGCTGTATGTCCCACATCCAAAGTGCCAAGAGAGAGCTTGCTCTCCCTGTCTTTGAGTACTGTTTTCACTGTCCCGGTTACCTCTTGGCTAACATTCTCTTCAGAGCTGCAGTGAAACCAGGAACCACGTGGAGAAGGCACCCACACTGAAAGTGCCTGGAGGGAACATTGGGGCTTCTTCTCAGTGTCTCTGACATAGGGTTTCACTGTCCCGGGAAAGTCTCTGCTAACACCCTGCAGAGCGCTGTGCCCAATATACAGAAACGTCTTGCGGTATCTCCTACAGGGAAAGTGCCAGGAGGGAATTGTCGAGCTTGTTCTCAGTGTCTCTGAGAATTGCTCTAATTATCCCTGTGACCTCTTTGCTAAGACTCTCCAGAGAGCCGTCCTCAAAACAAACACACATCTTGACATATCTCCCACATTGATCGCAGTGTCTCCAGAAACGGCATTCAAGGAGCCAGGACCTTTTCTCCCTACACTGTCCATTGAGTTGTCCTCAAAACCAATAGACATCCTGCTATATCTCCCACATGGAAAGTGCCAGGAGGGAGAAGTGGGGATTATGTTTAGACTTTCTCGGAACTGCTTCAAATCAACTAGATATCTTTGTGCTGTAAATCTCCCAACAGCCAAACGCAAAAGCAGCAAACATCTCGCTGTATGTCCCACATCCAAAGTGCCAAGAGAGAGCTTGCTCTCCCTGTCTTTGAGTACTGTTTTCACTGTCCCGGTTACCTCTTGGCTAACATTCTCTTCAGAGCTGCAGTGAAACCAGGAACCACGTGGAGAAGGCACCCACACTGAAAGTGCCTGGAGGGAACATTGGGGCTTCTTCTCAGTGTCTCTGACATAGGGTTTCACTGTCTCGGGAAAGTCTCTGCTAACACCGTGCAGAGCGCTGTGCCCAATATACAGAAACGTCTTGCGGTATCTCCTACAGGGAAAGTGCCAGGAGGGAATTGTCGAGCTTGTTCTCAGTGTCTCTGAGAATTGCTCTGATTATCCCTGTGACCTCTTTGCTAAGACTCTCCAGAGAGACGTCCTCAAAACCAACACACATCTTGACATATCTCCCACATTGATCGCAGTGTCTCCAGAAACGGCATTCAAGGAGCCAGGACCTTTTCTCCCTACACTGTCCATTGAGTTGTCCTCAAAACCAATATACATCCTGCTATATCTCCCACATGGAAAGTGCCAGGAGGGAGAAGTGGGGATTATGTTTAGACTTTCTCGGAACTGCTTCAAATCAACTAGATATCTTTGTGCTGTAAATCTCCCAACAGCCAAACGCAAAAGCAGCAAACATCTCGCTGTATGTCCCACATCCAAAGTGCCAAGAGAGAGCTTGCTCTCCCTGTCTTTGAGTACTGTTTTCACTGTCCCGGTTACCTCTTTGCTAACGTTCTCTTCAGAGCTGCAGTGAAACCAGGAACCACGTGGAGAAGGCACCCACACTGAAAGTGCCTGCAGGGAACATTGGGGCTTCTTCTCAGTGTCTCTGACATAGGGTTTCACTGTCCCGGGAAAGTCTCTGCTAACACCGTGCAGAGCGCTGTGCCCAATATACAGAAACGTCTTGCGGTATCTCCTACAGGGAAAGTGCCAGGAGGGAATTGTCGAGCTTGTTCTCAGTGTCTCTGAGAATTGCTCTGATTATCCCTGTGACCTCTTTGCTAAGACTCTCCAGAGAGACGTCCTCAAAACAAACACACATCTTGACATATCTCCCACATTGATCGCAGTGTCTCCAGAAACGGCATTCAAGGAGCCAGGACCTTTTCTCCCTACACTGTCCATTGAGTTGTCCTCAAAACCAATATACATCCTGCTATATCTCCCACATGGAAAGTGCCAGGAGGGAGAAGTGGGGATTATGTTTAGACTTTCTCGGAACTGCTTCAAATCAACTAGATATCTTTGTGCTGCAAATCTCCCAACAGCCAAACGCAAAAGCAGCAAACATCTCGCTGTATGTCCCACATCCAAAGTGCCAAGAGAGAGCTTGCTCTCCCTGTCTTTGAGTACTGTTTTCACTGTCCCGGTTACCTCTTGGCTAACATTCTCTTCAGAGCTGCAGTGAAACCAGGAACCACGTGGAGAAGGCACCCACACTGAAAGTGCCTGGAGGGAACATTGGGGCTTCTTCTCAGTGTCTCTGACATAGGGTTTCACTGTCCCGGGAAAGTCTCTGCTAACACCCTGCAGAGCGCTGTGCCCAATATACAGAAACGTCTTGCGGTATCTCCTACAGGGAAAGTGCCAGGAGGGAATTGTCGAGCTTGTTCTCAGTGTCTCTGAGAATTGCTCTGATTATCCCTGTGACCTCTTTGCTAAGACTCTCCAGAGAGACGTCCTCAAAACAAACACACATCTTGACATATCTCCCACATTGATCGCAGTGTCTCCAGAAACGGCATTCAAGGAGCCAGGACCTTTTCTCCCTACACTGTCCATTGAGTTGTCCTCAAAACCAATAGACATCCTGCTATATCTCCCACATGGAAAGTGCCAGGAGGGAGAAGTGGGGATTATGTTTAGACTTTCTCGGAACTGCTTCAAATCAACTAGATATCTTTGTGCTGTAAATCTCCCAACAGCCAAACGCAAAAGCAGCAAACATCTCGCTGTATGTCCCACATCCAAAGTGCCAAGAGAGAGCTTGCTCTCCCTGTCTTTGAGTACTGTTTTCACTGTCCCGGTTACCTCTTGGCTAACATTCTCTTCAGAGCTGCAGTGAAACCAGGAACCACGTGGAGAAGGCACCCACACTGAAAGTGCCTGGAGGGAACATTGGGGCTTCTTCTCAGTGTCTCTGACATAGGGTTTCACTGTCCCGGGAAAGTCTCTGCTAACACCCTGCAGAGCGCTGTGCCCAATGTACAGAAACGTCTTGCGGTATCTCCTACAGGGAAAGTGCCAGGAGGGAATTGTCGAGCTTGTTCTCAGTGTCTCTGAGAATTGCTCTGATTATCCCTGTGACCTCTTTGCTAAGACTCTCCAGAGAGCCGTCCTCAAAACAAACACACATCTTGACATATCTCCCACATTGATCGCAGTGTCTCCAGAAACGGCATTCAAGGAGCCAGGACCTTTTCTCCCTACACTGTCCATTGAGTTGTCCTCAAAACCAATAGACATCCTGCTATATCTCCCACATGGAAAGTGCCAGGAGGGAGAAGTGGGGATTATGTTTAGACTTTCTCGGAACTGCTTCAAATCAACTAGATATCTTTGTGCTGTAAATCTCCCAACAGCCAAACGCAAAAGCAGCAAACATCTCGCTGTATGTCCCACATCCAAAGTGCCAAGAGAGAGCTTGCTCTCCCTGTCTTTGAGTACTGTTTTCACTGTCCCGGTTACCTCTTGGCTAACATTCTCTTCAGAGCTGCAGTGAAACCAGGAACCACGTGGAGAAGGCACCCACACTGAAAGTGCCTGGAGGGAACATTGGGGCTTCTTCTCAGTGTCTCTGACATAGGGTTTCACTGTCCCGGGAAAGTCTCTGCTAACACCCTGCAGAGCGCTGTGCCCAATGTACAGAAACGTCTTGCGGTATCTCCTACAGGGAAAGTGCCAGGAGGGAATTGTGGAGCTTGTTCTCAGTGTCTCTGAGAATTGCTCTGATTATCCCTGTGACCTCTTTGCTAAGACTCTCCAGAGAGACGTCCTCAAAACAAACACACATCTTGACATATCTCCCACATTGATCGCAGTGTCTCCAGAAACGGCATTCAAGGAGCCAGGACCTTTTCTCCCTACACTGTCCATTGAGTTGTCCTCAAAACCAATAGACATCCTGCTATATCTCCCACATGGAAAGTGCCAGGAGGGAGAAGTGGGGATTATGTTTAGACTTTCTCGGAACTGCTTCAAATCAACTAGATATCTTTGTGCTGTAAATCTCCCAACAGCCAAACGCAAAAGCAGCAAACATCTCGCTGTATGTCCCACATCCAAAGTGCCAAGAGAGAGCTTGCTCTCCCTGTCTTTGAGTACTGTTTTCACTGTCCCGGTTACCTCTTGGCTAACATTCTCTTCAGAGCTGCAGTGAAACCAGGAACCACGTGGAGAAGGCACCCACACTGAAAGTGCCTGGAGGGAACATTGGGGCTTCTTCTCAGTGTCTCTGACATAGGGTTTCACTGTCCCGGGAAAGTCTCTGCTAACACCCTGCAGAGCGCTGTGCCCAATATACAGAAACGTCTTGCGGTATCTCCTACAGGGAAAGTGCCAGGAGGGAATTGTCGAGCTTGTTCTCAGTGTCTCTGAGAATTGCTCTAATTATCCCTGTGACCTCTTTGCTAAGACTCTCCAGAGAGACGTCCTCAAAACAAACACACATCTTGACATATCTCCCACATTGATCGCAGTGTCTCCAGAAACGGCATTCAAGGAGCCAGGACCTTTTCTCCCTACACTGTCCATTGAGTTGTCCTCAAAACCAATATACATCCTGCTATATCTCCCACATGGAAAGTGCCAGGAGGGAGAAGTGGGGATTATGTTTAGACTTTCTCGGAACTGCTTCAAATCAACTAGATATCTTTGTGCTGTAAATCTCCCAACAGCCAAACGCAAAAGCAGCAAACATCTCGCTGTATGTCCCACATCCAAAGTGCCAAGAGAGAGCTTGCTCTCCCTGTCTTTGAGTACTGTTTTCACTGTCCCGGTTACCTCTTGGCTAACATTCTCTTCAGAGCTGCAGTGAAACCAGGAACCACGTGGAGAAGGCACCCACACTGAAAGTGCCTGGAGGGAACATTGGGGCTTCTTCTCAGTGTCTCTGACATAGGGTTTCACTGTCCCGGGAAAGTCTCTGCTAACACCCTGCAGAGCGCTGTGCCCAATATACAGAAACGTCTTGCGGTATCTCCTACAGGGAAAGTGCCAGGAGGGAATTGTCGAGCTTGTTCTCAGTGTCTCTGAGAATTGCTCTGATTATCCCTGTGACCTCTTTGCTAAGACTCTCCAGAGAGCCGTCCTCAAAACCAACACACATCTTGACATATCTCCCACATTGATCGCAGTGTCTCCAGAAACGGCATTCAAGGAGCCAGGACCTTTTCTCCCTACACTGTCCATTGAGTTGTCCTCAAAACCAATATACATCCTGCTATATCTCCCACATGGAAAGTGCCAGGAGGGAGAAGTGGGGATTATGTTTAGACTTTCTCGGAACTGCTTCAAATCAACTAGATATCTTTGTGCTGCAAATCTCCCAACAGCCAAACGCAAAAGCAGCAAACATCTCGCTGTATGTCCCACATCCAAAGTGCCAAGAGAGAGCTTGCTCTCCCTGTCTTTGAGTACTGTTTTCACTGTCCCGGTTACCTCTTGGCTAACATTCTCTTCAGAGCTGCAGTGAAACCAGGAACCACGTGGAGAAGGCACCCACACTGAAAGTGCCTGGAGGGAACATTGGGGCTTCTTCTCAGTGTCTCTGACATAGGGTTTCACTGTCCCGGGAAAGTCTCTGCTAACACCCTGCAGAGCGCTGTGCCCAATATACAGAAACGTCTTGCGGTATCTCCTACAGGGAAAGTGCCAGGAGGGAATTGTCGAGCTTGTTCTCAGTGTCTCTGAGAATTGCTCTGATTATCCCTGTGACCTCTTTGCTAAGACTCTCCAGAGAGACGTCCTCAAAACAAACACACATCTTGACATATCTCCCACATTGATCGCAGTGTCTCCAGAAACGGCATTCAAGGAGCCAGGACCTTTTCTCCCTACACTGTCCATTGAGTTGTCCTCAAAACCAATAGACATCCTGCTATATCTCCCACATGGAAAGTGCCAGGAGGGAGAAGTGGGGATTATGTTTAGACTTTCTCGGAACTGCTTCAAATCAACTAGATATCTTTGTGCTGCAAATCTCCCAACAGCCAAACGCAAAAGCAGCAAACATCTCGCTGTATGTCCCACATCCAAAGTGCCAAGAGAGAGCTTGCTCTCCCTGTCTTTGAGTACTGTTTTCACTGTCCCGGTTACCTCTTGGCTAACATTCTCTTCAGAGCTGCAGTGAAACCAGGAACCACGTGGAGAAGGCACCCACACTGAAAGTGCCTGGAGGGAACATTGGGGCTTCTTCTCAGTGTCTCTGACATAGGGTTTCACTGTCCCGGGAAAGTCTCTGCTAACACCCTGCAGAGCGCTGTGCCCAATATACAGAAACGTCTTGCGGTATCTCCTACAGGGAAAGTGCCAGGAGGGAATTGTCGAGCTTGTTCTCAGTGTCTCTGAGAATTGCTCTAATTATCCCTGTGACCTCTTTGCTAAGACTCTCCAGAGAGACGTCCTCAAAACAAACACACATCTTGACATATCTCCCACATTGATCGCAGTGTCTCCAGAAACGGCATTCAAGGAGCCAGGACCTTTTCTCCCTACACTGTCCATTGAGTTGTCCTCAAAACCAATATACATCCTGCTATATCTCCCACATGGAAAGTGCCAGGAGGGAGAAGTGGGGATTATGTTTAGACTTTCTCGGAACTGCTTCAAATCAACTAGATATCTTTGTGCTGTAAATCTCCCAACAGCCAAACGCAAAAGCAGCAAACATCTCGCTGTATGTCCCACATCCAAAGTGCCAAGAGAGAGCTTGCTCTCCCTGTCTTTGAGTACTGTTTTCACTGTCCCGGTTACCTCTTGGCTAACATTCTCTTCAGAGCTGCAGTGAAACCAGGAACCACGTGGAGAAGGCACCCACACTGAAAGTGCCTGGAGGGAACATTGGGGCTTCTTCTCAGTGTCTCTGACATAGGGTTTCACTGTCCCGGGAAAGTCTCTGCTAACACCCTGCAGAGCGCTGTGCCCAATGTACAGAAACGTCTTGCGCTATCTCCTACAGGGAACGTGCCAGGAGGGAATTGTCGAGCTTGTTCTCAGTGTCTCTGAGAATTGCTCTGATTATCCCTGTGACCTCTTTGCTAAGACTCTCCAGAGAGACGTCCTCAAAACAAACACACATCTTGACATATCTCCCACATTGATCGCAGTGTCTCCAGAAACGGCATTCAAGGAGCCAGGACCTTTTCTCCCTACACTGTCCATTGAGTTGTCCTCAAAACCAATATACATCCTGCTATATCTCCCACATGGAAAGTGCCAGGAGGGAGAAGTGGGGATTATGTTTAGACTTTCTCGGAACTGCTTCAAATCAACTAGATATCTTTGTGCTGCAAATCTCCCAACAGCCAAACGCAAAAGCAGCAAACATCTCGCTGTATGTCCCACATCCAAAGTGCCAAGAGAGAGCTTGCTCTCCCTGTCTTTGAGTACTGTTTTCACTGTCCCGGTTACCTCTTGGCTAACATTCTCTTCAGAGCTGCAGTGAAACCAGGAACCACGTGGAGAAGGCACCCACACTGAAAGTGCCTGGAGGGAACATTGGGGCTTCTTCTCAGTGTCTCTGACATAGGGTTTCACTGTCCCGGGAAAGTCTCTGCTAACACCCTGCAGAGCGCTGTGCCCAATATACAGAAACGTCTTGCGGTATCTCCTACAGGGAAAGTGCCAGGAGGGAATTGTGGAGCTTGTTCTCAGTGTCTCTGAGAATTGCTCTGATTATCCCTGTGACCTCTTTGCTAAGACTCTCCAGAGAGACGTCCTCAAAACAAACACACATCTTGACATATCTCCCACATTGATCGCAGTGTCTCCAGAAACGGCATTCAAGGAGCCAGGACCTTTTCTCCCTACACTGTCCATTGAGTTGTCCTCAAAACCAATATACATCCTGCTATATCTCCCACATGGAAAGTGCCAGGAGGGAGAAGTGGGGATTATGTTTAGACTTTCTCGGAACTGCTTCAAATCAACTAGATATCTTTGTGCTGTAAATCTCCCAACAGCCAAACGCAAAAGCAGCAAACATCTCGCTGTATGTCCCACATCCAAAGTGCCAAGAGAGAGCTTGCTCTCCCTGTCTTTGAGTACTGTTTTCACTGTCCCGGTTACCTCTTGGCTAACATTCTCTTCAGAGCTGCAGTGAAACCAGGAACCACGTGGAGAAGGCACCCACACTGAAAGTGCCTGGAGGGAACATTGGGGCTTCTTCTCAGTGTCTCTGACATAGGGTTTCACTGTCCCGGGAAAGTCTCTGCTAACACCCTGCAGAGCGCTGTGCCCAATATACAGAAACGTCTTGCGGTATCTCCTACAGGGAAAGTGCCAGGAGGGAATTGTCGAGCTTGTTCTCAGTGTCTCTGAGAATTGCTCTGATTATCCCTGTGACCTCTTTGCTAAGACTCTCCAGAGAGACGTCCTCAAAACAAACACACATCTTGACATATCTCCCACATTGATCGCAGTGTCTCCAGAAACGGCATTCAAGGAGCCAGGACCTTTTCTCCCTACACTGTCCATTGAGTTGTCCTCAAAACCAATAGACATCCTGCTATATCTCCCACATGGAAAGTGCCAGGAGGGAGAAGTGGGGATTATGTTTAGACTTTCTCGGAACTGCTTCAAATCAACTAGATATCTTTGTGCTGTAAATCTCCCAACAGCCAAACGCAAAAGCAGCAAACATCTCGCTGTATGTCCCACATCCAAAGTGCCAAGAGAGAGCTTGCTCTCCCTGTCTTTGAGTACTGTTTTCACTGTCCCGGTTACCTCTTGGCTAACATTCTCTTCAGAGCTGCAGTGAAACCAGGAACCACGTGGAGAAGGCACCCACACTGAAAGTGCCTGGAGGGAACATTGGGGCTTCTTCTCAGTGTCTCTGACATAGGGTTTCACTGTCCCGGGAAAGTCTCTGCTAACACCCTGCAGAGCGCTGTGCCCAATATACAGAAACGTCTTGCGCTATCTCCTACAGGGAAAGTGCCAGGAGGGAATTGTGGAGCTTGTTCTCAGTGTCTCTGAGAATTGCTCTAATTATCCCTGTGACCTCTTTGCTAAGACTCTCCAGAGAGCCGTCCTCAAAACCAACACACATCTTGACATATCTCCCACATTGATCGCAGTGTCTCCAGAAACGGCATTCAAGGAGCCAGGACCTTTTCTCCCTACACTGTCCATTGAGTTGTCCTCAAAACCAATAGACATCCTGCTATATCTCCCACATGGAAAGTGCCAGGAGGGAGAAGTGGGGATTATGTTTAGACTTTCTCGGAACTGCTTCAAATCAACTAGATATCTTTGTGCTGTAAATCTCCCAACAGCCAAACGCAAAAGCAGCAAACATCTCGCTGTATGTCCCACATCCAAAGTGCCAAGAGAGAGCTTGCTCTCCCTGTCTTTGAGTACTGTTTTCACTGTCCCGGTTACCTCTTGGCTAACATTCTCTTCAGAGCTGCAGTGAAACCAGGAACCACGTGGAGAAGGCACCCACACTGAAAGTGCCTGGAGGGAACATTGGGGCTTCTTCTCAGTGTCTCTGACATAGGGTTTCACTGTCCCGGGAAAGTCTCTGCTAACACCCTGCAGAGCGCTGTGCCCAATATACAGAAACATCTTGCGGTATCTCCTACAGGGAAAGTGCCAGGAGGGAATTGTGGAGCTTGTTCTCAGTGTCTCTGAGAATTGCTCTGATTATCCCTGTGACCTCTTTGCTAAGACTCTCCAGAGAGACGTCCTCAAAACAAACACACATCTTGACATATCTCCCACATTGATCGCAGTGTCTCCAGAAACGGCATTCAAGGAGCCAGGACCTTTTCTCCCTACACTGTCCATTGAGTTGTCCTCAAAACCAATAGACATCCTGCTATATCTCCCACATGGAAAGTGCCAGGAGGGAGAAGTGGGGATTATGTTTAGACTTTCTCGGAACTGCTTCAAATCAACTAGATATCTTTGTGCTGTAAATCTCCCAACAGCCAAACGCAAAAGCAGCAAACATCTCGCTGTATGTCCCACATCCAAAGTGCCAAGAGAGAGCTTGCTCTCCCTGTCTTTGAGTACTGTTTTCACTGTCCCGGTTACCTCTTGGCTAACATTCTCTTCAGAGCTGCAGTGAAACCAGGAACCACGTGGAGAAGGCACCCACACTGAAAGTGCCTGGAGGGAACATTGGGGCTTCTTCTCAGTGTCTCTGACATAGGGTTTCACTGTCCCGGGAAAGTCTCTGCTAACACCCTGCAGAGCGCTGTGCCCAATATACAGAAACGTCTTGCGGTATCTCCTACAGGGAAAGTGCCAGGAGGGAATTGTGGAGCTTGTTCTCAGTGTCTCTGAGAATTGCTCTGATTATCCCTGTGACCTCTTTGCTAAGACTCTCCAGAGAGACGTCCTCAAAACAAACACACATCTTGACATATCTCCCACATTGATCGCAGTGTCTCCAGAAACGGCATTCAAGGAGCCAGGACCTTTTCTCCCTACACTGTCCATTGAGTTGTCCTCAAAACCAATAGACATCCTGCTATATCTCCCACATGGAAAGTGCCAGGAGGGAGAAGTGGGGATTATGTTTAGACTTTCTCGGAACTGCTTCAAATCAACTAGATATCTTTGTGCTGTAAATCTCCCAACAGCCAAACGCAAAAGCAGCAAACATCTCGCTGTATGTCCCACATCCAAAGTGCCAAGAGAGAGCTTGCTCTCCCTGTCTTTGAGTACTGTTTTCACTGTCCCGGTTACCTCTTGGCTAACATTCTCTTCAGAGCTGCAGTGAAACCAGGAACCACGTGGAGAAGGCACCCACACTGAAAGTGCCTGGAGGGAACATTGGGGCTTCTTCTCAGTGTCTCTGACATAGGGTTTCACTGTCCCGGGAAAGTCTCTGCTAACACCCTGCAGAGCGCTGTGCCCAATATACAGAAACGTCTTGCGCTATCTCCTACAGGGAAAGTGCCAGGAGGGAATTGTGGAGCTTGTTCTCAGTGTCTCTGAGAATTGCTCTAATTATCCCTGTGACCTCTTTGCTAAGACTCTCCAGAGAGCCGTCCT
This sequence comes from Chroicocephalus ridibundus, assembly GCF_963924245.1. NCBI lineage: Eukaryota > Metazoa > Chordata > Aves > Charadriiformes > Laridae > Chroicocephalus > Chroicocephalus ridibundus. Next base: position 158,238 of record NW_026961140.1, read on the forward strand.
CAAAACCAACACACATCTTGACATATCTCCCACATTGATCGCAGTGTCTCCAGAAACGGCATTCAAGGAGCCAGGACCTTTTCTCCCTACACTGTCCATTGAGTTGTCCTCAAAACCAATAGACATCCTGCTATATCTCCCACATGGAAAGTGCCAGGAGGGAGAAGTGGGGATTATGTTTAGACTTTCTCGGAACTGCTTCAAATCAACTAGATATCTTTGTGCTGTAAATCTCCCAACAGCCAAACGCAAAAGCAGCAAACATCTCGCTGTATGTCCCACATCCAAAGTGCCAAGAGAGAGCTTGCTCTCCCTGTCTTTGAGTACTGTTTTCACTGTCCCGGTTACCTCTTGGCTAACATTCTCTTCAGAGCTGCAGTGAAACCAGGAACCACGTGGAGAAGGCACCCACACTGAAAGTGCCTGGAGGGAACATTGGGGCTTCTTCTCAGTGTCTCTGACATAGGGTTTCACTGTCCCGGGAAAGTCTCTGCTAACACCCTGCAGAGCGCTGTGCCCAATATACAGAAACATCTTGCGGTATCTCCTACAGGGAAAGTGCCAGGAGGGAATTGTGGAGCTTGTTCTCAGTGTCTCTGAGAATTGCTCTGATTATCCCTGTGACCTCTTTGCTAAGACTCTCCAGAGAGACGTCCTCAAAACAAACACACATCTTGACATATCTCCCACATTGATCGCAGTGTCTCCAGAAACGGCATTCAAGGAGCCAGGACCTTTTCTCCCTACACTGTCCATTGAGTTGTCCTCAAAACCAATAGACATCCTGCTATATCTCCCACATGGAAAGTGCCAGGAGGGAGAAGTGGGGATTATGTTTAGACTTTCTCGGAACTGCTTCAAATCAACTAGATATCTTTGTGCTGTAAATCTCCCAACAGCCAAACGCAAAAGCAGCAAACATCTCGCTGTATGTCCCACATCCAAAGTGCCAAGAGAGAGCTTGCTCTCCCTGTCTTTGAGTACTGTTTTCACTGTCCCGGTTACCTCTTGGCTAACATTCTCTTCAGAGCTGCAGTGAAACCAGGAACCACGTGGAGAAGGCACCCACACTGAAAGTGCCTGGAGGGAACATTGGGGCTTCTTCTCAGTGTCTCTGACATAGGGTTTCACTGTCCCGGGAAAGTCTCTGCTAACACCCTGCAGAGCGCTGTGCCCAATGTACAGAAACGTCTTGCGGTATCTCCTACAGGGAAAGTGCCAGGAGGGAATTGTGGAGCTTGTTCTCAGTGTCTCTGAGAATTGCTCTGATTATCCCTGTGACCTCTTTGCTAAGACTCTCCAGAGAGCCGTCCTCAAAACAAACACACATCTTGACATATCTCCCACATTGATCGCAGTGTCTCCAGAAACGGCATTCAAGGAGCCAGGACCTTTTCTCCCTACACTGTCCATTGAGTTGTCCTTAAAACCAATAGACATCCTGCTATATCTCCCACATGGAAAGTGCCAGGAGGGAGAAGTGGGGATTATGTTTAGACTTTCTCGGAACTGCTTCAAATCAACTAGATATCTTTGTGCTGTAAATCTCCCAACAGCCAAACGCAAAAGCAGCAAACATCTCGCTGTATGTCCCACATCCAAAGTGCCAAGAGAGAGCTTGCTCTCCCTGTCTTTGAGTACTGTTTTCACTGTCCCGGTTACCTCTTGGCTAACATTCTCTTCAGAGCTGCAGTGAAACCAGGAACCACGTGGAGAAGGCACCCACACTGAAAGTGCCTGGAGGGAACATTGGGGCTTCTTCTCAGTGTCTCTGACATAGGGTTTCACTGTCCCGGGAAAGTCTCTGCTAACACCCTGCAGAGCGCTGTGCCCAATGTACAGAAACGTCTTGCGGTATCTCCTACAGGGAAAGTGCCAGGAGGGAATTGTGGAGCTTGTTCTCAGTGTCTCTGAGAATTGCTCTGATTATCCCTGTGACCTCTTTGCTAAGACTCTCCAGAGAGCCGTCCTCAAAACCAACACACATCTTGACATATCTCCCACATTGATCGCAGTGTCTCCAGAAACGGCATTCAAGGAGCCAGGACCTTTTCTCCCTACACTGTCCATTGAGTTGTCCTCAAAACCAATATACATCCTGCTATATCTCCCACATGGAAAGTGCCAGGAGGGAGAAGTGGGGATTATGTTTAGACTTTCTCGGAACTGCTTCAAATCAACTAGATATCTTTGTGCTGTAAATCTCCCAACAGCCAAACGCAAAAGCAGCAAACATCTCGCTGTATGTCCCACATCCAAAGTGCCAAGAGAGAGCTTGCTCTCCCTGTCTTTGAGTACTGTTTTCACTGTCCCGGTTACCTCTTGGCTAACATTCTCTTCAGAGCTGCAGTGAAACCAGGAACCACGTGGAGAAGGCACCCACACTGAAAGTGCCTGGAGGGAACATTGGGGCTTCTTCTCAGTGTCTCTGACATAGGGTTTCACTGTCCCGGGAAAGTCTCTGCTAACACCCTGCAGAGCGCTGTGCCCAATGTACAGAAACGTCTTGCGGTATCTCCTACAGGGAAAGTGCCAGGAGGGAATTGTCGAGCTTGTTCTCAGTGTCTCTGAGAATTGCTCTGATTATCCCTGTGACCTCTTTGCTAAGACTCTCCAGAGAGCCGTCCTCAAAACAAACACACATCTTGACATATCTCCCACATTGATCGCAGTGTCTCCAGAAACGGCATTCAAGGAGCCAGGACCTTTTCTCCCTACACTGTCCATTGAGTTGTCCTCAAAACCAATATACATCCTGCTATATCTCCCACATGGAAAGTGCCAGGAGGGAGAAGTGGGGATTATGTTTAGACTTTCTCGGAACTGCTTCAAATCAACTAGATATCTTTGTGCTGTAAATCTCCCAACAGCCAAACGCAAAAGCAGCAAACATCTCGCTGTATGTCCCACATCCAAAGTGCCAAGAGAGAGCTTGCTCTCCCTGTCTTTGAGTACTGTTTTCACTGTCCCGGTTACCTCTTGGCTAACATTCTCTTCAGAGCTGCAGTGAAACCAGGAACCACGTGGAGAAGGCACCCACACTGAAAGTGCCTGGAGGGAACATTGGGGCTTCTTCTCAGTGTCTCTGACATAGGGTTTCACTGTCCCGGGAAAGTCTCTGCTAACACCCTGCAGAGCGCTGTGCCCAATGTACAGAAACGTCTTGCGGTATCTCCTACAGGGAAAGTGCCAGGAGGGAATTGTGGAGCTTGTTCTCAGTGTCTCTGAGAATTGCTCTGATTATCCCTGTGACCTCTTTGCTAAGACTCTCCAGAGAGCCGTCCTCAAAACCAACACACATCTTGACATATCTCCCACATTGATCGCAGTGTCTCCAGAAACGGCATTCAAGGAGCCAGGACCTTTTCTCCCTACACTGTCCATTGAGTTGTCCTCAAAACCAATAGACATCCTGCTATATCTCCCACATGGAAAGTGCCAGGAGGGAGAAGTGGGGATTATGTTTAGACTTTCTCGGAACTGCTTCAAATCAACTAGATATCTTTGTGCTGCAAATCTCCCAACAGCCAAACGCAAAAGCAGCAAACATCTCGCTGTATGTCCCACATCCAAAGTGCCAAGAGAGAGCTTGCTCTCCCTGTCTTTGAGTACTGTTTTCACTGTCCCGGTTACCTCTTGGCTAACATTCTCTTCAGAGCTGCAGTGAAACCAGGAACCACGTGGAGAAGGCACCCACACTGAAAGTGCCTGGAGGGAACATTGGGGCTTCTTCTCAGTGTCTCTGACATAGGGTTTCACTGTCCCGGGAAAGTCTCTGCTAACACCCTGCAGAGCGCTGTGCCCAATATACAGAAACATCTTGCGGTATCTCCTACAGGGAAAGTGCCAGGAGGGAATTGTCGAGCTTGTTCTCAGTGTCTCTGAGAATTGCTCTGATTATCCCTGTGACCTCTTTGCTAAGACTCTCCGGAGAGCCGTCCTCAAAACCAACACACATCTTGACATATCTCCCACATTGATCGCAGTGTCTCCAGAAACGGCATTCAAGGAGCCAGGACCTTTTCTCCCTACACTGTCCATTGAGTTGTCCTCAAAACCAATATACATCCTGCTATATCTCCCACATGGAAAGTGCCAGGAGGGAGAAGTGGGGATTATGTTTAGACTTTCTCGGAACTGCTTCAAATCAACTAGATATCTTTGTGCTGTAAATCTCCCAACAGCCAAATGCAAAAGCAGCAAACATCTCGCTGTATGTCCCACATCCAAAGTGCCAAGAGAGAGCTTGCTCTCCCTGTCTTTGAGTACTGTTTTCACTGTCCCGGTTACCTCTTGGCTAACATTCTCTTCAGAGCTGCAGTGAAACCAGGAACCACGTGGAGAAGGCACCCACACTGAAAGTGCCTGGAGGGAACATTGGGGCTTCTTCTCAGTGTCTCTGACATAGGGTTTCACTGTCCCGGGAAAGTCTCTGCTAACACCGTGCAGAGCGCTGTGCCCAATATACAGAAACGTCTTGCGGTATCTCCTACAGGGAAAGTGCCAGGAGGGAATTGTGGAGCTTGTTCTCAGTGTCTCTGAGAATTGCTCTGATTATCCCTGTGACCTCTTTGCTAAGACTCTCCAGAGAGACGTCCTCAAAACAAACACACATCTTGACATATCTCCCACATTGATCGCAGTGTCTCCAGAAACGGCATTCAAGGAGCCAGGACCTTTTCTCCCTACACTGTCCATTGAGTTGTCCTCAAAACCAATAGACATCCTGCTATATCTCCCACATGGAAAGTGCCAGGAGGGAGAAGTGGGGATTATGTTTAGACTTTCTCGGAACTGCTTCAAATCAACTAGATATCTTTGTGCTGTAAATCTCCCAACAGCCAAACGCAAAAGCAGCAAACATCTCGCTGTATGTCCCACATCCAAAGTGCCAAGAGAGAGCTTGCTCTCCCTGTCTTTGAGTACTGTTTTCACTGTCCCGGTTACCTCTTGGCTAACATTCTCTTCAGAGCTGCAGTGAAACCAGGAACCACGTGGAGAAGGCACCCACACTGAAAGTGCCTGGAGGGAACATTGGGGCTTCTTCTCAGTGTCTCTGACATAGGGTTTCACTGTCCCGGGAAAGTCTCTGCTAACACCCTGCAGAGCGCTGTGCCCAGTGTACAGAAACGTCTTGCGGTATCTCCTACAGGGAAAGTGCCAGGAGGGAATTGTGGAGCTTGTTCTCAGTGTCTCTGAGAATTGCTCTGATTATCCCTGTGACCTCTTTGCTAAGACTCTCCAGAGAGCCGTCCTCAAAACCAACACACATCTTGACATATCTCCCACATTGATCGCAGTGTCTCCAGAAACGGCATTCAAGGAGCCAGGACCTTTTCTCCCTACACTGTCCATTGAGTTGTCCTCAAAACCAATATACATCCTGCTATATCTCCCACATGGAAAGTGCCAGGAGGGAGAAGTGGGGATTATGTTTAGACTTTCTCGGAACTGCTTCAAATCAACTAGATATCTTTGTGCTGTAAATCTCCCAACAGCCAAACGCAAAAGCAGCAAACATCTCGCTGTATGTCCCACATCCAAAGTGCCAAGAGAGAGCTTGCTCTCCCTGTCTTTGAGTACTGTTTTCACTGTCCCGGTTACCTCTTTGCTAACGTTCTCTTCAGAGCTGCAGTGAAACCAGGAACCACGTGGAGAAGGCACCCACACTGAAAGTGCCTGCAGGGAACATTGGGGCTTCTTCTCAGTGTCTCTGACATAGGGTTTCACTGTCCCGGGAAAGTCTCTGCTAACACCGTGCAGAGCGCTGTGCCCAATATACAGAAACGTCTTGCGGTATCTCCTACAGGGAAAGTGCCAGGAGGGAATTGTCGAGCTTGTTCTCAGTGTCTCTGAGAATTGCTCTGATTATCCCTGTGACCTCTTTGCTAAGACTCTCCAGAGAGACGTCCTCAAAACAAACACACATCTTGACATATCTCCCACATTGATCGCAGTGTCTCCAGAAACGGCATTCAAGGAGCCAGGACCTTTTCTCCCTACACTGTCCATTGAGTTGTCCTCAAAACCAATATACATCCTGCTATATCTCCCACATGGAAAGTGCCAGGAGGGAGAAGTGGGGATTATGTTTAGACTTTCTCGGAACTGCTTCAAATCAACTAGATATCTTTGTGCTGCAAATCTCCCAACAGCCAAACGCAAAAGCAGCAAACATCTCGCTGTATGTCCCACATCCAAAGTGCCAAGAGAGAGCTTGCTCTCCCTGTCTTTGAGTACTGTTTTCACTGTCCCGGTTACCTCTTGGCTAACATTCTCTTCAGAGCTGCAGTGAAACCAGGAACCACGTGGAGAAGGCACCCACACTGAAAGTGCCTGGAGGGAACATTGGGGCTTCTTCTCAGTGTCTCTGACATAGGGTTTCACTGTCCCGGGAAAGTCTCTGCTAACACCCTGCAGAGCGCTGTGCCCAATATACAGAAACGTCTTGCGGTATCTCCTACAGGGAAAGTGCCAGGAGGGAATTGTCGAGCTTGTTCTCAGTGTCTCTGAGAATTGCTCTGATTATCCCTGTGACCTCTTTGCTAAGACTCTCCAGAGAGACGTCCTCAAAACAAACACACATCTTGACATATCTCCCACATTGATCGCAGTGTCTCCAGAAACGGCATTCAAGGAGCCAGGACCTTTTCTCCCTACACTGTCCATTGAGTTGTCCTCAAAACCAATAGACATCCTGCTATATCTCCCACATGGAAAGTGCCAGGAGGGAGAAGTGGGGATTATGTTTAGACTTTCTCGGAACTGCTTCAAATCAACTAGATATCTTTGTGCTGTAAATCTCCCAACAGCCAAACGCAAAAGCAGCAAACATCTCGCTGTATGTCCCACATCCAAAGTGCCAAGAGAGAGCTTGCTCTCCCTGTCTTTGAGTACTGTTTTCACTGTCCCGGTTACCTCTTGGCTAACATTCTCTTCAGAGCTGCAGTGAAACCAGGAACCACGTGGAGAAGGCACCCACACTGAAAGTGCCTGGAGGGAACATTGGGGCTTCTTCTCAGTGTCTCTGACATAGGGTTTCACTGTCCCGGGAAAGTCTCTGCTAACACCCTGCAGAGCGCTGTGCCCAATGTACAGAAACGTCTTGCGGTATCTCCTACAGGGAAAGTGCCAGGAGGGAATTGTCGAGCTTGTTCTCAGTGTCTCTGAGAATTGCTCTGATTATCCCTGTGACCTCTTTGCTAAGACTCTCCAGAGAGCCGTCCTCAAAACAAACACACATCTTGACATATCTCCCACATTGATCGCAGTGTCTCCAGAAACGGCATTCAAGGAGCCAGGACCTTTTCTCCCTACACTGTCCATTGAGTTGTCCTCAAAACCAATAGACATCCTGCTATATCTCCCACATGGAAAGTGCCAGGAGGGAGAAGTGGGGATTATGTTTAGACTTTCTCGGAACTGCTTCAAATCAACTAGATATCTTTGTGCTGTAAATCTCCCAACAGCCAAACGCAAAAGCAGCAAACATCTCGCTGTATGTCCCACATCCAAAGTGCCAAGAGAGAGCTTGCTCTCCCTGTCTTTGAGTACTGTTTTCACTGTCCCGGTTACCTCTTGGCTAACATTCTCTTCAGAGCTGCAGTGAAACCAGGAACCACGTGGAGAAGGCACCCACACTGAAAGTGCCTGGAGGGAACATTGGGGCTTCTTCTCAGTGTCTCTGACATAGGGTTTCACTGTCCCGGGAAAGTCTCTGCTAACACCCTGCAGAGCGCTGTGCCCAATGTACAGAAACGTCTTGCGGTATCTCCTACAGGGAAAGTGCCAGGAGGGAATTGTGGAGCTTGTTCTCAGTGTCTCTGAGAATTGCTCTGATTATCCCTGTGACCTCTTTGCTAAGACTCTCCAGAGAGACGTCCTCAAAACAAACACACATCTTGACATATCTCCCACATTGATCGCAGTGTCTCCAGAAACGGCATTCAAGGAGCCAGGACCTTTTCTCCCTACACTGTCCATTGAGTTGTCCTCAAAACCAATAGACATCCTGCTATATCTCCCACATGGAAAGTGCCAGGAGGGAGAAGTGGGGATTATGTTTAGACTTTCTCGGAACTGCTTCAAATCAACTAGATATCTTTGTGCTGTAAATCTCCCAACAGCCAAACGCAAAAGCAGCAAACATCTCGCTGTATGTCCCACATCCAAAGTGCCAAGAGAGAGCTTGCTCTCCCTGTCTTTGAGTACTGTTTTCACTGTCCCGGTTACCTCTTGGCTAACATTCTCTTCAGAGCTGCAGTGAAACCAGGAACCACGTGGAGAAGGCACCCACACTGAAAGTGCCTGGAGGGAACATTGGGGCTTCTTCTCAGTGTCTCTGACATAGGGTTTCACTGTCCCGGGAAAGTCTCTGCTAACACCCTGCAGAGCGCTGTGCCCAATATACAGAAACGTCTTGCGGTATCTCCTACAGGGAAAGTGCCAGGAGGGAATTGTCGAGCTTGTTCTCAGTGTCTCTGAGAATTGCTCTAATTATCCCTGTGACCTCTTTGCTAAGACTCTCCAGAGAGACGTCCTCAAAACAAACACACATCTTGACATATCTCCCACATTGATCGCAGTGTCTCCAGAAACGGCATTCAAGGAGCCAGGACCTTTTCTCCCTACACTGTCCATTGAGTTGTCCTCAAAACCAATATACATCCTGCTATATCTCCCACATGGAAAGTGCCAGGAGGGAGAAGTGGGGATTATGTTTAGACTTTCTCGGAACTGCTTCAAATCAACTAGATATCTTTGTGCTGTAAATCTCCCAACAGCCAAACGCAAAAGCAGCAAACATCTCGCTGTATGTCCCACATCCAAAGTGCCAAGAGAGAGCTTGCTCTCCCTGTCTTTGAGTACTGTTTTCACTGTCCCGGTTACCTCTTGGCTAACATTCTCTTCAGAGCTGCAGTGAAACCAGGAACCACGTGGAGAAGGCACCCACACTGAAAGTGCCTGGAGGGAACTTTGGGGCTTCTTCTCAGTGTCTCTGACATAGGGTTTCACTGTCCCGGGAAAGTCTCTGCTAACACCCTGCAGAGCGCTGTGCCCAATGTACAGAAACGTCTTGCGGTATCTCCTACAGGGAAAGTGCCAGGAGGGAATTGTCGAGCTTGTTCTCAGTGTCTCTGAGAATTGCTCTGATTATCCCTGTGACCTCTTTGCTAAGACTCTCCAGAGAGCCGTCCTCAAAACCAACACACATCTTGACATATCTCCCACATTGATCGCAGTGTCTCCAGAAACGGCATTCAAGGAGCCAGGACCTTTTCTCCCTACACTGTCCATTGAGTTGTCCTCAAAACCAATATACATCCTGCTATATCTCCCACATGGAAAGTGCCAGGAGGGAGAAGTGGGGATTATGTTTAGACTTTCTCGGAACTGCTTCAAATCAACTAGATATCTTTGTGCTGCAAATCTCCCAACAGCCAAACGCAAAAGCAGCAAACATCTCGCTGTATGTCCCACATCCAAAGTGCCAAGAGAGAGCTTGCTCTCCCTGTCTTTGAGTACTGTTTTCACTGTCCCGGTTACCTCTTGGCTAACATTCTCTTCAGAGCTGCAGTGAAACCAGGAACCACGTGGAGAAGGCACCCACACTGAAAGTGCCTGGAGGGAACATTGGGGCTTCTTCTCAGTGTCTCTGACATAGGGTTTCACTGTCCCGGGAAAGTCTCTGCTAACACCCTGCAGAGCGCTGTGCCCAATATACAGAAACGTCTTGCGGTATCTCCTACAGGGAAAGTGCCAGGAGGGAATTGTCGAGCTTGTTCTCAGTGTCTCTGAGAATTGCTCTGATTATCCCTGTGACCTCTTTGCTAAGACTCTCCAGAGAGACGTCCTCAAAACAAACACACATCTTGACATATCTCCCACATTGATCGCAGTGTCTCCAGAAACGGCATTCAAGGAGCCAGGACCTTTTCTCCCTACACTGTCCATTGAGTTGTCCTCAAAACCAATATACATCCTGCTATATCTCCCACATGGAAAGTGCCAGGAGGGAGAAGTGGGGATTATGTTTAGACTTTCTCGGAACTGCTTCAAATCAACTAGATATCTTTGTGCTGTAAATCTCCCAACAGCCAAACGCAAAAGCAGCAAACATCTCGCTGTATGTCCCACATCCAAAGTGCCAAGAGAGAGCTTGCTCTCCCTGTCTTTGAGTACTGTTTTCACTGTCCCGGTTACCTCTTGGCTAACATTCTCTTCAGAGCTGCAGTGAAACCAGGAACCACGTGGAGAAGGCACCCACACTGAAAGTGCCTGGAGGGAACATTGGGGCTTCTTCTCAGTGTCTCTGACATAGGGTTTCACTGTCCCGGGAAAGTCTCTGCTAACACCCTGCAGAGCGCTGTGCCCAATATACAGAAACGTCTTGCGGTATCTCCTACAGGGAAAGTGCCAGGAGGGAATTGTGGAGCTTGTTCTCAGTGTCTCTGAGAATTGCTCTAATTATCCCTGTGACCTCTTTGCTAAGACTCTCCAGAGAGCCGTCCTCAAAACAAACACACATCTTGACATATCTCCCACATTGATCGCAGTGTCTCCAGAAACGGCATTCAAGGAGCCAGGACCTTTTCTCCCTACACTGTCCATTGAGTTGTCCTCAAAACCAATAGACATCCTGCTATATCTCCCACATGGAAAGTGCCAGGAGGGAGAAGTGGGGATTATGTTTAGACTTTCTCGGAACTGCTTCAAATCAACTAGATATCTTTGTGCTGTAAATCTCCCAACAGCCAAACGCAAAAGCAGCAAACATCTCGCTGTATGTCCCACATCCAAAGTGCCAAGAGAGAGCTTGCTCTCCCTGTCTTTGAGTACTGTTTTCACTGTCCCGGTTACCTCTTGGCTAACATTCTCTTCAGAGCTGCAGTGAAACCAGGAACCACGTGGAGAAGGCACCCACACTGAAAGTGCCTGGAGGGAACATTGGGGCTTCTTCTCAGTGTCTCTGACATAGGGTTTCACTGTCCCGGGAAAGTCTCTGCTAACACCCTGCAGAGCGCTGTGCCCAATATACAGAAACGTCTTGCGCTATCTCCTACAGGGAAAGTGCCAGGAGGGAATTGTGGAGCTTGTTCTCAGTGTCTCTGAGAATTGCTCTAATTATCCCTGTGACCTCTTTGCTAAGACTCTCCAGAGAGCCGTCCTCAAAACCAACACACATCTTGACATATCTCCCACATTGATCGCAGTGTCTCCAGAAACGGCATTCAAGGAGCCAGGACCTTTTCTCCCTACACTGTCCATTGAGTTGTCCTCAAAACCAATAGACATCCTGCTATATCTCCCACATGGAAAGTGCCAGGAGGGAGAAGTGGGGATTATGTTTAGACTTTCTCGGAACTGCTTCAAATCAACTAGATATCTTTGTGCTGTAAATCTCCCAACAGCCAAACGCAAAAGCAGCAAACATCTCGCTGTATGTCCCACATCCAAAGTGCCAAGAGAGAGCTTGCTCTCCCTGTCTTTGAGTACTGTTTTCACTGTCCCGGTTACCTCTTGGCTAACATTCTCTTCAGAGCTGCAGTGAAACCAGGAACCACGTGGAGAAGGCACCCACACTGAAAGTGCCTGGAGGGAACATTGGGGCTTCTTCTCAGTGTCTCTGACATAGGGTTTCACTGTCCCGGGAAAGTCTCTGCTAACACCCTGCAGAGCGCTGTGCCCAATATACAGAAACATCTTGCGGTATCTCCTACAGGGAAAGTGCCAGGAGGGAATTGTGGAGCTTGTTCTCAGTGTCTCTGAGAATTGCTCTGATTATCCCTGTGACCTCTTTGCTAAGACTCTCCAGAGAGACGTCCTCAAAACAAACACACATCTTGACATATCTCCCACATTGATCGCAGTGTCTCCAGAAACGGCATTCAAGGAGCCAGGACCTTTTCTCCCTACACTGTCCATTGAGTTGTCCTCAAAACCAATAGACATCCTGCTATATCTCCCACATGGAAAGTGCCAGGAGGGAGAAGTGGGGATTATGTTTAGACTTTCTCGGAACTGCTTCAAATCAACTAGATATCTTTGTGCTGTAAATCTCCCAACAGCCAAACGCAAAAGCAGCAAACATCTCGCTGTATGTCCCACATCCAAAGTGCCAAGAGAGAGCTTGCTCTCCCTGTCTTTGAGTACTGTTTTCACTGTCCCGGTTACCTCTTGGCTAACATTCTCTTCAGAGCTGCAGTGAAACCAGGAACCACGTGGAGAAGGCACCCACACTGAAAGTGCCTGGAGGGAACATTGGGGCTTCTTCTCAGTGTCTCTGACATAGGGTTTCACTGTCCCGGGAAAGTCTCTGCTAACACCCTGCAGAGCGCTGTGCCCAATGTACAGAAACGTCTTGCGGTATCTCCTACAGGGAAAGTGCCAGGAGGGAATTGTCGAGCTTGTTCTCAGTGTCTCTGAGAATTGCTCTGATTATCCCTGTGACCTCTTTGCTAAGACTCTCCAGAGAGCCGTCCTCAAAACAAACACACATCTTGACATATCTCCCACATTGATCGCAGTGTCTCCAGAAACGGCATTCAAGGAGCCAGGACCTTTTCTCCCTACACTGTCCATTGAGTTGTCCTCAAAACCAATAGACATCCTGCTATATCTCCCACATGGAAAGTGCCAGGAGGGAGAAGTGGGGATTATGTTTAGACTTTCTCGGAACTGCTTCAAATCAACTAGATATCTTTGTGCTGTAAATCTCCCAACAGCCAAACGCAAAAGCAGCAAACATCTCGCTGTATGTCCCACATCCAAAGTGCCAAGAGAGAGCTTGCTCTCCCTGTCTTTGAGTACTGTTTTCACTGTCCCGGTTACCTCTTGGCTAACATTCTCTTCAGAGCTGCAGTGAAACCAGGAACCACGTGGAGAAGGCACCCACACTGAAAGTGCCTGGAGGGAACATTGGGGCTTCTTCTCAGTGTCTCTGACATAGGGTTTCACTGTCCCGGGAAAGTCTCTGCTAACACCCTGCAGAGCGCTGTGCCCAATGTACAGAAACGTCTTGCGGTATCTCCTACAGGGAAAGTGCCAGGAGGGAATTGTGGAGCTTGTTCTCAGTGTCTCTGAGAATTGCTCTGATTATCCCTGTGACCTCTTTGCTAAGACTCTCCAGAGAGCCGTCCTCAAAACAAACACACATCTTGACATATCTCCCACATTGATCGCAGTGTCTCCAGAAACGGCATTCAAGGAGCCAGGACCTTTTCTCCCTACACTGTCCATTGAGTTGTCCTCAAAACCAATATACATCCTGCTATATCTCCCACATGGAAAGTGCCAGGAGGGAGAAGTGGGGATTATGTTTAGACTTTCTCGGAACTGCTTCAAATCAACTAGATATCTTTGTGCTGTAAATCTCCCAACAGCCAAACGCAAAAGCAGCAAACATCTCGCTGTATGTCCCACATCCAAAGTGCCAAGAGAGAGCTTGCTCTCCCTGTCTTTGAGTACTGTTTTCACTGTCCCGGTTACCTCTTGGCTAACATTCTCTTCAGAGCTGCAGTGAAACCAGGAACCACGTGGAGAAGGCACCCACACTGAAAGTGCCTGGAGGGAACATTGGGGCTTCTTCTCAGTGTCTCTGACATAGGGTTTCACTGTCCCGGGAAAGTCTCTGCTAACACCCTGCAGAGCGCTGTGCCCAATGTACAGAAACGTCTTGCGGTATCTCCTACAGGGAAAGTGCCAGGAGGGAATTGTCGAGCTTGTTCTCAGTGTCTCTGAGAATTGCTCTGATTATCCCTGTGACCTCTTTGCTAAGACTCTCCAGAGAGCCGTCCTCAAAACAAACACACATCTTGACATATCTCCCACATTGATCGCAGTGTCTCCAGAAACGGCATTCAAGGAGCCAGGACCTTTTCTCCCTACACTGTCCATTGAGTTGTCCTCAAAACCAATATACATCCTGCTATATCTCCCACATGGAAAGTGCCAGGAGGGAGAAGTGGGGATTATGTTTAGACTTTCTCGGAACTGCTTCAAATCAACTAGATATCTTTGTGCTGTAAATCTCCCAACAGCCAAACGCAAAAGCAGCAAACATCTCGCTGTATGTCCCACATCCAAAGTGCCAAGAGAGAGCTTGCTCTCCCTGTCTTTGAGTACTGTTTTCACTGTCCCGGTTACCTCTTGGCTAACATTCTCTTCAGAGCTGCAGTGAAACCAGGAACCACGTGGAGAAGGCACCCACACTGAAAGTGCCTGGAGGGAACATTGGGGCTTCTTCTCAGTGTCTCTGACATAGGGTTTCACTGTCCCGGGAAAGTCTCTGCTAACACCCTGCAGAGCGCTGTGCCCAATGTACAGAAACGTCTTGCGGTATCTCCTACAGGGAAAGTGCCAGGAGGGAATTGTGGAGCTTGTTCTCAGTGTCTCTGAGAATTGCTCTGATTATCCCTGTGACCTCTTTGCTAAGACTCTCCAGAGAGCCGTCCTCAAAACCAACACACATCTTGACATATCTCCCACATTGATCGCAGTGTCTCCAGAAACGGCATTCAAGGAGCCAGGACCTTTTCTCCCTACACTGTCCATTGAGTTGTCCTCAAAACCAATAGACATCCTGCTATATCTCCCACATGGAAAGTGCCAGGAGGGAGAAGTGGGGATTATGTTTAGACTTTCTCGGAACTGCTTCAAATCAACTAGATATCTTTGTGCTGCAAATCTCCCAACAGCCAAACGCAAAAGCAGCAAACATCTCGCTGTATGTCCCACATCCAAAGTGCCAAGAGAGAGCTTGCTCTCCCTGTCTTTGAGTACTGTTTTCACTGTCCCGGTTACCTCTTGGCTAACATTCTCTTCAGAGCTGCAGTGAAACCAGGAACCACGTGGAGAAGGCACCCACACTGAAAGTGCCTGGAGGGAACATTGGGGCTTCTTCTCAGTGTCTCTGACATAGGGTTTCACTGTCCCGGGAAAGTCTCTGCTAACACCCTGCAGAGCGCTGTGCCCAATATACAGAAACATCTTGCGGTATCTCCTACAGGGAAAGTGCCAGGAGGGAATTGTCGAGCTTGTTCTCAGTGTCTCTGAGAATTGCTCTGATTATCCCTGTGACCTCTTTGCTAAGACTCTCCGGAGAGCCGTCCTCAAAACAAACACACATCTTGACATATCTCCCACATTGATCGCAGTGTCTCCAGAAACGGCATTCAAGGAGCCAGGACCTTTTCTCCCTACACTGTCCATTGAGTTGTCCTCAAAACCAATAGACATCCTGCTATATCTCCCACATGGAAAGTGCCAGGAGGGAGAAGTGGGGATTATGTTTAGACTTTCTCGGAACTGCTTCAAATCAACTAGATATCTTTGTGCTGTAAATCTCCCAACAGCCAAACGCAAAAGCAGCAAACATCTCGCTGTATGTCCCACATCCAAAGTGCCAAGAGAGAGCTTGCTCTCCCTGTCTTTGAGTACTGTTTTCACTGTCCCGGTTACCTCTTGGCTAACATTCTCTTCAGAGCTGCAGTGAAACCAGGAACCACGTGGAGAAGGCACCCACACTGAAAGTGCCTGGAGGGAACATTGGGGCTTCTTCTCAGTGTCTCTGACATAGGGTTTCACTGTCCCGGGAAAGTCTCTGCTAACACCCTGCAGAGCGCTGTGCCCAATATACAGAAACGTCTTGCGCTATCTCCTACAGGGAAAGTGCCAGGAGGGAATTGTGGAGCTTGTTCTCAGTGTCTCTGAGAATTGCTCTAATTATCCCTGTGACCTCTTTGCTAAGACTCTCCAGAGAGCCGTCCTCAAAACCAACACACATCTTGACATATCTCCCACATTGATCGCAGTGTCTCCAGAAACGGCATTCAAGGAGCCAGGACCTTTTCTCCCTACACTGTCCATTGAGTTGTCCTCAAAACCAATAGACATCCTGCTATATCTCCCACATGGAAAGTGCCAGGAGGGAGAAGTGGGGATTATGTTTAGACTTTCTCGGAACTGCTTCAAATCAACTAGATATCTTTGTGCTGTAAATCTCCCAACAGCCAAACGCAAAAGCAGCAAACATCTCGCTGTATGTCCCACATCCAAAGTGCCAAGAGAGAGCTTGCTCTCCCTGTCTTTGAGTACTGTTTTCACTGTCCCGGTTACCTCTTGGCTAACATTCTCTTCAGAGCTGCAGTGAAACCAGGAACCACGTGGAGAAGGCACCCACACTGAAAGTGCCTGGAGGGAACATTGGGGCTTCTTCTCAGTGTCTCT
This sequence comes from Chroicocephalus ridibundus, assembly GCF_963924245.1. Classification (NCBI taxonomy): domain Eukaryota; kingdom Metazoa; phylum Chordata; class Aves; order Charadriiformes; family Laridae; genus Chroicocephalus; species Chroicocephalus ridibundus. The sequence goes on from NW_026961140.1 coordinate 174,465, forward strand.
GACATAGGGTTTCACTGTCCCGGGAAAGTCTCTGCTAACACCCTGCAGAGCGCTGTGCCCAATATACAGAAACATCTTGCGGTATCTCCTACAGGGAAAGTGCCAGGAGGGAATTGTGGAGCTTGTTCTCAGTGTCTCTGAGAATTGCTCTGATTATCCCTGTGACCTCTTTGCTAAGACTCTCCAGAGAGACGTCCTCAAAACAAACACACATCTTGACATATCTCCCACATTGATCGCAGTGTCTCCAGAAACGGCATTCAAGGAGCCAGGACCTTTTCTCCCTACACTGTCCATTGAGTTGTCCTCAAAACCAATAGACATCCTGCTATATCTCCCACATGGAAAGTGCCAGGAGGGAGAAGTGGGGATTATGTTTAGACTTTCTCGGAACTGCTTCAAATCAACTAGATATCTTTGTGCTGTAAATCTCCCAACAGCCAAACGCAAAAGCAGCAAACATCTCGCTGTATGTCCCACATCCAAAGTGCCAAGAGAGAGCTTGCTCTCCCTGTCTTTGAGTACTGTTTTCACTGTCCCGGTTACCTCTTGGCTAACATTCTCTTCAGAGCTGCAGTGAAACCAGGAACCACGTGGAGAAGGCACCCACACTGAAAGTGCCTGGAGGGAACATTGGGGCTTCTTCTCAGTGTCTCTGACATAGGGTTTCACTGTCCCGGGAAAGTCTCTGCTAACACCCTGCAGAGCGCTGTGCCCAATGTACAGAAACGTCTTGCGGTATCTCCTACAGGGAAAGTGCCAGGAGGGAATTGTCGAGCTTGTTCTCAGTGTCTCTGAGAATTGCTCTGATTATCCCTGTGACCTCTTTGCTAAGACTCTCCAGAGAGCCGTCCTCAAAACAAACACACATCTTGACATATCTCCCACATTGATCGCAGTGTCTCCAGAAACGGCATTCAAGGAGCCAGGACCTTTTCTCCCTACACTGTCCATTGAGTTGTCCTCAAAACCAATAGACATCCTGCTATATCTCCCACATGGAAAGTGCCAGGAGGGAGAAGTGGGGATTATGTTTAGACTTTCTCGGAACTGCTTCAAATCAACTAGATATCTTTGTGCTGTAAATCTCCCAACAGCCAAACGCAAAAGCAGCAAACATCTCGCTGTATGTCCCACATCCAAAGTGCCAAGAGAGAGCTTGCTCTCCCTGTCTTTGAGTACTGTTTTCACTGTCCCGGTTACCTCTTGGCTAACATTCTCTTCAGAGCTGCAGTGAAACCAGGAACCACGTGGAGAAGGCACCCACACTGAAAGTGCCTGGAGGGAACATTGGGGCTTCTTCTCAGTGTCTCTGACATAGGGTTTCACTGTCCCGGGAAAGTCTCTGCTAACACCCTGCAGAGCGCTGTGCCCAATATACAGAAACATCTTGCGGTATCTCCTACAGGGAAAGTGCCAGGAGGGAATTGTCGAGCTTGTTCTCAGTGTCTCTGAGAATTGCTCTGATTATCCCTGTGACCTCTTTGCTAAGACTCTCCGGAGAGCCGTCCTCAAAACAAACACACATCTTGACATATCTCCCACATTGATCGCAGTGTCTCCAGAAACGGCATTCAAGGAGCCAGGACCTTTTCTCCCTACACTGTCCATTGAGTTGTCCTCAAAACCAATAGACATCCTGCTATATCTCCCACATGGAAAGTGCCAGGAGGGAGAAGTGGGGATTATGTTTAGACTTTCTCGGAACTGCTTCAAATCAACTAGATATCTTTGTGCTGTAAATCTCCCAACAGCCAAACGCAAAAGCAGCAAACATCTCGCTGTATGTCCCACATCCAAAGTGCCAAGAGAGAGCTTGCTCTCCCTGTCTTTGAGTACTGTTTTCACTGTCCCGGTTACCTCTTGGCTAACATTCTCTTCAGAGCTGCAGTGAAACCAGGAACCACGTGGAGAAGGCACCCACACTGAAAGTGCCTGGAGGGAACATTGGGGCTTCTTCTCAGTGTCTCTGACATAGGGTTTCACTGTCCCGGGAAAGTCTCTGCTAACACCCTGCAGAGCGCTGTGCCCAATATACAGAAACGTCTTGCGCTATCTCCTACAGGGAAAGTGCCAGGAGGGAATTGTGGAGCTTGTTCTCAGTGTCTCTGAGAATTGCTCTAATTATCCCTGTGACCTCTTTGCTAAGACTCTCCAGAGAGCCGTCCTCAAAACCAACACACATCTTGACATATCTCCCACATTGATCGCAGTGTCTCCAGAAACGGCATTCAAGGAGCCAGGACCTTTTCTCCCTACACTGTCCATTGAGTTGTCCTCAAAACCAATAGACATCCTGCTATATCTCCCACATGGAAAGTGCCAGGAGGGAGAAGTGGGGATTATGTTTAGACTTTCTCGGAACTGCTTCAAATCAACTAGATATCTTTGTGCTGTAAATCTCCCAACAGCCAAACGCAAAAGCAGCAAACATCTCGCTGTATGTCCCACATCCAAAGTGCCAAGAGAGAGCTTGCTCTCCCTGTCTTTGAGTACTGTTTTCACTGTCCCGGTTACCTCTTGGCTAACATTCTCTTCAGAGCTGCAGTGAAACCAGGAACCACGTGGAGAAGGCACCCACACTGAAAGTGCCTGGAGGGAACATTGGGGCTTCTTCTCAGTGTCTCTGACATAGGGTTTCACTGTCCCGGGAAAGTCTCTGCTAACACCCTGCAGAGCGCTGTGCCCAATATACAGAAACATCTTGCGGTATCTCCTACAGGGAAAGTGCCAGGAGGGAATTGTGGAGCTTGTTCTCAGTGTCTCTGAGAATTGCTCTGATTATCCCTGTGACCTCTTTGCTAAGACTCTCCAGAGAGACGTCCTCAAAACAAACACACATCTTGACATATCTCCCACATTGATCGCAGTGTCTCCAGAAACGGCATTCAAGGAGCCAGGACCTTTTCTCCCTACACTGTCCATTGAGTTGTCCTCAAAACCAATAGACATCCTGCTATATCTCCCACATGGAAAGTGCCAGGAGGGAGAAGTGGGGATTATGTTTAGACTTTCTCGGAACTGCTTCAAATCAACTAGATATCTTTGTGCTGTAAATCTCCCAACAGCCAAACGCAAAAGCAGCAAACATCTCGCTGTATGTCCCACATCCAAAGTGCCAAGAGAGAGCTTGCTCTCCCTGTCTTTGAGTACTGTTTTCACTGTCCCGGTTACCTCTTGGCTAACATTCTCTTCAGAGCTGCAGTGAAACCAGGAACCACGTGGAGAAGGCACCCACACTGAAAGTGCCTGGAGGGAACATTGGGGCTTCTTCTCAGTGTCTCTGACATAGGGTTTCACTGTCCCGGGAAAGTCTCTGCTAACACCCTGCAGAGCGCTGTGCCCAATGTACAGAAACGTCTTGCGGTATCTCCTACAGGGAAAGTGCCAGGAGGGAATTGTCGAGCTTGTTCTCAGTGTCTCTGAGAATTGCTCTGATTATCCCTGTGACCTCTTTGCTAAGACTCTCCAGAGAGCCGTCCTCAAAACAAACACACATCTTGACATATCTCCCACATTGATCGCAGTGTCTCCAGAAACGGCATTCAAGGAGCCAGGACCTTTTCTCCCTACACTGTCCATTGAGTTGTCCTCAAAACCAATAGACATCCTGCTATATCTCCCACATGGAAAGTGCCAGGAGGGAGAAGTGGGGATTATGTTTAGACTTTCTCGGAACTGCTTCAAATCAACTAGATATCTTTGTGCTGTAAATCTCCCAACAGCCAAACGCAAAAGCAGCAAACATCTCGCTGTATGTCCCACATCCAAAGTGCCAAGAGAGAGCTTGCTCTCCCTGTCTTTGAGTACTGTTTTCACTGTCCCGGTTACCTCTTGGCTAACATTCTCTTCAGAGCTGCAGTGAAACCAGGAACCACGTGGAGAAGGCACCCACACTGAAAGTGCCTGGAGGGAACATTGGGGCTTCTTCTCAGTGTCTCTGACATAGGGTTTCACTGTCCCGGGAAAGTCTCTGCTAACACCCTGCAGAGCGCTGTGCCCAATGTACAGAAACGTCTTGCGGTATCTCCTACAGGGAAAGTGCCAGGAGGGAATTGTGGAGCTTGTTCTCAGTGTCTCTGAGAATTGCTCTGATTATCCCTGTGACCTCTTTGCTAAGACTCTCCAGAGAGCCGTCCTCAAAACAAACACACATCTTGACATATCTCCCACATTGATCGCAGTGTCTCCAGAAACGGCATTCAAGGAGCCAGGACCTTTTCTCCCTACACTGTCCATTGAGTTGTCCTCAAAACCAATATACATCCTGCTATATCTCCCACATGGAAAGTGCCAGGAGGGAGAAGTGGGGATTATGTTTAGACTTTCTCGGAACTGCTTCAAATCAACTAGATATCTTTGTGCTGTAAATCTCCCAACAGCCAAACGCAAAAGCAGCAAACATCTCGCTGTATGTCCCACATCCAAAGTGCCAAGAGAGAGCTTGCTCTCCCTGTCTTTGAGTACTGTTTTCACTGTCCCGGTTACCTCTTGGCTAACATTCTCTTCAGAGCTGCAGTGAAACCAGGAACCACGTGGAGAAGGCACCCACACTGAAAGTGCCTGGAGGGAACATTGGGGCTTCTTCTCAGTGTCTCTGACATAGGGTTTCACTGTCCCGGGAAAGTCTCTGCTAACACCCTGCAGAGCGCTGTGCCCAATGTACAGAAACGTCTTGCGGTATCTCCTACAGGGAAAGTGCCAGGAGGGAATTGTCGAGCTTGTTCTCAGTGTCTCTGAGAATTGCTCTGATTATCCCTGTGACCTCTTTGCTAAGACTCTCCAGAGAGCCGTCCTCAAAACAAACACACATCTTGACATATCTCCCACATTGATCGCAGTGTCTCCAGAAACGGCATTCAAGGAGCCAGGACCTTTTCTCCCTACACTGTCCATTGAGTTGTCCTCAAAACCAATATACATCCTGCTATATCTCCCACATGGAAAGTGCCAGGAGGGAGAAGTGGGGATTATGTTTAGACTTTCTCGGAACTGCTTCAAATCAACTAGATATCTTTGTGCTGTAAATCTCCCAACAGCCAAACGCAAAAGCAGCAAACATCTCGCTGTATGTCCCACATCCAAAGTGCCAAGAGAGAGCTTGCTCTCCCTGTCTTTGAGTACTGTTTTCACTGTCCCGGTTACCTCTTGGCTAACATTCTCTTCAGAGCTGCAGTGAAACCAGGAACCACGTGGAGAAGGCACCCACACTGAAAGTGCCTGGAGGGAACATTGGGGCTTCTTCTCAGTGTCTCTGACATAGGGTTTCACTGTCCCGGGAAAGTCTCTGCTAACACCCTGCAGAGCGCTGTGCCCAATGTACAGAAACGTCTTGCGGTATCTCCTACAGGGAAAGTGCCAGGAGGGAATTGTGGAGCTTGTTCTCAGTGTCTCTGAGAATTGCTCTGATTATCCCTGTGACCTCTTTGCTAAGACTCTCCAGAGAGCCGTCCTCAAAACCAACACACATCTTGACATATCTCCCACATTGATCGCAGTGTCTCCAGAAACGGCATTCAAGGAGCCAGGACCTTTTCTCCCTACACTGTCCATTGAGTTGTCCTCAAAACCAATAGACATCCTGCTATATCTCCCACATGGAAAGTGCCAGGAGGGAGAAGTGGGGATTATGTTTAGACTTTCTCGGAACTGCTTCAAATCAACTAGATATCTTTGTGCTGCAAATCTCCCAACAGCCAAACGCAAAAGCAGCAAACATCTCGCTGTATGTCCCACATCCAAAGTGCCAAGAGAGAGCTTGCTCTCCCTGTCTTTGAGTACTGTTTTCACTGTCCCGGTTACCTCTTGGCTAACATTCTCTTCAGAGCTGCAGTGAAACCAGGAACCACGTGGAGAAGGCACCCACACTGAAAGTGCCTGGAGGGAACATTGGGGCTTCTTCTCAGTGTCTCTGACATAGGGTTTCACTGTCCCGGGAAAGTCTCTGCTAACACCCTGCAGAGCGCTGTGCCCAATATACAGAAACATCTTGCGGTATCTCCTACAGGGAAAGTGCCAGGAGGGAATTGTCGAGCTTGTTCTCAGTGTCTCTGAGAATTGCTCTGATTATCCCTGTGACCTCTTTGCTAAGACTCTCCAGAGAGACGTCCTCAAAACAAACACACATCTTGACATATCTCCCACATTGATCGCAGTGTCTCCAGAAACGGCATTCAAGGAGCCAGGACCTTTTCTCCCTACACTGTCCATTGAGTTGTCCTCAAAACCAATATACATCCTGCTATATCTCCCACATGGAAAGTGCCAGGAGGGAGAAGTGGGGATTATGTTTAGACTTTCTCGGAACTGCTTCAAATCAACTAGATATCTTTGTGCTGTAAATCTCCCAACAGCCAAACGCAAAAGCAGCAAACATCTCGCTGTATGTCCCACATCCAAAGTGCCAAGAGAGAGCTTGCTCTCCCTGTCTTTGAGTACTGTTTTCACTGTCCCGGTTACCTCTTGGCTAACATTCTCTTCAGAGCTGCAGTGAAACCAGGAACCACGTGGAGAAGGCACCCACACTGAAAGTGCCTGGAGGGAACATTGGGGCTTCTTCTCAGTGTCTCTGACATAGGGTTTCACTGTCCCGGGAAAGTCTCTGCTAACACCGTGCAGAGCGCTGTGCCCAATATACAGAAACGTCTTGCGGTATCTCCTACAGGGAAAGTGCCAGGAGGGAATTGTGGAGCTTGTTCTCAGTGTCTCTGAGAATTGCTCTGATTATCCCTGTGACCTCTTTGCTAAGACTCTCCAGAGAGACGTCCTCAAAACAAACACACATCTTGACATATCTCCCACATTGATCGCAGTGTCTCCAGAAACGGCATTCAAGGAGCCAGGACCTTTTCTCCCTACACTGTCCATTGAGTTGTCCTCAAAACCAATAGACATCCTGCTATATCTCCCACATGGAAAGTGCCAGGAGGGAGAAGTGGGGATTATGTTTAGACTTTCTCGGAACTGCTTCAAATCAACTAGATATCTTTGTGCTGTAAATCTCCCAACAGCCAAACGCAAAAGCAGCAAACATCTCGCTGTATGTCCCACATCCAAAGTGCCAAGAGAGAGCTTGCTCTCCCTGTCTTTGAGTACTGTTTTCACTGTCCCGGTTACCTCTTGGCTAACATTCTCTTCAGAGCTGCAGTGAAACCAGGAACCACGTGGAGAAGGCACCCACACTGAAAGTGCCTGGAGGGAACATTGGGGCTTCTTCTCAGTGTCTCTGACATAGGGTTTCACTGTCCCGGGAAAGTCTCTGCTAACACCCTGCAGAGCGCTGTGCCCAATGTACAGAAACGTCTTGCGGTATCTCCTACAGGGAAAGTGCCAGGAGGGAATTGTGGAGCTTGTTCTCAGTGTCTCTGAGAATTGCTCTGATTATCCCTGTGACCTCTTTGCTAAGACTCTCCAGAGAGCCGTCCTCAAAACCAACACACATCTTGACATATCTCCCACATTGATCGCAGTGTCTCCAGAAACGGCATTCAAGGAGCCAGGACCTTTTCTCCCTACACTGTCCATTGAGTTGTCCTCAAAACCAATAGACATCCTGCTATATCTCCCACATGGAAAGTGCCAGGAGGGAGAAGTGGGGATTATGTTTAGACTTTCTCGGAACTGCTTCAAATCAACTAGATATCTTTGTGCTGTAAATCTCCCAACAGCCAAACGCAAAAGCAGCAAACATCTCGCTGTATGTCCCACATCCAAAGTGCCAAGAGAGAGCTTGCTCTCCCTGTCTTTGAGTACTGTTTTCACTGTCCCGGTTACCTCTTGGCTAACATTCTCTTCAGAGCTGCAGTGAAACCAGGAACCACGTGGAGAAGGCACCCACACTGAAAGTGCCTGGAGGGAACATTGGGGCTTCTTCTCAGTGTCTCTGACATAGGGTTTCACTGTCCCGGGAAAGTCTCTGCTAACACCCTGCAGAGCGCTGTGCCCAATATACAGAAACGTCTTGCGGTATCTCCTACAGGGAAAGTGCCAGGAGGGAATTGTGGAGCTTGTTCTCAGTGTCTCTGAGAATTGCTCTGATTATCCCTGTGACCTCTTTGCTAAGACTCTCCAGAGAGCCGTCCTCAAAACCAACACACATCTTGACATATCTCCCACATTGATCGCAGTGTCTCCAGAAACGGCATTCAAGGAGCCAGGACCTTTTCTCCCTACACTGTCCATTGAGTTGTCCTCAAAACCAATATACATCCTGCTATATCTCCCACATGGAAAGTGCCAGGAGGGAGAAGTGGGGATTATGTTTAGACTTTCTCGGAACTGCTTCAAATCAACTAGATATCTTTGTGCTGTAAATCTCCCAACAGCCAAACGCAAAAGCAGCAAACATCTCGCTGTATGTCCCACATCCAAAGTGCCAAGAGAGAGCTTGCTCTCCCTGTCTTTGAGTACTGTTTTCACTGTCCCGGTTACCTCTTGGCTAACATTCTCTTCAGAGCTGCAGTGAAACCAGGAACCACGTGGAGAAGGCACCCACACTGAAAGTGCCTGGAGGGAACATTGGGGCTTCTTCTCAGTGTCTCTGACATAGGGTTTCACTGTCCCGGGAAAGTCTCTGCTAACACCCTGCAGAGCGCTGTGCCCAATATACAGAAACGTCTTGCGGTATCTCCTACAGGGAAAGTGCCAGGAGGGAATTGTGGAGCTTGTTCTCAGTGTCTCTGAGAATTGCTCTGATTATCCGTGTGACCTCTTTGCTAAGACTCTCCAGAGAGCCGTCCTCAAAACAAACACACATCTTGACATATCTCCCACATTGATCGCAGTGTCTCCAGAAACGGCATTCAAGGAGCCAGGACCTTTTCTCCCTACACTGTCCATTGAGTTGTCCTCAAAACCAATATACATCCTGCTATATCTCCCACATGGAAAGTGCCAGGAGGGAGAAGTGGGGATTATGTTTAGACTTTCTCGGAACTGCTTCAAATCAACTAGATATCTTTGTGCTGCAAATCTCCCAACAGCCAAACGCAAAAGCAGCAAACATCTCGCTGTATGTCCCACATCCAAAGTGCCAAGAGAGAGCTTGCTCTCCCTGTCTTTGAGTACTGTTTTCACTGTCCCGGTTACCTCTTGGCTAACATTCTCTTCAGAGCTGCAGTGAAACCAGGAACCACGTGGAGAAGGCACCCACACTGAAAGTGCCTGGAGGGAACATTGGGGCTTCTTCTCAGTGTCTCTGACATAGGGTTTCACTGTCCCGGGAAAGTCTCTGCTAACACCCTGCAGAGCGCTGTGCCCAATGTACAGAAACGTCTTGCGGTATCTCCTACAGGGAAAGTGCCAGGAGGGAATTGTGGAGCTTGTTCTCAGTGTCTCTGAGAATTGCTCTGATTATCCCTGTGACCTCTTTGCTAAGACTCTCCAGAGAGCCGTCCTCAAAACAAACACACATCTTGACATATCTCCCACATTGATCGCAGTGTCTCCAGAAACGGCATTCAAGGAGCCAGGACCTTTTCTCCCTACACTGTCCATTGAGTTGTCCTCAAAACCAATATACATCCTGCTATATCTCCCACATGGAAAGTGCCAGGAGGGAGAAGTGGGGATTATGTTTAGACTTTCTCGGAACTGCTTCAAATCAACTAGATATCTTTGTGCTGTAAATCTCCCAACAGCCAAACGCAAAAGCAGCAAACATCTCGCTGTATGTCCCACATCCAAAGTGCCAAGAGAGAGCTTGCTCTCCCTGTCTTTGAGTACTGTTTTCACTGTCCCGGTTACCTCTTGGCTAACATTCTCTTCAGAGCTGCAGTGAAACCAGGAACCACGTGGAGAAGGCACCCACACTGAAAGTGCCTGGAGGGAACATTGGGGCTTCTTCTCAGTGTCTCTGACATAGGGTTTCACTGTCCCGGGAAAGTCTCTGCTAACACCCTGCAGAGCGCTGTGCCCAATGTACAGAAACGTCTTGCGGTATCTCCTACAGGGAAAGTGCCAGGAGGGAATTGTCGAGCTTGTTCTCAGTGTCTCTGAGAATTGCTCTGATTATCCCTGTGACCTCTTTGCTAAGACTCTCCAGAGAGACGTCCTCAAAACAAACACACATCTTGACATATCTCCCACATTGATCGCAGTGTCTCCAGAAACGGCATTCAAGGAGCCAGGACCTTTTCTCCCTACACTGTCCATTGAGTTGTCCTCAAAACCAATAGACATCCTGCTATATCTCCCACATGGAAAGTGCCAGGAGGGAGAAGTGGGGATTATGTTTAGACTTTCTCGGAACTGCTTCAAATCAACTAGATATCTTTGTGCTGTAAATCTCCCAACAGCCAAACGCAAAAGCAGCAAACATCTCGCTGTATGTCCCACATCCAAAGTGCCAAGAGAGAGCTTGCTCTCCCTGTCTTTGAGTACTGTTTTCACTGTCCCGGTTACCTCTTGGCTAACATTCTCTTCAGAGCTGCAGTGAAACCAGGAACCACGTGGAGAAGGCACCCACACTGAAAGTGCCTGGAGGGAACATTGGGGCTTCTTCTCAGTGTCTCTGACATAGGGTTTCACTGTCCCGGGAAAGTCTCTGCTAACACCCTGCAGAGCGCTGTGCCCAATGTACAGAAACGTCTTGCGGTATCTCCTACAGGGAAAGTGCCAGGAGGGAATTGTGGAGCTTGTTCTCAGTGTCTCTGAGAATTGCTCTGATTATCCCTGTGACCTCTTTGCTAAGACTCTCCAGAGAGACGTCCTCAAAACAAACACACATCTTGACATATCTCCCACATTGATCGCAGTGTCTCCAGAAACGGCATTCAAGGAGCCAGGACCTTTTCTCCCTACACTGTCCATTGAGTTGTCCTCAAAACCAATATACATCCTGCTATATCTCCCACATGGAAAGTGCCAGGAGGGAGAAGTGGGGATTATGTTTAGACTTTCTCGGAACTGCTTCAAATCAACTAGATATCTTTGTGCTGCAAATCTCCCAACAGCCAAACGCAAAAGCAGCAAACATCTCGCTGTATGTCCCACATCCAAAGTGCCAAGAGAGAGCTTGCTCTCCCTGTCTTTGAGTACTGTTTTCACTGTCCCGGTTACCTCTTGGCTAACATTCTCTTCAGAGCTGCAGTGAAACCAGGAACCACGTGGAGAAGGCACCCACACTGAAAGTGCCTGGAGGGAACATTGGGGCTTCTTCTCAGTGTCTCTGACATAGGGTTTCACTGTCCCGGGAAAGTCTCTGCTAACACCCTGCAGAGCGCTGTGCCCAATGTACAGAAACGTCTTGCGGTATCTCCTACAGGGAAAGTGCCAGGAGGGAATTGTGGAGCTTGTTCTCAGTGTCTCTGAGAATTGCTCTGATTATCCCTGTGACCTCTTTGCTAAGACTCTCCAGAGAGCCGTCCTCAAAACAAACACACATCTTGACATATCTCCCACATTGATCGCAGTGTCTCCAGAAACGGCATTCAAGGAGCCAGGACCTTTTCTCCCTACACTGTCCATTGAGTTGTCCTCAAAACCAATATACATCCTGCTATATCTCCCACATGGAAAGTGCCAGGAGGGAGAAGTGGGGATTATGTTTAGACTTTCTCGGAACTGCTTCAAATCAACTAGATATCTTTGTGCTGTAAATCTCCCAACAGCCAAACGCAAAAGCAGCAAACATCTCGCTGTATGTCCCACATCCAAAGTGCCAAGAGAGAGCTTGCTCTCCCTGTCTTTGAGTACTGTTTTCACTGTCCCGGTTACCTCTTGGCTAACATTCTCTTCAGAGCTGCAGTGAAACCAGGAACCACGTGGAGAAGGCACCCACACTGAAAGTGCCTGGAGGGAACATTGGGGCTTCTTCTCAGTGTCTCTGACATAGGGTTTCACTGTCCCGGGAAAGTCTCTGCTAACACCCTGCAGAGCGCTGTGCCCAATGTACAGAAACGTCTTGCGGTATCTCCTACAGGGAAAGTGCCAGGAGGGAATTGTCGAGCTTGTTCTCAGTGTCTCTGAGAATTGCTCTGATTATCCCTGTGACCTCTTTGCTAAGACTCTCCAGAGAGACGTCCTCAAAACCAACACACGTCTTGACATATCTCCCACATTGATCGCAGTGTCTCCAGAAACGGCGTTCAAGGAGCCAGGACCTTTTCTCCCTACACTGTCCCTTGAGTTGTCCTCAAAACCAATATACATCCTGCTATATCTCCCACATGGAAAGTGCCAGGAGGGAGAAGTGGGGATTATGTTTAGACTTTCTCGGAACTGCTTCAAATCAACTAGATATCTTTGTGCTGTAAATCTCCCAACAGCCAAACGCAAAAGCAGCAAACATCTCGCTGTATGTCCCACATCCAAAGTGCCAAGAGAGAGCTTGCTCTCCCTGTCTTTGAGTACTGTTTTCACTGTCCCGGTTACCTCTTGGCTAACATTCTCTTCAGAGCTGCAGTGAAACCAGGAACCACGTGGAGAAGGCACCCACACTGAAAGTGCCTGGAGGGAACATTGGGGCTTCTTCTCAGTGTCTCTGACATAGGGTTTCACTGTCCCGGGAAAGTCTCTGCTAACACCGTGCAGAGCGCTGTGCCCAATATACAGAAACGTCTTGCGGTATCTCCTACAGGGAAAGTGCCAGGAGGGAATTGTGGAGCTTGTTCTCAGTGTCTCTGAGAATTGCTCTGATTATCTGTGTGACCTCTTTGCTAAGACTCTCCAGAGAGCCGTCCTCAAAACAAACACACATCTTGACATATCTCCCACATTGATCGCAGTGTCTCCAGAAACTGCATTCAAGGAGCCAGGACCTTTTCTCCCTACACTGTCCATTGAGTTGTCCTCAAAACCAATATACATCCTGCTATATCTCCCACATGGAAAGTGCCAGGAGGGAGAAGTGGGGATTATGTTTAGACTTTCTCGGAACTGCTTCAAATCAACTAGATATCTTTGTGCTGTAAATCTCCCAACAGCCAAACGCAAAAGCAGCAAACATCTCGCTGTATGTCCCACATCCAAAGTGCCAAGAGAGAGCTTGCTCTCCCTGTCTTTGAGTACTGTTTTCACTGTCCCGGTTACCTCTTGGCTAACATTCTCTTCAGAGCTGCAGTGAAACCAGGAACCACGTGGAGAAGGCACCCACACTGAAAGTGCCTGGAGGGAACATTGGGGCTTCTTCTCAGTGTCTCTGACATAGGGTTTCACTGTCCCGGGAAAGTCTCTGCTAACACCCTGCAGAGCGCTGTGCCCAATGTACAGAAACGTCTTGCGGTATCTCCTACAGGGAAAGTGCCAGGAGGGAATTGTCGAGCTTGTTCTCAGTGTCTCTGAGAATTGCTCTGATTATCCCTGTGACCTCTTTGCTAAGACTCTCCAGAGAGACGTCCTCAAAACAAACACACATCTTGACATATCTCCCACATTGATCGCAGTGTCTCCAGAAACGGCATTCAAGGAGCCAGGACCTTTTCTCCCTACACTGTCCATTGAGTTGTCCTCAAAACCAATAGACATCCTGCTATATCTCCCACATGGAAAGTGCCAGGAGGGAGAAGTGGGGATTATGTTTAGACTTTCTCGGAACTGCTTCAAATCAACTAGATATCTTTGTGCTGTAAATCTCCCAACAGCCAAACGCAAAAGCAGCAAACATCTCGCTGTATGTCCCACATCCAAAGTGCCAAGAGAGAGCTTGCTCTCCCTGTCTTTGAGTACTGTTTTCACTGTCCCGGTTACCTCTTGGCTAACATTCTCTTCAGAGCTGCAGTGAAACCAGGAACCACGTGGAGAAGGCACCCACACTGAAAGTGCCTGGAGGGAACATTGGGGCTTCTTCTCAGTGTCTCTGACATAGGGTTTCACCGTCCCGGGAATGTCTCTGCTAACACCCTGCAGAGCGCTGTGCCCAATATACAGAAACGTCTTGCGGTATCTCCTACAGGGAAAGTGCCAGGAGGGAATTGTGGAGCTTGTTCTCAGTGCCTCTGAGAATTGCTCTAATTATCCCTGTGACCTCTTTGCTAAGACTCTCCAGAGAGACGTCCTCAAAACCAACACACATCTTGACATATCTCCCACATTGATCGCAGTGTCTCCAGAAACGGCATTCAAGGAGCCAGGACCTTTTCTCCCTACACTGTCCATTGAGTTGTCCTCAAAACCAATATACATCCTGCTATATCTCCCACATGGAAAGTGCCAGGAGGGAGAAGTGGGGATTATGTTTAGACTTTCTCGGAACTGCTTCAAATCAACTAGATATCTTTGTGCTGTAAATCTCCCAACAGCCAAACGCAAAAGCAGCAAACATCTCGCTGTATGTCCCACATCCAAAGTGCCAAGAGAGAGCTTGCTCTCCCTGTCTTTGAGTACTGTTTTCACTGTCCCGGTTACCTCTTGGCTAACATTCTCTTCAGAGCTGCAGTGAAACCAGGAACCACGTGGAGAAGGCACCCACACTGAAAGTGCCTGGAGGGAACATTGGGGCTTCTTCTCAGTGTCTCTGACATAGGGTTTCACTGTCCCGGGAAAGTCTCTGCTAACACCGTGCAGAGCGCTGTGCCCAATATACAGAAACGTCTTGCGGTATCTCCTACAGGGAAAGTGCCAGGAGGGAATTGTCGAGCTTGTTCTCAGTGTCTCTGAGAATTGCTCTGATTATCCCTGTGACCTCTTTGCTAAGACTCTCCAGAGAGCCGTCCTCAAAACCAACACACATCTTGACATATCTCCCACATTGATCGCAGTGTCTCCAGAAACGGCATTCAAGGAGCCAGGACCTTTTCTCCCTACACTGTCCATTGAGTTGTCCTCAAAACCAATATACATCCTGCTATATCTCCCACATGGAAAGTGCCAGGAGGGAGAAGTGGGGATTATGTTTAGACTTTCTCGGAACTGCTTCAAATCAACTAGATATCTTTGTGCTGTAAATCTCCCAACAGCCAAACGCAAAAGCAGCAAACATCTCGCTGTATGTCCCACATCCAAAGTGCCAAGAGAGAGCTTGCTCTCCCTGTCTTTGAGTACTGTTTTCACTGTCCCGGTTACCTCTTGGCTAACATTCTCTTCAGAGCTGCAGTGAAACCAGGAACCACGTGGAGAAGGCACCCACACTGAAAGTGCCTGGAGGGAACATTGGGGCTTCTTCTCAGTGTCTCTGACATAGGGTTTCACTGTCCCGGGAAAGTCTCTGCTAACACCCTGCAGAGCGCTGTGCCCAATATACAGAAACGTCTTGCGGTATCTCCTACAGGGAAAGTGCCAGGAGGGAATTGTCGAGCTTGTTCTCAGTGTCTCTGAGAATTGCTCTGATTATCTGTGTGACCTCTTTGCTAAGACTCTCCGGAGAGCCGTCCTCAAAACAAACACACATCTTGACATATCTCCCACATTGATCGCAGTGTCTCCAGAAACGGCATTCAAGGAGCCAGGACCTTTTCTCCCTACACTGTCCCTTGAGTTGTCCTCAAAACCAATATACATCCTGCTATATCTCCCACATGGAAAGTGCCAGGAGGGAGAAGTGGGGATTATGTTTAGACTTTCTCGGAACTGCTTCAAATCAACTAGATATCTTTGTGCTGTAAATCTCCCAACAGCCAAACGCAAAAGCAGCAAACATCTCGCTGTATGTCCCACATCCAAAGTGCCAAGAGAGAGCTTGCTCTCCCTGTCTTTGAGTACTGTTTTCACTGTCCCGGTTACCTCTCGGCTAACATTCTCTTCAGAGCTGCAGTGAAACCAGGAACCACGTGGAGAAGGCACCCACACTGAAAGTGCCTGGAGGGAACATTGGGGCTTCTTCTCAGTGTCTCTGACATAGGGTTTCACTGTCCCGGGAAAGTCTCTGCTAACACCCTGCAGAGCGCTGTGCCCAATATACAGAAACATCTTGCGGTATCTCCTACAGGGAAAGTGCCAGGAGGGAATTGTCGAGCTTGTTCTCAGTGTCTCTGAGAATTGCTCTGATTATCCCTGTGACCTCTTTGCTAAGACTCTCCAGAGAGCCGTCCTCAAAACCAACACACATCTTGACATATCTCCCACATTGATCGCAGTGTCTCCAGAAACGGCATTCAAGGAGCCAGGACCTTTTCTCCCTACACTGTCCATTGAGTTGTCCTCAAAACCAATATACATCCTGCTATATCTCCCACATGGAAAGTGCCAGGAGGGAGAAGTGGGGATTATGTTTAGACTTTCTCGGAACTGCTTCAAATCAACTAGATATCTTTGTGCTGTAAATCTCCCAACAGCCAAACGCAAAAGCAGCAAACATCTCGCTGTATGTCCCACATCCAAAGTGCCAAGAGAGAGCTTGCTCTCCCTGTCTTTGAGTACTGTTTTCACTGTCCCGGTTACCTCTTGGCTAACATTCTCTTCAGAGCTGCAGTGAAACCAGGAACCACGTGGAGAAGGCACCCACACTGAAAGTGCCTGGAGGGAACATTGGGGCTTCTTCTCAGTGTCTCTGACATAGGGTTTCACTGTCCCGGGAAAGTCTCTGCTAACACCCTGCAGAGCGCTGTGCCCAATGTACAGAAACGTCTTGCGGTATCTCCTACAGGGAAAGTGCCAGGAGGGAATTGTGGAGCTTGTTCTCAGTGTCTCTGAGAATTGCTCTGATTATCCCTGTGACCTCTTTGCTAAGACTCTCCAGAGAGCCGTCCTCAAAACAAACACACATCTTGACATATCTCCCACATTGATCGCAGTGTCTCCAGAAACGGCATTCAAGGAGCCAGGACCTTTTCTCCCTACACTGTCCATTGAGTTGTCCTCAAAACCAATATACATCCTGCTATATCTCCCACATGGAAAGTGCCAGGAGGGAGAAGTGGGGATTATGTTTAGACTTTCTCGGAACTGCTTCAAATCAACTAGATATCTTTGTGCTGTAAATCTCCCAACAGCCAAACGCAAAAGCAGCAAACATCTCGCTGTATGTCCCACATCCAAAGTGCCAAGAGAGAGCTTGCTCTCCCTGTCTTTGAGTACTGTTTTCACTGTCCCGGTTACCTCTTGGCTAACATTCTCTTCAGAGCTGCAGTGAAACCAGGAACCACGTGGAGAAGGCACCCACACTGAAAGTGCCTGGAGGGAACATTGGGGCTTCTTCTCAGTGTCTCTGACATAGGGTTTCACTGTCCCGGGAAAGTCTCTCCTAACACCGTGCAGAGCGCTGTGCCCAATATACAGAAACGTCTTGCGGTATCTCCTACAGGGAAAGTGCCAGGAGGGAATTGTCGAGCTTGTTCTCAGTGTCTCTGAGAATTGCTCTGATTATCCCTGTGACCTCTTTGCTAAGACTCTCCAGAGAGCCGTCCTCAAAACAAACACACGTCTTGACATATCTCCCACATTGATCGCAGTGTCTCCAGAAACTGCATTCAAGGAGCCAGGAACTTTTCTCCCTACACTGTCCATTGAGTTGTCCTCAAAACCAATATACATCCTGCTATATCTCCCACATGGAAAGTGCCAGGAGGGAGAAGTGGGGATTATGTTTAGACTTTCTCGGAACTGCTTCAAATCAACTAGATATCTTTGTGCTGTAAATCTCCCAACAGCCAAACGCAAAAGCAGCAAACATCTCGCTGTATGTCCCACATCCAAAGTGCCAAGAGAGAGCTTGCTCTCCCTGTCTTTGAGTACTGTTTTCACTGTCCCGGTTACCTCTTTGCTAACGTTCTCTTCAGAGCTGCAGTGAAACCAGGAACCACGTGGAGAAGGCACCCACACTGAAAGTGCCTGGAGGGAACATTGGGGCTTCTTCTCAGTGTCTCTGACATAGGGTTTCACTGTCCCGGGAAAGTCTCTGCTAACACCGTGCAGAGCGCTGTGCCCAATATACAGAAACGTCTTGCGGTATCTCCTACAGGGAAAGGGCCAGGAGGGAATTGTCGAGCTTGTTCTCAGTGTCTCTGAGAATTGCTCTGATTATCCCTGTGACCTCTTTGCTAAGACTCTCCAGAGAGACGTCCTCAAAACCAACACACATCTTGACATATCTCCCACATTGATCGCAGTGTCTCCAGAAACGGCATTCAAGGAGCCAGGACCTTTTCTCCCTACACTGTCCATTGAGTTGTCCTCAAAACCAATATACATCCTGCTATATCTCCCACATGGAAAGTGCCAGGAGGGAGAAGTGGGGATTATGTTTAGACTTTCTCGGAACTGCTTCAAATCAACTAGATATCTTTGTGCTGTAAATCTCCCAACAGCCAAACGCAAAAGCAGCAAACATCTCGCTGTATGTCCCACATCCAAAGTGCCAAGAGAGAGCTTGCTCTCCCTGTCTTTGAGTACTGTTTTCACTGTCCCGGTTACCTCTTGGCTAACATTCTCTTCAGAGCTGCAGTGAAACCAGGAACCACGTGGAGAAGGCACCCACACTGAAAGTGCCTGGAGGGAACATTGGGGCTTCTTCTCAGTGTCTCTGACATAGGGTTTCACTGTCCCGGGAAAGTCTCTGCTAACACCCTGCAGAGCGCTGTGCCCAATGTACAGAAACGTCTTGCGGTATCTCCTACAGGGAAAGTGCCAGGAGGGAATTGTGGAGCTTGTTCTCAGTGTCTCTGAGAATTGCTCTGATTATCCCTGTGACCTCTTTGCTAAGACTCTCCAGAGAGCCGTCCTCAAAACAAACACACATCTTGACATATCTCCCACATTGATCGCAGTGTCTCCAGAAACGGCATTCAAGGAGCCAGGACCTTTTCTCCCTACACTGTCCATTGAGTTGTCCTCAAAACCAATATACATCCTGCTATATCTCCCACATGGAAAGTGCCAGGAGGGAGAAGTGGGGATTATGTTTAGACTTTCTCGGAACTGCTTCAAATCAACTAGATATCTTTGTGCTGTAAATCTCCCAACAGCCAAACGCAAAAGCAGCAAACATCTCGCTGTATGTCCCACATCCAAAGTGCCAAGAGAGAGCTTGCTCTCCCTGTCTTTGAGTACTGTTTTCACTGTCCCGGTTACCTCTTGGCTAACATTCTCTTCAGAGCCGCAGTGAAACCAGGAACCACGTGGAGAAGGCACCCACACTGAAAGTGCCTGGAGGGAACATTGGGGCTTCTTCTCAGTGTCTCTGACATAGGGTTTCACTGTCCCGGGAAAGTCTCTGCTAACACCGTGCAGAGCGCTGTGCCCAATATACAGAAACGTCTTGCGGTATCTCCTACAGGGAAAGTGCCAGGAGGGAATTGTCGAGCTTGTTCTCAGTGTCTCTGAGAATTGCTCTGATTATCCCTGTGACCTCTTTGCTAAGACTCTCCAGAGAGACGTCCTCAAAACCAACACACGTCTTGACATATCTCCCACATTGATCGCAGTGTCTCCAGAAACGGCATTCAAGGAGCCAGGACCTTTTCTCCCTACACTGTCCATTGAGTTGTCCTCAAAACCAATATACATCCTGCTATATCTCCCACATGGAAAGTGCCAGGAGGGAGAAGTGGGGATTATGTTTAGACTTTCTCGGAACTGCTTCAAATCAACTAGATATCTTTGTGCTGTAAATCTCCCAACAGCCAAACGCAAAAGCAGCAAACATCTCGCTGTATGTCCCACATCCAAAGTGCCAAGAGAGAGCTTGCTCTCCCTGTCTTTGAGTACTGTTTTCACTGTCCCGGTTACCTCTTGGCTAACATTCTCTTCAGAGCTGCAGTGAAACCAGGAACCACGTGGAGAAGGCACCCACACTGAAAGTGCCTGGAGGGAACATTGGGGCTTCTTCTCAGTGTCTCTGACATAGGGTTTCACCGTCCCGGGAATGTCTCTGCTAACACCCTGCAGAGCGCTGTGCCCAATATACAGAAACGTCTTGCGGTATCTCCTACAGGGAAAGTGCCAGGAGGGAATTGTCGAGCTTGTTCTCAGTGTCTCTCAGAATTGCTCTAATTATCCCTGTGACCTCTTTGCTAAGACTCTCCAGAGAGACGTCCTCAAAACCAACACACATCTTGACATATCTCCCACATTGATCGCAGTGTCTCCAGAAACGGCATTCAAGGAGCCAGGACCTTTTCTCCCTACACTGTCCATTGAGTTGTCCTCAAAACCAATATACATCCTGCTATATCTCCCACATGGAAAGTGCCAGGAGGGAGAAGTGGGGATTATGTTTAGACTTTCTCGGAACTGCTTCAAATCAACTAGATATCTTTGTGCTGTAAATCTCCCAACAGCCAAACGCAAAAGCAGCAAACATCTCGCTGTATGTCCCACATCCAAAGTGCCAAGAGAGAGCTTGCTCTCCCTGTCTTTGAGTACTGTTTTCACTGTCCCGGTTACCTCTTGGCTAACATTCTCTTCAGAGCTGCAGTGAAACCAGGAACCACGTGGAGAAGGCACCCACACTGAAAGTGCCTGGAGGGAACATTGGGGCTTCTTCTCAGTGTCTCTGACATAGGGTTTCACTGTCCCGGGAAAGTCTCTGCTAACACCGTGCAGAGCGCTGTGCCCAATGTACAGAAACGTCTTGCGGTATCTCCTACAGGGAAAGTGCCAGGAGGGAATTGTCGAGCTTGTTCTCAGTGTCTCTGAGAATTGCTCTGATTATCCCTGTGACCTCTTTGCTAAGACTCTCCAGAGAGACGTCCTCAAAACAAACACACATCTTGACATATCTCCCACATTGATCGCAGTGTCTCCAGAAACGGCATTCAAGGAGCCAGGACCTTTTCTCCCTACACTGTCCATTGAGTTGTCCTCAAAACCAATATACATCCTGCTATATCTCCCACATGGAAAGTGCCAGGAGGGAGAAGTGGGGATTATGTTTAGACTTTCTCGGAACTGCTTCAAATCAACTAGATATCTTTGTGCTGTAAATCTCCCAACAGCCAAACGCAAAAGCAGCAAACATCTCGCTGTATGTCCCACATCCAAAGTGCCAAGAGAGAGCTTGCTCTCCCTGTCTTTGAGTACTGTTTTCACTGTCCCGGTTACCTCTTGGCTAACATTCTCTTCAGAGCTGCAGTGAAACCAGGAACCACGTGGAGAAGGCACCCACACTGAAAGTGCCTGGAGGGAACATTGGGGCTTCTTCTCAGTGTCTCTGACATAGGGTTTCACTGTCCCGGGAAAGTCTCTGCTAACACCCTGCAGAGCGCTGTGCCCAATATACAGAAACGTCTTGCGGTATCTCCTACAGGGAAAGTGCCAGGAGGGAATTGTCGAGCTTGTTCTCAGTGTCTCTGAGAATTGCTCTGATTATCTGTGTGACCTCTTTGCTAAGACTCTCCAGAGAGCCGTCCTCAAAACAAACACACATCTTGACATATCTCCCACATTGATCGCAGTGTCTCCAGAAACGGCATTCAAGGAGCCAGGACCTTTTCTCCCTACACTGTCCCTTGAGTTGTCCTCAAAACCAATATACATCCTGCTATATCTCCCACATGGAAAGTGCCAGGAGGGAGAAGTGGGGATTATGTTTAGACTTTCTCGGAACTGCTTCAAATCAACTAGATATCTTTGTGCTGTAAATCTCCCAACAGCCAAACGCAAAAGCAGCAAACATCTCGCTGTATGTCCCACATCCAAAGTGCCAAGAGAGAGCTTGCTCTCCCTGTCTTTGAGTACTGTTTTCACTGTCCCGGTTACCTCTTGGCTAACATTCTCTTCAGAGCTGCAGTGAAACCAGGAACCACGTGGAGAAGGCACCCACACTGAAAGTGCCTGGAGGGAACATTGGGGCTTCTTCTCAGTGTCTCTGACATAGGGTTTCACTGTCCCGGGAAAGTCTCTCCTAACACCGTGCAGAGCGCTGTGCCCAATATACAGAAACGTCTTGCGGTATCTCCTACAGGGAAAGTGCCAGGAGGGAATTGTCGAGCTTGTTCTCAGTGTCTCTGAGAATTGCTCTGATTATCTGTGTGACCTCTTTGCTAAGACTCTCCAGAGAGCCGTCCTCAAAACAAACACACATCTTGACATATCTCCCACATTGATCGCAGTGTCTCCAGAAACTGCATTCAAGGAGCCAGGACCTTTTCTCCCTACACTGTCCATTGAGTTGTCCTCAAAACCAATATACATCCTGCTATATCTCCCACATGGAAAGTGCCAGGAGGGAGAAGTGGGGATTATGTTTAGACTTTCTCGGAACTGCTTCAAATCAACTAGATATCTTTGTGCTGTAAATCTCCCAACAGCCAAACGCAAAAGCAGCAAACATCTCGCTGTATGTCCCACATCCAAAGTGCCAAGAGAGAGCTTGCTCTCCCTGTCTTTGAGTACTGTTTTCACTGTCCCGGTTACCTCTTTGCTAACGTTCTCTTCAGAGCTGCAGTGAAACCAGGAACCACGTGGAGAAGGCACCCACACTGAAAGTGCCTGGAGGGAACATTGGGGCTTCTTCTCAGTGTCTCTGACATAGGGTTTCACTGTCCCGGGAAAGTCTCTGCTAACACCGTGCAGAGCGCTGTGCCCAATATACAGAAACGTCTTGCGGTATCTCCTACAGGGAAAGGGCCAGGAGGGAATTGTCGAGCTTGTTCTCAGTGTCTCTGAGAATTGCTCTGATTATCCCTGTGACCTCTTTGCTAAGACTCTCCAGAGAGACGTCCTCAAAACCAACACACATCTTGACATATCTCCCACATTGATCGCAGTGTCTCCAGAAACGGCATTCAAGGAGCCAGGACCTTTTCTCCCTACACTGTCCATTGAGTTGTCCTCAAAACCAATATACATCCTGCTATATCTCCCACATGGAAAGTGCCAGGAGGGAGAAGTGGGGATTATGTTTAGACTTTCTCGGAACTGCTTCAAATCAACTAGATATCTTTGTGCTGTAAATCTCCCAACAGCCAAACGCAAAAGCAGCAAACATCTCGCTGTATGTCCCACATCCAAAGTGCCAAGAGAGAGCTTGCTCTCCCTGTCTTTGAGTACTGTTTTCACTGTCCCGGTTACCTCTTTGCTAACGTTCTCTTCAGAGCCGCAGTGAAACCAGGAACCACGTGGAGAAGGCACCCACACTGAAAGTGCCTGGAGGGAACATTGGGGCTTCTTCTCAGTGTCTCTGACATAGGGTTTCACTGTCCCGGGAAAGTCTCTGCTAACACCCTGCAGAGCGCTGTGCCCAATATACAGAAACGTCTTGCGGTATCTCCTACAGGGAAAGTGCCAGGAGGGAATTGTGGAGCTTGTTCTCAGTGTCTCTGAGAATTGCTCTGATTATCTGTGTGACCTCTTTGCTAAGACTCTCCAGAGAGCCGTCCTCAAAACAAACACACATCTTGACATATCTCCCACATTGATCGCAGTGTCTCCAGAAACTGCATTCAAGGAGCCAGGACCTTTTCTCCCTACACTGTCCATTGAGTTGTCCTCAAAACCAATATACATCCTGCTATATCTCCCACATGGAAAGTGCCAGGAGGGAGAAGTGGGGATTATGTTTAGACTTTCTCGGAACTGCTTCAAATCAACTAGATATCTTTGTGCTGTAAATCTCCCAACAGCCAAACGCAAAAGCAGCAAACATCTCGCTGTATGTCCCACATCCAAAGTGCCAAGAGAGAGCTTGCTCTCCCTGTCTTTGAGTACTGTTTTCACTGTCCCGGTTACCTCTTGGCTAACATTCTCTTCAGAGCTGCAGTGAAACCAGGAACCACGTGGAGAAGGCACCCACACTGAAAGTGCCTGGAGGGAACATTGGGGCTTCTTCTCAGTGTCTCTGACATAGGGTTTCACTGTCCCGGGAAAGTCTCTGCTAACACCGTGCAGAGCGCTGTGCCCAATGTACAGAAACGTCTTGCGGTATCTCCTACAGGGAAAGTGCCAGGAGGGAATTGTCGAGCTTGTTCTCAGTGTCTCTGAGAATTGCTCTGATTATCCCTGTGACCTCTTTGCTAAGACTCTCCAGAGAGCCGTCCTCAAAACAAACACACATCTTGACATATCTCCCACATTGATCGCAGTGTCTCCAGAAACGGCATTCAAGGAGCCAGGACCTTTTCTCCCTACACTGTCCATTGAGTTGTCCTCAAAACCAATATACATCCTGCTATATCTCCCACATGGAAAGTGCCAGGAGGGAGAAGTGGGGATTATGTTTAGACTTTCTCGGAACTGCTTCAAATCAACTAGATATCTTTGTGCTGTAAATCTCCCAACAGCCAAACGCAAAAGCAGCAAACATCTCGCTGTATGTCCCACATCCAAAGTGCCAAGAGAGAGCTTGCTCTCCCTGTCTTTGAGTACTGTTTTCACTGTCCCGGTTACCTCTTGGCTAACATTCTCTTCAGAGCTGCAGTGAAACCAGGAACCACGTGGAGAAGGCACCCACACTGAAAGTGCCTGGAGGGAACATTGGGGCTTCTTCTCAGTGTCTCTGACATAGGGTTTCACTGTCCCGGGAAAGTCTCTCCTAACACCGTGCAGAGCGCTGTGCCCAATATACAGAAACGTCTTGCGGTATCTCCTACAGGGAAAGTGCCAGGAGGGAATTGTCGAGCTTGTTCTCAGTGTCTCTGAGAATTGCTCTGATTATCCCTGTGACCTCTTTGCTAAGACTCTCCAGAGAGACGTCCTCAAAACCAACACACATCTTGACATATCTCCCACATTGATCGCAGTGTCTCCAGAAACGGCATTCAAGGAGCCAGGACCTTTTCTCCCTACACTGTCCATTGAGTTGTCCTCAAAACCAATATACATCCTGCTATATCTCCCACATGGAAAGTGCCAGGAGGGAGAAGTGGGGATTATGTTTAGACTTTCTCGGAACTGCTTCAAATCAACTAGATATCTTTGTGCTGTAAATCTCCCAACAGCCAAACGCAAAAGCAGCAAACATCTCGCTGTATGTCCCACATCCAAAGTGCCAAGAGAGAGCTTGCTCTCCCTGTCTTTGAGTACTGTTTTCACTGTCCCGGTTACCTCTTGGCTAACATTCTCTTCAGAGCTGCAGTGAAACCAGGAACCACGTGGAGAAGGCACCCACACTGAAAGTGCCTGGAGGGAACATTGGGGCTTCTTCTCAGTGTCTCTGACATAGGGTTTCACTGTCCCGGGAAAGTCTCTGCTAACACCCTGCAGAGCGCTGTGCCCAATGTACAGAAACGTCTTGCGGTATCTCCTACAGGGAAAGTGCCAGGAGGGAATTGTGGAGCTTGTTCTCAGTGTCTCTGAGAATTGCTCTGATTATCCCTGTGACCTCTTTGCTAAGACTCTCCAGAGAGCCGTCCTCAAAACAAACACACATCTTGACATATCTCCCACATTGATCGCAGTGTCTCCAGAAACGGCATTCAAGGAGCCAGGACCTTTTCTCCCTACACTGTCCATTGAGTTGTCCTCAAAACCAATATACATCCTGCTATATCTCCCACATGGAAAGTGCCAGGAGGGAGAAGTGGGGATTATGTTTAGACTTTCTCGGAACTGCTTCAAATCAACTAGATATCTTTGTGCTGTAAATCTCCCAACAGCCAAACGCAAAAGCAGCAAACATCTCGCTGTATGTCCCACATCCAAAGTGCCAAGAGAGAGCTTGCTCTCCCTGTCTTTGAGTACTGTTTTCACTGTCCCGGTTACCTCTTTGCTAACGTTCTCTTCAGAGCCGCAGTGAAACCAGGAACCACGTGGAGAAGGCACCCACACTGAAAGTGCCTGGAGGGAACATTGGGGCTTCTTCTCAGTGTCTCTGACATAGGGTTTCACTGTCCCGGGAAAGTCTCTGCTAACACCCTGCAGAGCGCTGTGCCCAATATACAGAAACGTCTTGCGGTATCTCCTACAGGGAAAGTGCCAGGAGGGAATTGTGGAGCTTGTTCTCAGTGTCTCTGAGAATTGCTCTGATTATCTGTGTGACCTCTTTGCTAAGACTCTCCAGAGAGCCGTCCTCAAAACAAACACACATCTTGACATATCTCCCACATTGATCGCAGTGTCTCCAGAAACTGCATTCAAGGAGCCAGGACCTTTTCTCCCTACACTGTCCATTGAGTTGTCCTCAAAACCAATATACATCCTGCTATATCTCCCACATGGCAAGTGCCAGGAGGGAGAAGTGGGGATTATGTTTAGACTTTCTCGGAACTGCTTCAAATCAACTAGATATCTTTGTGCTGTAAATCTCCCAACAGCCAAACGCAAAAGCAGCAAACATCTCGCTGTATGTCCCACATCGAAAGTGCCAAGAGAGAGCTTGCTCTCCCTGTCTTTGAGTACTGTTTTCACTGTCCCGGTTACCTCTTGGCTAACATTCTCTTCAGAGCTGCAGTGAAACCAGGAACCACGTGGAGAAGGCACCCACACTGAAAGTGCCTGGAGGGAACATTGGGGCTTCTTCTCAGTGTCTCTGACATAGGGTTTCACTGTCCCGGGAAAGTCTCTCCTAACACCGTGCAGAGCGCTGTGCCCAATATACAGAAACGTCTTGCGGTATCTCCTACAGGGAAAGTGCCAGGAGGGAATTGTCGAGCTTGTTCTCAGTGTCTCTGAGAATTGCTCTGATTATCCCTGTGACCTCTTTGCTAAGACTCTCCAGAGAGCCGTCCTCAAAACAAACACACATCTTGACATATCTCCCACATTGATCGCAGTGTCTCCAGAAACGGCATTCAAGGAGCCAGGACCTTTTCTCCCTACACTGTCCATTGAGTTGTCCTCAAAACCAATATACATCCTGCTATATCTCCCACATGGAAAGTGCCAGGAGGGAGAAGTGGGGATTATGTTTAGACTTTCTCGGAACTGCTTCAAATCAACTAGATATCTTTGTGCTGTAAATCTCCCAACAGCCAAACGCAAAAGCAGCAAACATCTCGCTGTATGTCCCACATCCAAAGTGCCAAGAGAGAGCTTGCTCTCCCTGTCTTTGAGTACTGTTTTCACTGTCCCGGTTACCTCTTGGCTAACATTCTCTTCAGAGCTGCAGTGAAACCAGGAACCACGTGGAGAAGGCACCCACACTGAAAGTGCCTGGAGGGAACATTGGGGCTTCTTCTCAGTGTCTCTGACATAGGGTTTCACTGTCCCGGGAAAGTCTCTGCTAACACCCTGCAGAGCGCTGTGCCCAATATACAGAAACGTCTTGCGGTATCTCCTACAGGGAAAGTGCCAGGAGGGAATTGTCGAGCTTGTTCTCAGTGTCTCTGAGAATTGCTCTGATTATCTGTGTGACCTCTTTGCTAAGACTCTCCAGAGAGCCGTCCTCAAAACAAACACACATCTTGACATATCTCCCACATTGATCGCAGTGTCTCCAGAAACGGCATTCAAGGAGCCAGGACCTTTTCTCCCTACACTGTCCCTTGAGTTGTCCTCAAAACCAATATACATCCTGCTATATCTCCCACATGGAAAGTGCCAGGAGGGAGAAGTGGGGATTATGTTTAGACTTTCTCGGAACTGCTTCAAATCAACTAGATATCTTTGTGCTGTAAATCTCCCAACAGCCAAACGCAAAAGCAGCAAACATCTCGCTGTATGTCCCACATCCAAAGTGCCAAGAGAGAGCTTGCTCTCCCTGTCTTTGAGTACTGTTTTCACTGTCCCGGTTACCTCTCGGCTAACATTCTCTTCAGAGCTGCAGTGAAACCAGGAACCACGTGGAGAAGGCACCCACACTGAAAGTGCCTGGAGGGAACATTGGGGCTTCTTCTCAGTGTCTCTGACATAGGGTTTCACTGTCCCGGGAAAGTCTCTGCTAACACCCTGCAGAGCGCTGTGCCCAATATACAGAAACATCTTGCGGTATCTCCTACAGGGAAAGTGCCAGGAGGGAATTGTCGAGCTTGTTCTCAGTGTCTCTGAGAATTGCTCTGATTATCCCTGTGACCTCTTTGCTAAGACTCTCCAGAGAGCCGTCCTCAAAACCAACACACATCTTGACATATCTCCCACATTGATCGCAGTGTCTCCAGAAACGGCATTCAAGGAGCCAGGACCTTTTCTCCCTACACTGTCCATTGAGTTGTCCTCAAAACCAATATACATCCTGCTATATCTCCCACATGGAAAGTGCCAGGAGGGAGAAGTGGGGATTATGTTTAGACTTTCTCGGAACTGCTTCAAATCAACTAGATATCTTTGTGCTGTAAATCTCCCAACAGCCAAACGCAAAAGCAGCAAACCTCTCGCTGTATGTCCCACATCCAAAGTGCCAAGAGAGAGCTTGCTCTCCCTGTCTTTGAGTACTGTTTTCACTGTCCCGGTTACCTCTTGGCTAACATTCTCTTCAGAGCTGCAGTGAAACCAGGAACCACGTGGAGAAGGCACCCACACTGAAAGTGCCTGGAGGGAACATTGGGGCTTCTTCTCAGTGTCTCTGACATAGGGTTTCACTGTCCCGGGAAAGTCTCTCCTAACACCGTGCAGAGCGCTGTGCCCAATATACAGAAACGTCTTGCGGTATCTCCTACAGGGAAAGTGCCAGGAGGGAATTGTCGAGCTTGTTCTCAGTGTCTCTGAGAATTGCTCTGATTATCCCTGTGACCTCTTTGCTAAGACTCTCCAGAGAGCCGTCCTCAAAACAAACACACATCTTGACATATCTCCCACATTGATCGCAGTGTCTCCAGAAACTGCATTCAAGGAGCCAGGACCTTTTCTCCCTACACTGTCCATTGAGTTGTCCTCAAAACCAATATACATCCTGCTATATCTCCCACATGGAAAGTGCCAGGAGGGAGAAGTGGGGATTATGTTTAGACTTTCTCGGAACTGCTTCAAATCAACTAGATATCTTTGTGCTGTAAATCTCCCAACAGCCAAACGCAAAAGCAGCAAACATCTCGCTGTATGTCCCACATCCAAAGTGCCAAGAGAGAGCTTGCTCTCCCTGTCTTTGAGTACTGTTTTCACTGTCCCGGTTACCTCTTGGCTAACATTCTCTTCAGAGCTGCAGTGAAACCAGGAACCACGTGGAGAAGGCACCCACACTGAAAGTGCCTGGAGGGAACATTGGGGCTTCTTCTCAGTGTCTCTGACATAGGGTTTCACTGTCCCGGGAAAGTCTCTCCTAACACCGTGCAGAGCGCTGTGCCCAATATACAGAAACGTCTTGCGGTATCTCCTACGGGGAAAGTGCCAGGAGGGAATTGTGGAGCTTGTTCTCAGTGTCTCTGAGAATTGCTCTGATTATCTGTGTGACCTCTTTGCTAAGACTCTCCAGAGAGCCGTCCTCAAAACAAACACACATCTTGACATATCTCCCACATTGATCGCAGTGTCTCCAGAAACGGCATTCAAGGAGCCAGGACCTTTTCTCCCTACACTGTCCATTGAGTTGTCCTCAAAACCAATATACATCCTGCTATATCTCCCACATGGAAAGTGCCAGGAGGGAGAAGTGGGGATTATGTTTAGACTTTCTCGGAACTGCTTCAAATCAACTAGATATCTTTGTGCTGTAAATCTCCCAACAGCCAAACGCAAAAGCAGCAAACATCTCGCTGTATGTCCCACATCCAAAGTGCCAAGAGAGAGCTTGCTCTCCCTGTCTTTGAGTACTGCTTTCACTGTCCCGGTTACCTCTTGGCTAACATTCTCTTCAGAGCTGCAGTGAAACCAGGAACCACGTGGAGAAGGCACCCACACTGAAAGTGCCTGGAGGGAACATTGGGGCTTCTTCTCAGTGTCTCTGACATAGGGTTTCACCGTCCCGGGAAAGTCTCTGCTAACACCGTGCAGAGCGCTGTGCCCAATATACAGAAACGTCTTGCGGTATCTCCTACAGGGAAAGTGCCAGGAGGGAATTGTCGAGCTTGTTCTCAGTGTCTCTGAGAATTGCTCTGATTATCCCTGTGACCTCTTTGCTAAGACTCTCCAGAGAGACGTCCTCAAAACCAACACACATCTTGACATATCTCCCACATTGATCGCAGTGTCTCCAGAAACGGCATTCAAGGAGCCAGGACCTTTTCTCCCTACACTGTCCATTGAGTTGTCCTCAAAACCAATATACATCCTGCTATATCTCCCACATGGAAAGTGCCAGGAGGGAGAAGTGGGGATTATGTTTAGACTTTCTCGGAACTGCTTCAAATCAACTAGATATCTTTGTGCTGTAAATCTCCCAACAGCCAAACGCAAAAGCAGCAAACATCTCGCTGTATGTCCCACATCCAAAGTGCCAAGAGAGAGCTTGCTCTCCCTGTCTTTGAGTACTGTTTTCACTGTCCCGGTTACCTCTTGGCTAACATTCTCTTCAGAGCTGCAGTGAAACCAGGAACCACGTGGAGAAGGCACCCACACTGAAAGTGCCTGGAGGGAACATTGGGGCTTCTTCTCAGTGTCTCTGACATAGGGTTTCACCGTCCCGGGAAAGTCTCTGCTAACACCGTGCAGAGCGCTGTGCCCAATATACAGAAACGTCTTGCGGTATCTCCTACAGGGAAAGTGCCAGGAGGGAATTGTGGAGCTTGTTCTCAGTGTCTCTGAGAATTGCTCTGATTATCCCTGTGACCTCTTTGCTAAGACTCTCCAGAGAGACGTCCTCAAAACCAAAACACATCTTGACATATCTCCCACATTGATCGCAGTGTCTCCAGAAACGGCATTCAAGGAGCCAGGACCTTTTCTCCCTACACTGTCCATTGAGTTGTCCTCAAAACCAATATACATCCTGCTATATCTCCCACATGGAAAGTGCCAGGAGGGAGAAGTGGGGATTATGTTTAGACTTTCTCGGAACTGCTTCAAATCAACTAGATATCTTTGTGCTGTAAATCTCCCAACAGCCAAACGCAAAAGCAGCAAACATCTCGCTGTATGTCCCACATCCAAAGTGCCAAGAGAGAGCTTGCTCTCCCTGTCTTTGAGTACTGTTTTCACTGTCCCGGTTACCTCTTGGCTAACATTCTCTTCAGAGCTGCAGTGAAACCAGGAACCACGTGGAGAAGGCACCCACACTGAAAGTGCCTGGAGGGAACATTGGGGCTTCTTCTCAGTGTCTCTGACATAGGGTTTCACTGTCCCGGGAAAGTCTCTGCTAACACCCTGCAGAGCGCTGGGCCCAATATACAGAAACGTCTTGCGGTATCTCCTACGGGGAAAGTGCCAGGAGGGAATTGTGGAGCTTGTTCTCAGTGTCTCTGAGAATTGCTCTGATTATCCCTGTGACCTCTTTGCTAAGACTCTCCAGAGAGACGTCCTCAAAACAAACACACATCTTGACATATCTCCCACATTGATCGCAGTGTCTCCAGAAACGGCATTCAAGGAGCCAGGACCTTTTCTCCCTACACTGTCCATTGAGTTGTCCTCAAAACCAATATACATCCTGCTATATCTCCCACATGGAAAGTGCCAGGAGGGAGAAGTGGGGATTATGTTTAGACTTTCTCGGAACTGCTTCAAATCAACTAGATATCTTTGTGCTGTAAATCTCCCAACAGCCAAACGCAAAAGCAGCAAACATCTCGCTGTATGTCCCACATCCAAAGTGCCAAGAGAGAGCTTGCTCTCCCTGTCTTTGAGTACTGTTTTCACTGTCCCGGTTACCTCTTGGCTAACATTCTCTTCAGAGCTGCAGTGAAACCAGGAACCACGTGGAGAAGGCACCCACACTGAAAGTGCCTGGAGGGAACATTGGGGCTTCTTCTCAGTGTCTCTGACATAGGGTTTCACCGTCCCCGGAAAGTCTCTGCTAACACCGTGCAGAGCGCTGTGCCCAATATACAGAAACGTCTTGCGGTATCTCCTACAGGGAAAGTGCCAGGAGGGAATTGTGGAGCTTGTTCTCAGTGTCTCTGAGAATTGCTCTGATTATCCCTGTGACCTCTTTGCTAAGACTCTCCAGAGAGACGTCCTCAAAACCAACACACATCTTGACATATCTCCCACATTGATCGCAGTGTCTCCAGAAACGGCATTCAAGGAGCCAGGACCTTTTCTCCCTACACTGTCCATTGAGTTGTCCTCAAAACCAATATACATCCTGCTATATCTCCCACATGGAAAGTGCCAGGAGGGAGAAGTGGGGATTATGTTTAGACTTTCTCGGAACTGCTTCAAATCAACTAGATATCTTTGTGCTGTAAATCTCCCAACAGCCAAACGCAAAAGCAGCAAACATCTCGCTGTATGTCCCACATCCAAAGTGCCAAGAGAGAGCTTGCTCTCCCTGTCTTTGAGTACTGTTTTCACTGTCCCGGTTACCTCTTGGCTAACATTCTCTTCAGAGCTGCAGTGAAACCAGGAACCACGTGGAGAAGGCACCCACACTGAAAGTGCCTGGAGGGAACATTGGGGCTTCTTCTCAGTGTCTCTGACATAGGGTTTCACTGTCCCGGGAAAGTCTCTCCTAACACCGTGCAGAGCGCTGTGCCCAATATACAGAAACGTCTTGCGGTATCTCCTACGGGGAAAGTGCCAGGAGGGAATTGTGGAGCTTGTTCTCAGTGTCTCTGAGAATTGCTCTGATTATCTGTGTGACCTCTTTGCTAAGACTCTCCAGAGAGCCGTCCTCAAAACCAACACACATCTTGACATATCTCCCACATTGATCGCAGTGTCTCCAGAAACGGCATTCAAGGAGCCAGGACCTTTTCTCCCTACACTGTCCATTGAGTTGTCCTCAAAACCAATATACATCCTGCTATATCTCCCACATGGAAAGTGCCAGGAGGGAGAAGTGGGGATTATGTTTAGACTTTCTCGGAACTGCTTCAAATCAACTAGATATCTTTGTGCTGTAAATCTCCCAACAGCCAAACGCAAAAGCAGCAAACATCTCGCTGTATGTCCCACATCCAAAGTGCCAAGAGAGAGCTTGCTCTCCCTGTCTTTGAGTACTGTTTTCACTGTCCCGGTTACCTCTTGGCTAACATTCTCTTCAGAGCTGCAGTGAAACCAGGAACCACGTGGAGAAGGCACCCACACTGAAAGTGCCTGGAGGGAACATTGGGGCTTCTTCTCAGTGTCTCTGACATAGGGTTTCACTGTCCCGGGAAAGTCTCTGCTAACACCCTGCAGAGCGCTGTGCCCAATGTACAGAAACGTCTTGCGGTATCTCCTACAGGGAAAGTGCCAGGAGGGAATTGTCGAGCTTGTTCTCAGTGTCTCTGAGAATTGCTCTGATTATCCCTGTGACCTCTTTGCTAAGACTCTCCAGAGAGCCGTCCTCAAAACAAACACACATCTTGACATATCTCCCACATTGATCGCAGTGTCTCCAGAAACTGCATTCAAGGAGCCAGGACCTTTTCTCCCTACACTGTCCCTTGAGTTGTCCTCAAAACCAATATACATCCTGCTATATCTCCCACATGGAAAGTGCCAGGAGGGAGAAGTGGGGATTATGTTTAGACTTTCTCGGAACTGCTTCAAATCAACTAGATATCTTTGTGCTGTAAATCTCCCAACAGCCAAACGCAAAAGCAGCAAACATCTCGCTGTATGTCCCACATCCAAAGTGCCAAGAGAGAGCTTGCTCTCCCTGTCTTTGAGTACTGTTTTCACTGTCCCGGTTACCTCTTGGCTAACATTCTCTTCAGAGCTGCAGTGAAACCAGGAACCACGTGGAGAAGGCACCCACACTGAAAGTGCCTGGAGGGAACATTGGGGCTTCTTCTCAGTGTCTCTGACATAGGGTTTCACTGTCCCGGGAAAGTCTCTGCTAACACCGTGCAGAGCGCTGTGCCCAATATACAGAAACGTCTTGCGGTATCTCCTACAGGGAAAGTGCCAGGAGGGAATTGTGGAGCTTGTTCTCAGTGTCTCTGAGAAATGC
Source organism: Chroicocephalus ridibundus (assembly GCF_963924245.1). Lineage (NCBI taxonomy): Eukaryota > Metazoa > Chordata > Aves > Charadriiformes > Laridae > Chroicocephalus > Chroicocephalus ridibundus. The sequence goes on from NW_026961140.1 coordinate 208,120, forward strand.
TCTAATTATCTGTGTGACCTCTTTGCTAAGACTCTCCAGAGAGACGTCCTCAAAACCAACACACATCTTGACATATCTCCCACATTGATCGCAGTGTCTCCAGGAACGGCATTCAAGGAGCCAGGACCTTTTCTCCCTACACTGTCCATTGAGTTGTCCTCAAAACCAATATACATCCTGCTATATCTCCCACATGGAAAGTGCCAGGAGGGAGAAGTGGGGATTATGTTTAGACTTTCTCGGAACTGCTTCAAATCAACTAGATATCTTTGTGCTGTAAATCTCCCAACAGCCAAACGCAAAAGCAGCAAACATCTCGCTGTATGTCCCACATCCAAAGTGCCAAGAGAGAGCTTGCTCTCCCTGTCTTTGAGTACTGTTTTCACTGTCCCGGTTACCTCTTGGCTAACATTCTCTTCAGAGCTGCAGTGAAACCAGGAACCACGTGGAGAAGGCACCCACACTGAAAGTGCCTGGAGGGAACATTGGGGCTTCTTCTCAGTGTCTCTGACATAGGGTTTCACTGTCCCGGGAAAGTCTCTGCTAACACCCTGCAGAGCGCTGTGCCCAATGTACAGAAACGTCTTGCGGTATCTCCTACAGGGAAAGTGCCAGGAGGGAATTGTCGAGCTTGTTCTCAGTGTCTCTGAGAATTGCTCTGATTATCCCTGTGACCTCTTTGCTAAGACTCTCCAGAGAGCCGTCCTCAAAACAAACACACATCTTGACATATCTCCCACATTGATCGCAGTGTCTCCAGAAACTGCATTCAAGGAGCCAGGACCTTTTCTCCCTACACTGTCCCTTGAGTTGTCCTCAAAACCAATATACATCCTGCTATATCTCCCACATGGAAAGTGCCAGGAGGGAGAAGTGGGGATTATGTTTAGACTTTCTCGGAACTGCTTCAAATCAACTAGATATCTTTGTGCTGTAAATCTCCCAACAGCCAAACGCAAAAGCAGCAAACATCTCGCTGTATGTCCCACATCCAAAGTGCCAAGAGAGAGCTTGCTCTCCCTGTCTTTGAGTACTGTTTTCACTGTCCCGGTTACCTCTTGGCTAACATTCTCTTCAGAGCTGCAGTGAAACCAGGAACCACGTGGAGAAGGCACCCACACTGAAAGTGCCTGGAGGGAACATTGGGGCTTCTTCTCAGTGTCTCTGACATAGGGTTTCACTGTCCCGGGAAAGTCTCTGCTAACACCGTGCAGAGCGCTGTGCCCAATATACAGAAACGTCTTGCGGTATCTCCTACAGGGAAAGTGCCAGGAGGGAATTGTGGAGCTTGTTCTCAGTGTCTCTGAGAAATGCTCTAATTATCTGTGTGACCTCTTTGCTAAGACTCTCCAGAGAGACGTCCTCAAAACCAACACACATCTTGACATATCTCCCACATTGATCGCAGTGTCTCCAGAAACGGCATTCAAGGAGCCAGGACCTTTTCTCCCTACACTCTCCATTGAGTTGTCCTCAAAACCAATATACATCCTGCTATATCTCCCACATGGAAAGTGCCAGGAGGGAGAAGTGGGGATTATGTTTAGACTTTCTCGGAACTGCTTCAAATCAACTAGATATCTTTGTGCTGTAAATCTCCCAACAGCCAAACGCAAAAGCAGCAAACATCTCGCTGTATGTCCCACATCCAAAGTGCCAAGAGAGAGCTTGCTCTCCCTGTCTTTGAGTACTGTTTTCACTGTCCCGGTTACCTCTTGGCTAACATTCTCTTCAGAGCTGCAGTGAAACCAGGAACCACGTGGAGAAGGCACCCACACTGAAAGTGCCTGGAGGGAACATTGGGGCTTCTTCTCAGTGTCTCTGACATAGGGTTTCACTGTCCCGGGAAAGTCTCTGCTAACACCCTGCAGAGCGCTGTGCCCAATGTACAGAAACGTCTTGCGGTATCTCCTACAGGGAAAGTGCCAGGAGGGAATTGTCGAGCTTGTTCTCAGTGTCTCTGAGAATTGCTCTGATTATCCCTGTGACCTCTTTGCTAAGACTCTCCAGAGAGACGTCCTCAAAACAAACACACATCTTGACATATCTCCCACATTGATCGCAGTGTCTCCAGAAACTGCATTCAAGGAGCCAGGACCTTTTCTCCCTACACTGTCCATTGAGTTGTCCTCAAAACCAATATACATCCTGCTATATCTCCCACATGGAAAGTGCCAGGAGGGAGAAGTGGGGATTATGTTTAGACTTTCTCGGAACTGCTTCAAATCAACTAGATATCTTTGTGCTGTAAATCTCCCAACAGCCAAACGCAAAAGCAGCAAACATCTCGCTGTATGTCCCACATCCAAAGTGCCAAGAGAGAGCTTGCTCTCCCTGTCTTTGAGTACTGTTTTCACTGTCCCGGTTACCTCTTGGCTAACATTCTCTTCAGAGCTGCAGTGAAACCAGGAACCACGTGGAGAAGGCACCCACACTGAAAGTGCCTGGAGGGAACATTGGGGCTTCTTCTCAGTGTCTCTGACATAGGGTTTCACTGTCCCGGGAAAGTCTCTGCTAACACCCTGCAGAGCGCTGTGCCCAATATACAGAAACATCTTGCGGTATCTCCTACAGGGAAAGTGCCAGGAGGGAATTGTGGAGCTTGTTCTCAGTGTCTCTGAGAATTGCTCTGATTATCCCTGTGACCTCTTTGCTAAGACTCTCCAGAGAGCCGTCCTCAAAACAAACACACATCTTGACATATCTCCCACATTGATCGCAGTGTCTCCAGAAACTGCATTCAAGGAGCCAGGACCTTTTCTCCCTACACTGTCCATTGAGTTGTCCTCAAAACCAATAGACATCCTGCTATATCTCCCACATGGAAAGTGCCAGGAAGGAGAAGTGGGGATTATGTTTAGACTTTCTCGGAACTGCTTCAAATCAACTAGATATCTTTGTGCTGTAAATCTCCCAACAGCCAAACGCAAAAGCAGCAAACATCTCGCTGTATGTCCCACATCCAAAGTGCCAAGAGAGAGCTTGCTCTCCCTGTCTTTGAGTACTGTTTTCACTGTCCCGGTTACCTCTTGGCTAACATTCTCTTCAGAGCTGCAGTGAAACCAGGAACCACGTGGAGAAGGCACCCACACTGAAAGTGCCTGGAGGGAACATTGGGGCTTCTTCTCAGTGTCTCTGACATAGGGTTTCACTGTCCCGGGAAAGTCTCTGCTAACACCCTGCAGAGCGCTGTGCCCAATATACAGAAACATCTTGCGGTATCTCCTACAGGGAAAGTGCCAGGAGGGAATTGTCGAGCTTGTTCTCAGTGTCTCTGAGAATTGCTCTGATTATCCCTGTGACCTCTTTGCTAAGACTCTCCAGAGAGCCGTCCTCAAAACAAACACACATCTTGACATATCTCCCACATTGATCGCAGTGTCTCCAGAAACTGCATTCAAGGAGCCAGGACCTTTTCTCCCTACACTGTCCATTGAGTTGTCCTCAAAACCAATATACATCCTGCTATATCTCCCACATGGAAAGTGCCAGGAGGGAGAAGTGGGGATTATGTTTAGACTTTCTCGGAACTGCTTCAAATCAACTAGATATCTTTGTGCTGTAAATCTCCCAACAGCCAAACGCAAAAGCAGCAAACATCTCGCTGTATGTCCCACATCCAAAGTGCCAAGAGAGAGCTTGCTCTCCCTGTCTTTGAGTACTGTTTTCACTGTCCCGGTTACCTCTTGGCTAACATTCTCTTCAGAGCTGCAGTGAAACCAGGAACCACGTGGAGAAGGCACCCACACTGAAAGTGCCTGGAGGGAACATTGGGGCTTCTTCTCAGTGTCTCTGACATAGGGTTTCACTGTCCCGGGAAAGTCTCTCCTAACACCGTGCAGAGCGCTGTGCCCAATATACAGAAACGTCTTGCGGTATCTCCTACGGGGAAAGTGCCAGGAGGGAATTGTCGAGCTTGTTCTCAGTGTCTCTGAGAATTGCTCTGATTATCCCTGTGACCTCTTTGCTAAGACTCTCCAGAGAGCCGTCCTCAAAACAAACACACATCTTGACATATCTCCCACATTGATCGCAGTGTCTCCAGAAACTGCATTCAAGGAGCCAGGACCTTTTCTCCCTACACTGTCCATTGAGTTGTCCTCAAAACCAATATACATCCTGCTATATCTCCCACATGGAAAGTGCCAGGAGGGAGAAGTGGGGATTATGTTTAGACTTTCTCGGAACTGCTTCAAATCAACTAGATATCTTTGTGCTGTAAATCTCCCAACAGCCAAACGCAAAAGCAGCAAACATCTCGCTGTATGTCCCACATCCAAAGTGCCAAGAGAGAGCTTGCTCTCCCTGTCTTTGAGTACTGTTTTCACTGTCCCGGTTACCTCTTGGCTAACATTCTCTTCAGAGCTGCAGTGAAACCAGGAACCACGTGGAGAAGGCACCCACACTGAAAGTGCCTGGAGGGAACATTGGGGCTTCTTCTCAGTGTCTCTGACATAGGGTTTCACCGTCCCGGGAAAGTCTCTGCTAACACCGTGCAGAGCGCTGTGCCCAATATACAGAAACGTCTTGCGGTATCTCCTACAGGGAAAGTGCCAGGAGGGAATTGTCGAGCTTGTTCTCAGTGTCTCTGAGAATTGCTCTAATTATCTGTGTGACCTCTTTGCTAAGACTCTCCAGAGAGACGTCCTCAAAACCAACACACATCTTGACATATCTCCCACATTGATCGCAGTGTCTCCAGAAACGGCATTCAAGGAGCCAGGACCTTTTCTCCCTACACTGTCCATTGAGTTGTCCTCAAAACCAATATACATCCTGCTATATCTCCCACATGGAAAGTGCCAGGAGGGAGAAGTGGGGATTATGTTTAGACTTTCTCGGAACTGCTTCAAATCAACTAGATATCTTTGTGCTGTAAATCTCCCAACAGCCAAACGCAAAAGCAGCAAACATCTCGCTGTATGTCCCACATCCAAAGTGCCAAGAGAGAGCTTGCTCTCCCTGTCTTTGAGTACTGTTTTCACTGTCCCGGTTACCTCTTGGCTAACATTCTCTTCAGAGCTGCAGTGAAACCAGGAACCACGTGGAGAAGGCACCCACACTGAAAGTGCCTGGAGGGAACATTGGGGCTTCTTCTCAGTGTCTCTGACATAGGGTTTCACTGTCCCGGGAAAGTCTCTCCTAACACCGTGCAGAGCGCTGTGCCCAATATACAGAAACGTCTTGCGGTATCTCCTACGGGGAAAGTGCCAGGAGGGAATTGTGGAGCTTGTTCTCAGTGTCTCTGAGAATTGCTCTGATTATCTGTGTGACCTCTTTGCTAAGACTCTCCAGAGAGCCGTCCTCAAAACAAACACACATCTTGACATATCTCCCACATTGATCGCAGTGTCTCCAGAAACGGCATTCAAGGAGCCAGGACCTTTTCTCCCTACACTGTCCATTGAGTTGTCCTCAAAACCAATATACATCCTGCTATATCTCCCACATGGAAAGTGCCAGGAGGGAGAAGTGGGGATTATGTTTAGACTTTCTCGGAACTGCTTCAAATCAACTAGATATCTTTGTGCTGTAAATCTCCCAACAGCCAAACGCAAAAGCAGCAAACATCTCGCTGTATGTCCCACGTCCAAAGTGCCAAGAGAGAGCTTGCTCTCCCTGTCTTTGAGTACTGTTTTCACTGTCCCGGTTACCTCTTGGCTAACATTCTCTTCAGAGCTGCAGTGAAACCAGGAACCACGTGGAGAAGGCACCCACACTGAAAGTGCCTGGAGGGAACATTGGGGCTTCTTCTCAGTGTCTCTGACATAGGGTTTCACTGTCCCGGGAAAGTCTCTGCTAACACCCTGCAGAGCGCTGTGCCCAATGTACAGAAACGTCTTGCGGTATCTCCTACAGGGAAAGTGCCAGGAGGGAATTGTCGAGCTTGTTCTCAGTGTCTCTGAGAATTGCTCTGATTATCCCTGTGACCTCTTTGCTAAGACTCTCCAGAGAGCCGTCCTCAAAACAAACACACATCTTGACATATCTCCCACATTGATCGCAGTGTCTCCAGAAACTGCATTCAAGGAGCCAGGACCTTTTCTCCCTACACTGTCCATTGAGTTGTCCTCAAAACCAATATACATCCTGCTATATCTCCCACATGGAAAGTGCCAGGAGGGAGAAGTGGGGATTATGTTTAGACTTTCTCGGAACTGCTTCAAATCAACTAGATATCTTTGTGCTGTAAATCTCCCAACAGCCAAACGCAAAAGCAGCAAACATCTCGCTGTATGTCCCACATCCAAAGTGCCAAGAGAGAGCTTGCTCTCCCTGTCTTTGAGTACTGTTTTCACTGTCCCGGTTACCTCTTGGCTAACATTCTCTTCAGAGCTGCAGTGAAACCAGGAACCACGTGGAGAAGGCACCCACACTGAAAGTGCCTGGAGGGAACATTGGGGCTTCTTCTCAGTGTCTCTGACATAGGGTTTCACCGTCCCGGGAAAGTCTCTGCTAACACCGTGCAGAGCGCTGTGCCCAATATACAGAAACGTCTTGCGGTATCTCCTACAGGGAAAGTGCCAGGAGGGAATTGTGGAGCTTGTTCTCAGTGTCTCTGAGAATTGCTCTAATTATCTGTGTGACCTCTTTGCTAAGACTCTCCAGAGAGACGTCCTCAAAACCAACACACATCTTGACATATCTCCCACATTGATCGCAGTGTCTCCAGAAACGGCATTCAAGGAGCCAGGACCTTTTCTCCCTACACTGTCCATTGAGTTGTCCTCAAAACCAATATACATCCTGCTATATCTCCCACATGGAAAGTGCCAGGAGGGAGAAGTGGGGATTATGTTTAGACTTTCTCGGAACTGCTTCAAATCAACTAGATATCTTTGTGCTGTAAATCTCCCAACAGCCAAACGCAAAAGCAGCAAACATCTCGCTGTATGTCCCACATCCAAAGTGCCAAGAGAGAGCTTGCTCTCCCTGTCTTTGAGTACTGTTTTCACTGTCCCGGTTACCTCTTGGCTAACATTCTCTTCAGAGCTGCAGTGAAACCAGGAACCACGTGGAGAAGGCACCCACACTGAAAGTGCCTGGAGGGAACATTGGGGCTTCTTCTCAGTGTCTCTGACATAGGGTTTCACTGTCCCGGGAAAGTCTCTGCTAACACCCTGCAGAGCGCTGTGCCCAATGTACAGAAACGTCTTGCGGTATCTCCTACAGGGAAAGTGCCAGGAGGGAATTGTCGAGCTTGTTCTCAGTGTCTCTGAGAATTGCTCTGATTATCCCTGTGACCTCTTTGCTAAGACTCTCCAGAGAGCCGTCCTCAAAACAAACACACATCTTGACATATCTCCCACATTGATCGCAGTGTCTCCAGAAACTGCATTCAAGGAGCCAGGACCTTTTCTCCCTACACTGTCCATTGAGTTGTCCTCAAAACCAATATACATCCTGCTATATCTCCCACATGGAAAGTGCCAGGAGGGAGAAGTGGGGATTATGTTTAGACTTTCTCGGAACTGCTTCAAATCAACTAGATATCTTTGTGCTGTAAATCTCCCAACAGCCAAACGCAAAAGCAGCAAACATCTCGCTGTATGTCCCACATCCAAAGTGCCAAGAGAGAGCTTGCTCTCCCTGTCTTTGAGTACTGTTTTCACTGTCCCGGTTACCTCTTTGCTAACATTCTCTTCAGAGCTGCAGTGAAACCAGGAACCACATGGAGAAGGCACCCACACTGAAAGTGCCTGGAGGGAACACTGGGGCTTCTTCTCAGTGTCTCTGACATAGGGTTTCACTGTCCCGGGAAAGTCTCTGCTAACACCGTGCAGAGCGCTGTGCCCAATATACAGAAACGTCTTGCGGTATCTCCTACAGGGAAAGTGCCAGGAGGGAATTGTGGAGCTTGTTCTCAGTGTCTCTGAGAATTGCTCTGATTATCCCTGTGACCTCTTTGCTAAGACTCTCCAGAGAGACGTCCTCAAAACCAACACACATCTTGACATATCTCCCACATTGATCGCAGTGTCTCCAGAAACGGCATTCAAGGAGCCAGGACCTTTTCTCCCTACACTGTCCATTGAGTTGTCCTCAAAACCAATATACATCCTGCTATATCTCCCACATGGAAAGTGCCAGGAGGGAGAAGTGGGGATTATGTTTAGACTTTCTCGGAACTGCTTCAAATCAACTAGATATCTTTGTGCTGTAAATCTCCCAACAGCCAAACGCAAAAGCAGCAAACATCTCGCTGTATGTCCCACATCCAAAGTGCCAAGAGAGAGCTTGCTCTCCCTGTCTTTGAGTACTGTTTTCACTGTCCCGGTTACCTCTTGGCTAACATTCTCTTCAGAGCTGCAGTGAAACCAGGAACCACGTGGAGAAGGCACCCACACTGAAAGTGCCTGGAGGGAACATTGGGGCTTCTTCTCAGTGTCTCTGACATAGGGTTTCACTGTCCCGGGAAAGTCTCTGCTAACACCGTGCAGAGCGCTGTGCCCAATATACAGAAACGTCTTGCGGTATCTCCTACAGGGAAAGTGCCAGGAGGGAATTGTCGAGCTTGTTCTCAGTGTCTCTGAGAATTGCTCTGATTATCCCTGTGACCTCTTTGCTAAGACTCTCCAGAGAGCCGTCCTCAAAACAAACACACGTCTTGACAGATCTCCCACATTGATCGCAGTGTCTCCAGAAACGGCATTCAAGGAGCCAGGACCTTTTCTCCCTACACTGTCCATTGAGTTGTCCTCAAAACCAATATACATCCTGCTATATCTCCCACATGGAAAGTGCCAGGAGGGAGAAGTGGGGATTATGTTTAGACTTTCTCGGAACTGCTTCAAATCAACTAGATATCTTTGTGCTGTAAATCTCCCAACAGCCAAACGCAAAAGCAGCAAACATCTCGCTGTATGTCCCACATCCAAAGTGCCAAGAGAGAGCTTGCTCTCCCTGTCTTTGAGTACTGTTTTCACTGTCCCGGTTACCTCTTGGCTAACATTCTCTTCAGAGCTGCAGTGAAACCAGGAACCACGTGGAGAAGGCACCCACACTGAAAGTGCCTGGAGGGAACATTGGGGCTTCTTCTCAGTGTCTCTGACATAGGGTTTCACTGTCCCGGGAAAGTCTCTGCTAACACCGTGCAGAGCGCTGTGCCCAATATACAGAAACGTCTTGCGGTATCTCCTACAGGGAAAGTGCCAGGAGGGAATTGTGGAGCTTGTTCTCAGTGTCTCTGAGAATTGCTCTGATTATCCCTGTGACCTCTTTGCTAAGACTCTCCAGAGAGACGTCCTCAAAACCAACACACATCTTGACATATCTCCCACATTGATCGCAGTGTCTCCAGAAACGGCATTCAAGGAGCCAGGACCTTTTCTCCCTACACTGTCCATTGAGTTGTCCTCAAAACCAATATACATCCTGCTATATCTCCCACATGGAAAGTGCCAGGAGGGAGAAGTGGGGATTACGTTTAGACTTTCTCGGAACTGCTTCAAATCAACTAGATATCTTTGTGCTGTAAATCTCCCAACAGCCAAATGCAAAAGCAGCAAACATCTCGCTGTATGTCCCACATCCAAAGTGCCAAGAGAGAGCTTGCTCTCCCTGTCTTTGAGTACTGTTTTCACTGTCCCGGTTACCTCTTGGCTAACATTCTCTTCAGAGCTGCAGTGAAACCAGGAACCACGTGGAGAAGGCACCCACACTGAAAGTGCCTGGAGGGAACATTGGGGCTTCTTCTCAGTGTCTCTGACATAGGGTTTCACTGTCCCGGGAAAGTCTCTGCTAACACCGTGCAGAGCGCTGTGCCCAATATACAGAAACGTCTTGCGGTATCTCCTACAGGGAAAGTGCCAGGAGGGAATTGTGGAGCTTGTTCTCAGTGTCTCTGAGAATTGCTCTGATTATCCCTGTGACCTCTTTGCTAAGACTCTCCAGAGAGACGTCCTCAAAACCAACACACATCTTGACATATCTCCCACATTGATCGCAGTGTCTCCAGAAACGGCATTCAAGGAGCCAGGACCTTTTCTCCCTACACTGTCCATTGAGTTGTCCTCAAAACCAATATACATCCTGCTATATCTCCCACATGGAAAGTGCCAGGAGGGAGAAGTGGGGATTATGTTTAGACTTTCTCGGAACTGCTTCAAATCAACTAGATATCTTTGTGCTGTAAATCTCCCAACAGCCAAACGCAAAAGCAGCAAACATCTCGCTGTATGTCCCACATCCAAAGTGCCAAGAGAGAGCTTGCTCTCCCTGTCTTTGAGTACTGTTTTCACTGTCCCGGTTACCTCTTGGCTAACATTCTCTTCAGAGCTGCAGTGAAACCAGGAACCACGTGGAGAAGGCACCCACACTGAAAGTGCCTGGAGGGAACATTGGGGCTTCTTCTCAGTGTCTCTGACATAGGGTTTCACTGTCCCGGGAAAGTCTCTGCTAACACCGTGCAGAGCGCTGTGCCCAATATACAGAAACGTCTTGCGGTATCTCCTACAGGGAAAGTGCCAGGAGGGAATTGTCGAGCTTGTTCTCAGTGTCTCTGAGAATTGCTCTGATTATCCCCGTGACCTCTTTGCTAAGACTCTCCAGAGAGACGTCCTCAAAACCAACACACGTCTTGACATATCTCCCACATTGATCGCAGTGTCTCCAGAAACGGCATTCAAGGAGCCAGGACCTTTTCTCCCTACACTGTCCATTGAGTTGTCCTCAAAACCAATATACATCCTGCTATATCTCCCACATGGAAAGTGCCAGGAGGGAGAAGTGGGGATTATGTTTAGACTTTCTCGGAACTGCTTCAAATCAACTAGATATCTTTGTGCTGTAAATCTCCCAACAGCCAAACGCAAAAGCAGCAAACATCTCGCTGTATGTCCCACATCCAAAGTGCCAAGAGAGAGCTTGCTCTCCCTGTCTTTGAGTACTGTTTTCACTGTCCCGGTTACCTCTTTGCTAACATTCTCTTCAGAGCTGCAGGGAAACCAGGAACCACATGGAGAAGGCACCCACACTGAAAGTGCCTGGAGGGAACACTGGGGCTTCTTCTCAGTGTCTCTGACATAGGGTTTCACTGTCCCGGGAAAGTCTCTGCTAACACCGTGCAGAGCGCTGTGCCCAATATACAGAAACGTCTTGCGGTATCTCCTACAGGGAAAGTGCCAGGAGGGAATTGTGGAGCTTGTTCTCAGTGTCTCTGAGAATTGCTCTGATTATCCCTGTGACCTCTTTGCTAAGACTCTCCAGAGAGACGTCCTCAAAACAAACACACATCTTGACATATCTCCCACATTGATCGCAGTGTCTCCAGAAACGGCATTCAAGGAGCCAGGACCTTTTCTCCCTACACTGTCCATTGAGTTGTCCTCAAAACCAATATACATCCTGCTATATCTCCCACATGGAAAGTGCCAGGAGGGAGAAGTGGGGATTATGTTTAGACTTTCTCGGAACTGCTTCAAATCAACTAGATATCTTTGTGCTGTAAATCTCCCAACAGCCAAACGCAAAAGCAGCAAACATCTCGCTGTATGTCCCACATCCAAAGTGCCAAGAGAGAGCTTGCTCTCCCTGTCTTTGAGTACTGTTTTCACTGTCCCGGTTACCTCTTGGCTAACATTCTCTTCAGAGCTGCAGTGAAACCAGGAACCACGTGGAGAAGGCACCCACACTGAAAGTGCCTGGAGGGAACATTGGGGCTTCTTCTCAGTGTCTCTGACATAGGGTTTCACTGTCCCGGGAAAGTCTCTGCTAACACCCTGCAGAGCGCTGGGCCCAATATACAGAAACGTCTTGCGGTATCTCCTACGGGGAAAGTGCCAGGAGGGAATTGTGGAGCTTGTTCTCAGTGTCTCTGAGAATTGCTCTGATTATCCCTGTGACCTCTTTGCTAAGACTCTCCAGAGAGACGTCCTCAAAACAAACACACATCTTGACATATCTCCCACATTGATCGCAGTGTCTCCAGAAACGGCATTCAAGGAGCCAGGACCTTTTCTCCCTACACTGTCCATTGAGTTGTCCTCAAAACCAATATACATCCTGCTATATCTCCCACATGGAAAGTGCCAGGAGGGAGAAGTGGGGATTATGTTTAGACTTTCTCGGAACTGCTTCAAATCAACTAGATATCTTTGTGCTGTAAATCTCCCAACAGCCAAACGCAAAAGCAGCAAACATCTCGCTGTATGTCCCACATCCAAAGTGCCAAGAGAGAGCTTGCTCTCCCTGTCTTTGAGTACTGTTTTCACTGTCCCGGTTACCTCTTGGCTAACATTCTCTTCAGAGCTGCAGTGAAACCAGGAACCACGTGGAGAAGGCACCCACACTGAAAGTGCCTGGAGGGAACATTGGGGCTTCTTCTCAGTGTCTCTGACATAGGGTTTCACCGTCCCCGGAAAGTCTCTGCTAACACCGTGCAGAGCGCTGTGCCCAATATACAGAAACGTCTTGCGGTATCTCCTACAGGGAAAGTGCCAGGAGGGAATTGTGGAGCTTGTTCTCAGTGTCTCTGAGAATTGCTCTGATTATCCCTGTGACCTCTTTGCTAAGACTCTCCAGAGAGACGTCCTCAAAACCAACACACATCTTGACATATCTCCCACATTGATCGCAGTGTCTCCAGAAACGGCATTCAAGGAGCCAGGACCTTTTCTCCCTACACTGTCCATTGAGTTGTCCTCAAAACCAATATACATCCTGCTATATCTCCCACATGGAAAGTGCCAGGAGGGAGAAGTGGGGATTATGTTTAGACTTTCTCGGAACTGCTTCAAATCAACTAGATATCTTTGTGCTGTAAATCTCCCAACAGCCAAACGCAAAAGCAGCAAACATCTCGCTGTATGTCCCACATCCAAAGTGCCAAGAGAGAGCTTGCTCTCCCTGTCTTTGAGTACTGTTTTCACTGTCCCGGTTACCTCTTGGCTAACATTCTCTTCAGAGCTGCAGTGAAACCAGGAACCACGTGGAGAAGGCACCCACACTGAAAGTGCCTGGAGGGAACATTGGGGCTTCTTCTCAGTGTCTCTGACATAGGGTTTCACTGTCCCGGGAAAGTCTCTCCTAACACCGTGCAGAGCGCTGTGCCCAATATACAGAAACGTCTTGCGGTATCTCCTACGGGGAAAGTGCCAGGAGGGAATTGTGGAGCTTGTTCTCAGTGTCTCTGAGAATTGCTCTGATTATCTGTGTGACCTCTTTGCTAAGACTCTCCAGAGAGCCGTCCTCAAAACCAACACACATCTTGACATATCTCCCACATTGATCGCAGTGTCTCCAGAAACGGCATTCAAGGAGCCAGGACCTTTTCTCCCTACACTGTCCATTGAGTTGTCCTCAAAACCAATATACATCCTGCTATATCTCCCACATGGAAAGTGCCAGGAGGGAGAAGTGGGGATTATGTTTAGACTTTCTCGGAACTGCTTCAAATCAACTAGATATCTTTGTGCTGTAAATCTCCCAACAGCCAAACGCAAAAGCAGCAAACATCTCGCTGTATGTCCCACATCCAAAGTGCCAAGAGAGAGCTTGCTCTCCCTGTCTTTGAGTACTGTTTTCACTGTCCCGGTTACCTCTTGGCTAACATTCTCTTCAGAGCTGCAGTGAAACCAGGAACCACGTGGAGAAGGCACCCACACTGAAAGTGCCTGGAGGGAACATTGGGGCTTCTTCTCAGTGTCTCTGACATAGGGTTTCACTGTCCCGGGAAAGTCTCTGCTAACACCCTGCAGAGCGCTGTGCCCAATGTACAGAAACGTCTTGCGGTATCTCCTACAGGGAAAGTGCCAGGAGGGAATTGTCGAGCTTGTTCTCAGTGTCTCTGAGAATTGCTCTGATTATCCCTGTGACCTCTTTGCTAAGACTCTCCAGAGAGCCGTCCTCAAAACAAACACACATCTTGACATATCTCCCACATTGATCGCAGTGTCTCCAGAAACTGCATTCAAGGAGCCAGGACCTTTTCTCCCTACACTGTCCCTTGAGTTGTCCTCAAAACCAATATACATCCTGCTATATCTCCCACATGGAAAGTGCCAGGAGGGAGAAGTGGGGATTATGTTTAGACTTTCTCGGAACTGCTTCAAATCAACTAGATATCTTTGTGCTGTAAATCTCCCAACAGCCAAACGCAAAAGCAGCAAACATCTCGCTGTATGTCCCACATCCAAAGTGCCAAGAGAGAGCTTGCTCTCCCTGTCTTTGAGTACTGTTTTCACTGTCCCGGTTACCTCTTGGCTAACATTCTCTTCAGAGCTGCAGTGAAACCAGGAACCACGTGGAGAAGGCACCCACACTGAAAGTGCCTGGAGGGAACATTGGGGCTTCTTCTCAGTGTCTCTGACATAGGGTTTCACTGTCCCGGGAAAGTCTCTGCTAACACCGTGCAGAGCGCTGTGCCCAATATACAGAAACGTCTTGCGGTATCTCCTACAGGGAAAGTGCCAGGAGGGAATTGTGGAGCTTGTTCTCAGTGTCTCTGAGAAATGCTCTAATTATCTGTGTGACCTCTTTGCTAAGACTCTCCAGAGAGACGTCCTCAAAACCAACACACATCTTGACATATCTCCCACATTGATCGCAGTGTCTCCAGAAACGGCATTCAAGGAGCCAGGACCTTTTCTCCCTACACTGTCCATTGAGTTGTCCTCAAAACCAATATACATCCTGCTATATCTCCCACATGGAAAGTGCCAGGAGGGAGAAGTGGGGATTATGTTTAGACTTTCTCGGAACTGCTTCAAATCAACTAGATATCTTTGTGCTGTAAATCTCCCAACAGCCAAACGCAAAAGCAGCAAACATCTCGCTGTATGTCCCACATCCAAAGTGCCAAGAGAGAGCTTGCTCTCCCTGTCTTTGAGTACTGTTTTCACTGTCCCGGTTACCTCTTGGCTAACATTCTCTTCAGAGCTGCAGTGAAACCAGGAACCACGTGGAGAAGGCACCCACACTGAAAGTGCCTGGAGGGAACATTGGGGCTTCTTCTCAGTGTCTCTGACATAGGGTTTCACTGTCCCGGGAAAGTCTCTGCTAACACCCTGCAGAGCGCTGTGCCCAATGTACAGAAACGTCTTGCGGTATCTCCTACAGGGAAAGTGCCAGGAGGGAATTGTCGAGCTTGTTCTCAGTGTCTCTGAGAATTGCTCTGATTATCCCTGTGACCTCTTTGCTAAGACTCTCCAGAGAGCCGTCCTCAAAACAAACACACATCTTGACATATCTCCCACATTGATCGCAGTGTCTCCAGAAACTGCATTCAAGGAGCCAGGACCTTTTCTCCCTACACTGTCCCTTGAGTTGTCCTCAAAACCAATATACATCCTGCTATATCTCCCACATGGAAAGTGCCAGGAGGGAGAAGTGGGGATTATGTTTAGACTTTCTCGGAACTGCTTCAAATCAACTAGATATCTTTGTGCTGTAAATCTCCCAACAGCCAAACGCAAAAGCAGCAAACATCTCGCTGTATGTCCCACATCCAAAGTGCCAAGAGAGAGCTTGCTCTCCCTGTCTTTGAGTACTGTTTTCACTGTCCCGGTTACCTCTTGGCTAACATTCTCTTCAGAGCTGCAGTGAAACCAGGAACCACGTGGAGAAGGCACCCACACTGAAAGTGCCTGGAGGGAACATTGGGGCTTCTTCTCAGTGTCTCTGACATAGGGTTTCACTGTCCCGGGAAAGTCTCTGCTAACACCCTGCAGAGCGCTGTGCCCAATATACAGAAACATCTTGCGGTATCTCCTACAGGGAAAGTGCCAGGAGGGAATTGTGGAGCTTGTTCTCAGTGTCTCTGAGAATTGCTCTGATTATCCCTGTGACCTCTTTGCTAAGACTCTCCAGAGAGCCGTCCTCAAAACAAACACACATCTTGACATATCTCCCACATTGATCGCAGTGTCTCCAGAAACTGCATTCAAGGAGCCAGGACCTTTTCTCCCTACACTGTCCATTGAGTTGTCCTCAAAACCAATATACATCCTGCTATATCTCCCACATGGAAAGTGCCAGGAAGGAGAAGTGGGGATTATGTTTAGACTTTCTCGGAACTGCTTCAAATCAACTAGATATCTTTGTGCTGTAAATCTCCCAACAGCCAAACGCAAAAGCAGCAAACATCTCGCTGTATGTCCCACATCCAAAGTGCCAAGAGAGAGCTTGCTCTCCCTGTCTTTGAGTACTGTTTTCACTGTCCCGGTTACCTCTTGGCTAACATTCTCTTCAGAGCTGCAGTGAAACCAGGAACCACGTGGAGAAGGCACCCACACTGAAAGTGCCTGGAGGGAACATTGGGGCTTCTTCTCAGTGTCTCTGACATAGGGTTTCACTGTCCCGGGAAAGTCTCTGCTAACACCCTGCAGAGCGCTGTGCCCAATATACAGAAACATCTTGCGGTATCTCCTACAGGGAAAGTGCCAGGAGGGAATTGTCGAGCTTGTTCTCAGTGTCTCTGAGAATTGCTCTGATTATCCCTGTGACCTCTTTGCTAAGACTCTCCAGAGAGCCGTCCTCAAAACAAACACACATCTTGACATATCTCCCACATTGATCGCAGTGTCTCCAGAAACTGCATTCAAGGAGCCAGGACCTTTTCTCCCTACACTGTCCATTGAGTTGTCCTCAAAACCAATATACATCCTGCTATATCTCCCACATGGAAAGTGCCAGGAGGGAGAAGTGGGGATTATGTTTAGACTTTCTCGGAACTGCTTCAAATCAACTAGATATCTTTGTGCTGTAAATCTCCCAACAGCCAAACGCAAAAGCAGCAAACATCTCGCTGTATGTCCCACATCCAAAGTGCCAAGAGAGAGCTTGCTCTCCCTGTCTTTGAGTACTGTTTTCACTGTCCCGGTTACCTCTTGGCTAACATTCTCTTCAGAGCTGCAGTGAAACCAGGAACCACGTGGAGAAGGCACCCACACTGAAAGTGCCTGGAGGGAACATTGGGGCTTCTTCTCAGTGTCTCTGACATAGGGTTTCACTGTCCCGGGAAAGTCTCTCCTAACACCGTGCAGAGCGCTGTGCCCAATATACAGAAACGTCTTGCGGTATCTCCTACGGGGAAAGTGCCAGGAGGGAATTGTCGAGCTTGTTCTCAGTGTCTCTGAGAATTGCTCTGATTATCCCTGTGACCTCTTTGCTAAGACTCTCCAGAGAGCCGTCCTCAAAACAAACACACATCTTGACATATCTCCCACATTGATCGCAGTGTCTCCAGAAACTGCATTCAAGGAGCCAGGACCTTTTCTCCCTACACTGTCCATTGAGTTGTCCTCAAAACCAATATACATCCTGCTATATCTCCCACATGGAAAGTGCCAGGAGGGAGAAGTGGGGATTATGTTTAGACTTTCTCGGAACTGCTTCAAATCAACTAGATATCTTTGTGCTGTAAATCTCCCAACAGCCAAACGCAAAAGCAGCAAACATCTCGCTGTATGTCCCACATCCAAAGTGCCAAGAGAGAGCTTGCTCTCCCTGTCTTTGAGTACTGTTTTCACTGTCCCGGTTACCTCTTGGCTAACATTCTCTTCAGAGCTGCAGTGAAACCAGGAACCACGTGGAGAAGGCACCCACACTGAAAGTGCCTGGAGGGAACATTGGGGCTTCTTCTCAGTGTCTCTGACATAGGGTTTCACCGTCCCGGGAAAGTCTCTGCTAACACCGTGCAGAGCGCTGTGCCCAATATACAGAAACGTCTTGCGGTATCTCCTACAGGGAAAGTGCCAGGAGGGAATTGTCGAGCTTGTTCTCAGTGTCTCTGAGAATTGCTCTAATTATCTGTGTGACCTCTTTGCTAAGACTCTCCAGAGAGACGTCCTCAAAACCAACACACATCTTGACATATCTCCCACATTGATCGCAGTGTCTCCAGAAACGGCATTCAAGGAGCCAGGACCTTTTCTCCCTACACTGTCCATTGAGTTGTCCTCAAAACCAATATACATCCTGCTATATCTCCCACATGGAAAGTGCCAGGAGGG
Source organism: Chroicocephalus ridibundus (assembly GCF_963924245.1). NCBI lineage: Eukaryota > Metazoa > Chordata > Aves > Charadriiformes > Laridae > Chroicocephalus > Chroicocephalus ridibundus. The sequence continues at coordinate 226,071 of NW_026961140.1, forward strand.
AGAAGTGGGGATTATGTTTAGACTTTCTCGGAACTGCTTCAAATCAACTAGATATCTTTGTGCTGTAAATCTCCCAACAGCCAAACGCAAAAGCAGCAAACATCTCGCTGTATGTCCCACATCCAAAGTGCCAAGAGAGAGCTTGCTCTCCCTGTCTTTGAGTACTGTTTTCACTGTCCCGGTTACCTCTTGGCTAACATTCTCTTCAGAGCTGCAGTGAAACCAGGAACCACGTGGAGAAGGCACCCACACTGAAAGTGCCTGGAGGGAACATTGGGGCTTCTTCTCAGTGTCTCTGACATAGGGTTTCACTGTCCCGGGAAAGTCTCTCCTAACACCGTGCAGAGCGCTGTGCCCAATATACAGAAACGTCTTGCGGTATCTCCTACGGGGAAAGTGCCAGGAGGGAATTGTGGAGCTTGTTCTCAGTGTCTCTGAGAATTGCTCTGATTATCTGTGTGACCTCTTTGCTAAGACTCTCCAGAGAGCCGTCCTCAAAACAAACACACATCTTGACATATCTCCCACATTGATCGCAGTGTCTCCAGAAACGGCATTCAAGGAGCCAGGACCTTTTCTCCCTACACTGTCCATTGAGTTGTCCTCAAAACCAATATACATCCTGCTATATCTCCCACATGGAAAGTGCCAGGAGGGAGAAGTGGGGATTATGTTTAGACTTTCTCGGAACTGCTTCAAATCAACTAGATATCTTTGTGCTGTAAATCTCCCAACAGCCAAACGCAAAAGCAGCAAACATCTCGCTGTATGTCCCACGTCCAAAGTGCCAAGAGAGAGCTTGCTCTCCCTGTCTTTGAGTACTGTTTTCACTGTCCCGGTTACCTCTTGGCTAACATTCTCTTCAGAGCTGCAGTGAAACCAGGAACCACGTGGAGAAGGCACCCACACTGAAAGTGCCTGGAGGGAACATTGGGGCTTCTTCTCAGTGTCTCTGACATAGGGTTTCACTGTCCCGGGAAAGTCTCTGCTAACACCCTGCAGAGCGCTGTGCCCAATGTACAGAAACGTCTTGCGGTATCTCCTACAGGGAAAGTGCCAGGAGGGAATTGTCGAGCTTGTTCTCAGTGTCTCTGAGAATTGCTCTGATTATCCCTGTGACCTCTTTGCTAAGACTCTCCAGAGAGCCGTCCTCAAAACAAACACACATCTTGACATATCTCCCACATTGATCGCAGTGTCTCCAGAAACTGCATTCAAGGAGCCAGGACCTTTTCTCCCTACACTGTCCATTGAGTTGTCCTCAAAACCAATATACATCCTGCTATATCTCCCACATGGAAAGTGCCAGGAGGGAGAAGTGGGGATTATGTTTAGACTTTCTCGGAACTGCTTCAAATCAACTAGATATCTTTGTGCTGTAAATCTCCCAACAGCCAAACGCAAAAGCAGCAAACATCTCGCTGTATGTCCCACATCCAAAGTGCCAAGAGAGAGCTTGCTCTCCCTGTCTTTGAGTACTGTTTTCACTGTCCCGGTTACCTCTTGGCTAACATTCTCTTCAGAGCTGCAGTGAAACCAGGAACCACGTGGAGAAGGCACCCACACTGAAAGTGCCTGGAGGGAACATTGGGGCTTCTTCTCAGTGTCTCTGACATAGGGTTTCACCGTCCCGGGAAAGTCTCTGCTAACACCGTGCAGAGCGCTGTGCCCAATATACAGAAACGTCTTGCGGTATCTCCTACAGGGAAAGTGCCAGGAGGGAATTGTGGAGCTTGTTCTCAGTGTCTCTGAGAATTGCTCTAATTATCTGTGTGACCTCTTTGCTAAGACTCTCCAGAGAGACGTCCTCAAAACCAACACACATCTTGACATATCTCCCACATTGATCGCAGTGTCTCCAGAAACGGCATTCAAGGAGCCAGGACCTTTTCTCCCTACACTGTCCATTGAGTTGTCCTCAAAACCAATATACATCCTGCTATATCTCCCACATGGAAAGTGCCAGGAGGGAGAAGTGGGGATTATGTTTAGACTTTCTCGGAACTGCTTCAAATCAACTAGATATCTTTGTGCTGTAAATCTCCCAACAGCCAAACGCAAAAGCAGCAAACATCTCGCTGTATGTCCCACATCCAAAGTGCCAAGAGAGAGCTTGCTCTCCCTGTCTTTGAGTACTGTTTTCACTGTCCCGGTTACCTCTTGGCTAACATTCTCTTCAGAGCTGCAGTGAAACCAGGAACCACGTGGAGAAGGCACCCACACTGAAAGTGCCTGGAGGGAACATTGGGGCTTCTTCTCAGTGTCTCTGACATAGGGTTTCACTGTCCCGGGAAAGTCTCTGCTAACACCCTGCAGAGCGCTGTGCCCAATGTACAGAAACGTCTTGCGGTATCTCCTACAGGGAAAGTGCCAGGAGGGAATTGTCGAGCTTGTTCTCAGTGTCTCTGAGAATTGCTCTGATTATCCCTGTGACCTCTTTGCTAAGACTCTCCAGAGAGCCGTCCTCAAAACAAACACACATCTTGACATATCTCCCACATTGATCGCAGTGTCTCCAGAAACTGCATTCAAGGAGCCAGGACCTTTTCTCCCTACACTGTCCATTGAGTTGTCCTCAAAACCAATATACATCCTGCTATATCTCCCACATGGAAAGTGCCAGGAGGGAGAAGTGGGGATTATGTTTAGACTTTCTCGGAACTGCTTCAAATCAACTAGATATCTTTGTGCTGTAAATCTCCCAACAGCCAAACGCAAAAGCAGCAAACATCTCGCTGTATGTCCCACATCCAAAGTGCCAAGAGAGAGCTTGCTCTCCCTGTCTTTGAGTACTGTTTTCACTGTCCCGGTTACCTCTTGGCTAACATTCTCTTCAGAGCTGCAGTGAAACCAGGAACCACGTGGAGAAGGCACCCACACTGAAAGTGCCTGGAGGGAACATTGGGGCTTCTTCTCAGTGTCTCTGACATAGGGTTTCACCGTCCCGGGAAAGTCTCTGCTAACACCGTGCAGAGCGCTGTGCCCAATATACAGAAACGTCTTGCGGTATCTCCTACAGGGAAAGTGCCAGGAGGGAATTGTGGAGCTTGTTCTCAGTGTCTCTGAGAATTGCTCTAATTATCTGTGTGACCTCTTTGCTAAGACTCTCCAGAGAGACGTCCTCAAAACCAACACACATCTTGACATATCTCCCACATTGATCGCAGTGTCTCCAGAAACGGCATTCAAGGAGCCAGGACCTTTTCTCCCTACACTGTCCATTGAGTTGTCCTCAAAACCAATATACATCCTGCTATATCTCCCACATGGAAAGTGCCAGGAGGGAGAAGTGGGGATTATGTTTAGACTTTCTCGGAACTGCTTCAAATCAACTAGATATCTTTGTGCTGTAAATCTCCCAACAGCCAAACGCAAAAGCAGCAAACATCTCGCTGTATGTCCCACATCCAAAGTGCCAAGAGAGAGCTTGCTCTCCCTGTCTTTGAGTACTGTTTTCACTGTCCCGGTTACCTCTTGGCTAACATTCTCTTCAGAGCTGCAGTGAAACCAGGAACCACGTGGAGAAGGCACCCACACTGAAAGTGCCTGGAGGGAACATTGGGGCTTCTTCTCAGTGTCTCTGACATAGGGTTTCACTGTCCCGGGAAAGTCTCTGCTAACACCCTGCAGAGCGCTGTGCCCAATGTACAGAAACGTCTTGCGGTATCTCCTACAGGGAAAGTGCCAGGAGGGAATTGTCGAGCTTGTTCTCAGTGTCTCTGAGAATTGCTCTGATTATCCCTGTGACCTCTTTGCTAAGACTCTCCAGAGAGCCGTCCTCAAAACAAACACACATCTTGACATATCTCCCACATTGATCGCAGTGTCTCCAGAAACTGCATTCAAGGAGCCAGGACCTTTTCTCCCTACACTGTCCATTGAGTTGTCCTCAAAACCAATATACATCCTGCTATATCTCCCACATGGAAAGTGCCAGGAGGGAGAAGTGGGGATTATGTTTAGACTTTCTCGGAACTGCTTCAAATCAACTAGATATCTTTGTGCTGTAAATCTCCCAACAGCCAAACGCAAAAGCAGCAAACATCTCGCTGTATGTCCCACATCCAAAGTGCCAAGAGAGAGCTTGCTCTCCCTGTCTTTGAGTACTGTTTTCACTGTCCCGGTTACCTCTTGGCTAACATTCTCTTCAGAGCTGCAGTGAAACCAGGAACCACGTGGAGAAGGCACCCACACTGAAAGTGCCTGGAGGGAACATTGGGGCTTCTTCTCAGTGTCTCTGACATAGGGTTTCACTGTCCCGGGAAAGTCTCTCCTAACACCGTGCAGAGCGCTGTGCCCAATATACAGAAACGTCTTGCGGTATCTCCTACAGGGAAAGTGCCAGGAGGGAATTGTCGAGCTTGTTCTCAGTGTCTCTGAGAATTGCTCTAATTATCTGTGTGACCTCTTTGCTAAGACTCTCCAGAGAGCCGTCCTCAAAACAAACACACATCTTGACATATCTCCCACATTGATCGCAGTGTCTCCAGAAACGGCATTCAAGGAGCCAGGACCTTTTCTCCCTACACTGTCCATTGAGTTGTCCTCAAAACCAATATACATCCTGCTATATCTCCCACATGGAAAGTGCCAGGAGGGAGAAGTGGGGATTATGTTTAGACTTTCTCGGAACTGCTTCAAATCAACTAGATATCTTTGTGCTGTAAATCTCCCAACAGCCAAACGCAAAAGCAGCAAACATCTCGCTGTATGTCCCACATCCAAAGTGCCAAGAGAGAGCTTGCTCTCCCTGTCTTTGAGTACTGTTTTCACTGTCCCGGTTACCTCTTGGCTAACATTCTCTTCAGAGCTGCAGTGAAACCAGGAACCACGTGGAGAAGGCACCCACACTGAAAGTGCCTGGAGGGAACATTGGGGCTTCTTCTCAGTGTCTCTGACATAGGGTTTCACTGTCCCGGGAAAGTCTCTGCTAACACCCTGCAGAGCGCTGTGCCCAATGTACAGAAACGTCTTGCGGTATCTCCTACAGGGAAAGTGCCAGGAGGGAATTGTCGAGCTTGTTCTCAGTGTCTCTGAGAATTGCTCTGATTATCCCTGTGACCTCTTTGCTAAGACTCTCCAGAGAGCCGTCCTCAAAACAAACACACATCTTGACATATCTCCCACATTGATCGCAGTGTCTCCAGAAACTGCATTCAAGGAGCCAGGACCTTTTCTCCCTACACTGTCCATTGAGTTGTCCTCAAAACCAATATACATCCTGCTATATCTCCCACATGGAAAGTGCCAGGAGGGAGAAGTGGGGATTATGTTTAGACTTTCTCGGAACTGCTTCAAATCAACTAGATATCTTTGTGCTGTAAATCTCCCAACAGCCAAACGCAAAAGCAGCAAACATCTCGCTGTATGTCCCACATCCAAAGTGCCAAGAGAGAGCTTGCTCTCCCTGTCTTTGAGTACTGTTTTCACTGTCCCGGTTACCTCTTGGCTAACATTCTCTTCAGAGCTGCAGTGAAACCAGGAACCACGTGGAGAAGGCACCCACACTGAAAGTGCCTGGAGGGAACATTGGGGCTTCTTCTCAGTGTCTCTGACATAGGGTTTCACTGTCCCGGGAAAGTCTCTCCTAACACCGTGCAGAGCGCTGTGCCCAATATACAGAAACGTCTTGCGGTATCTCCTACAGGGAAAGTGCCAGGAGGGAATTGTCGAGCTTGTTCTCAGTGTCTCTGAGAATTGCTCTAATTATCTGTGTGACCTCTTTGCTAAGACTCTCCAGAGAGCCGTCCTCAAAACAAACACACATCTTGACATATCTCCCACATTGATCGCAGTGTCTCCAGAAACGGCATTCAAGGAGCCAGGACCTTTTCTCCCTACACTGTCCATTGAGTTGTCCTCAAAACCAATATACATCCTGCTATATCTCCCACATGGAAAGTGCCAGGAGGGAGAAGTGGGGATTATGTTTAGACTTTCTCGGAACTGCTTCAAATCAACTAGATATCTTTGTGCTGTAAATCTCCCAACAGCCAAACGCAAAAGCAGCAAACATCTCGCTGTATGTCCCACATCCAAAGTGCCAAGAGAGAGCTTGCTCTCCCTGTCTTTGAGTACTGTTTTCACTGTCCCGGTTACCTCTTGGCTAACATTCTCTTCAGAGCTGCAGTGAAACCAGGAACCACGTGGAGAAGGCACCCACACTGAAAGTGCCTGGAGGGAACATTGGGGCTTCTTCTCAGTGTCTCTGACATAGGGTTTCACTGTCCCGGGAAAGTCTCTGCTAACACCCTGCAGAGCGCTGTGCCCAATGTACAGAAACGTCTTGCGGTATCTCCTACAGGGAAAGTGCCAGGAGGGAATTGTCGAGCTTGTTCTCAGTGTCTCTGAGAATTGCTCTGATTATCCCTGTGACCTCTTTGCTAAGACTCTCCAGAGAGCCGTCCTCAAAACAAACACACATCTTGACATATCTCCCACATTGATCGCAGTGTCTCCAGAAACTGCATTCAAGGAGCCAGGACCTTTTCTCCCTACACTGTCCATTGAGTTGTCCTCAAAACCAATATACATCCTGCTATATCTCCCACATGGAAAGTGCCAGGAGGGAGAAGTGGGGATTATGTTTAGACTTTCTCGGAACTGCTTCAAATCAACTAGATATCTTTGTGCTGTAAATCTCCCAACAGCCAAACGCAAAAGCAGCAAACATCTCGCTGTATGTCCCACATCCAAAGTGCCAAGAGAGAGCTTGCTCTCCCTGTCTTTGAGTACTGTTTTCACTGTCCCGGTTACCTCTTGGCTAACATTCTCTTCAGAGCTGCAGTGAAACCAGGAACCACGTGGAGAAGGCACCCACACTGAAAGTGCCTGGAGGGAACATTGGGGCTTCTTCTCAGTGTCTCTGACATAGGGTTTCACTGTCCCGGGAAAGTCTCTGCTAACACCCTGCAGAGCGCTGTGCCCAATGTACAGAAACGTCTTGCGGTATCTCCTACAGGGAAAGTGCCAGGAGGGAATTGTCGAGCTTGTTCTCAGTGTCTCTGAGAATTGCTCTGATTATCCCTGTGACCTCTTTGCTAAGACTCTCCAGAGAGCCGTCCTCAAAACAAACACACATCTTGACATATCTCCCACATTGATCGCAGTGTCTCCAGAAACTGCATTCAAGGAGCCAGGACCTTTTCTCCCTACACTGTCCATTGAGTTGTCCTCAAAACCAATATACATCCTGCTATATCTCCCACATGGAAAGTGCCAGGAGGGAGAAGTGGGGATTATGTTTAGACTTTCTCGGAACTGCTTCAAATCAACTAGATATCTTTGTGCTGTAAATCTCCCAACAGCCAAACGCAAAAGCAGCAAACATCTCGCTGTATGTCCCACATCCAAAGTGCCAAGAGAGAGCTTGCTCTCCCTGTCTTTGAGTACTGTTTTCACTGTCCCGGTTACCTCTTGGCTAACATTCTCTTCAGAGCTGCAGTGAAACCAGGAACCACGTGGAGAAGGCACCCACACTGAAAGTGCCTGGAGGGAACATTGGGGCTTCTTCTCAGTGTCTCTGACATAGGGTTTCACTGTCCCGGGAAAGTCTCTGCTAACACCGTGCAGAGCGCTGTGCCCAATGTACAGAAACGTCTTGCGGTATCTCCTACAGGGAAAGTGCCAGGAGGGAATTGTCGAGCTTGTTCTCAGTGTCTCTGAGAATTGCTCTGATTATCCCTGTGACCTCTTTGCTAAGACTCTCCAGAGAGACGTCCTCAAAACAAACACACATCTTGACATATCTCCCACATTGATCGCAGTGTCTCCAGAAACGGCATTCAAGGAGCCAGGACCTTTTCTCCCTACACTGTCCATTGAGTTGTCCTCAAAACCAATATACATCCTGCTATATCTCCCACATGGAAAGTGCCAGGAGGGAGAAGTGGGGATTATGTTTAGACTTTCTCGGAACTGCTTCAAATCAACTAGATATCTTTGTGCTGTAAATCTCCCAACAGCCAAACGCAAAAGCAGCAAACATCTCGCTGTATGTCCCACATCCAAAGTGCCAAGAGAGAGCTTGCTCTCCCTGTCTTTGAGTACTGTTTTCACTGTCCCGGTTACCTCTTGGCTAACATTCTCTTCAGAGCTGCAGTGAAACCAGGAACCACGTGGAGAAGGCACCCACACTGAAAGTGCCTGGAGGGAACATTGGGGCTTCTTCTCAGTGTCTCTGACATAGGGTTTCACTGTCCCGGGAAAGTCTCTGCTAACACCCTGCAGAGCGCTGTGCCCAATATACAGAAACGTCTTGCGGTATCTCCTACAGGGAAAGTGCCAGGAGGGAATTGTCGAGCTTGTTCTCAGTGTCTCTGAGAATTGCTCTGATTATCCCTGTGACCTCTTTGCTAAGACTCTCCAGAGAGGCGTCCTCAAAACCAACACACGTCTTGACATATCTCCCACATTGATCGCAGTGTCTCCAGAAACGGCATTCAAGGAGCCAGGACCTTTTCTCCCTACACTGTCCATTGAGTTGTCCTCAAAACCAATATACATCCTGCTATATCTCCCACATGGAAAGTGCCAGGAGGGAGAAGTGGGCATTATGTTTAGACTTTCTCGGAACTGCTTCAAATCAACTAGATATCTTTGTGCTGTAAATCTCCCAACAGCCAAACGCAAAAGCAGCAAACATCTCGCTGTATGTCCCACATCCAAAGTGCCAAGAGAGAGCTTGCCCTCCCTGTCTTTGAGTACTGTTTTCACTGTCCCGGTTACCTCTTGGCTAACATTCTCTTCAGAGCTGCAGTGAAACCAGGAACCACGTGGAGAAGGCACCCACACTGAAAGTGCCTGGAGGGAACATTGGGGCTTCTTCTCAGTGTCTCTGACATAGGGTTTCACTGTCCCGGGAAAGTCTCTGCTAACACCCTGCAGAGCGCTGTGCCCAATATACAGAAACGTCTTGCGGTATCTCCTACAGGGAAAGTGCCAGGAGGGAATTGTGGAGCTTGTTCTCAGTGTCTCTGAGAATTGCTCTAATTATCTGTGTGACCTCTTTGCTAAGACTCTCCAGAGAGACGTCCTCAAAACAAACACACATCTTGACATATCTCCCACATTGATCGCAGTGTCTCCAGAAACGGCATTCAAGGAGCCAGGACCTTTTCTCCCTACACTGTCCATTGAGTTGTCCTCAAAACCAATATACATCCTGCTATATCTCCCACATGGAAAGTGCCAGGAGGGAGAAGTGGGGATTATGTTTAGACTTTCTCGGAACTGCTTCAAATCAACTAGATATCTTTGTGCTGTAAATCTCCCAACAGCCAAACGCAAAAGCAGCAAACATCTCGCTGTATGTCCCACATCCAAAGTGCCAAGAGAGAGCTTGCTCTCCCTGTCTTTGAGTACTGTTTTCACTGTCCCGGTTACCTCTTGGCTAACATTCTCTTCAGAGCTGCAGTGAAACCAGGAACCACGTGGAGAAGGCACCCACACTGAAAGTGCCTGGAGGGAACATTGGGGCTTCTTCTCAGTGTCTCTGACATAGGGTTTCACTGTCCCGGGAAAGTCTCTGCTAACACCCTGCAGAGCGCTGTGCCCAATATACAGAAACGTCTTGCGGTATCTCCTACAGGGAAAGTGCCAGGAGGGAATTGTCGAGCTTGTTCTCAGTGTCTCTGAGAATTGCTCTGATTATCCCTGTGACCTCTTTGCTAAGACTCTCCAGAGAGCCGTCCTCAAAACAAACACACATCTTGACATATCTCCCACATTGATCGCAGTGTCTCCAGAAACGGCATTCAAGGAGCCAGGACCTTTTCTCCCTACACTGTCCATTGAGTTGTCCTCAAAACCAATATACATCCTGCTATATCTCCCACATGGAAAGTGCCAGGAGGGAGAAGTGGGGATTATGTTTAGACTTTCTCGGAACTGCTTCAAATCAACTAGATATCTTTGTGCTGTAAATCTCCCAACAGCCAAACGCAAAAGCAGCAAACATCTCGCTGTATGTCCCACATCCAAAGTGCCAAGAGAGAGCTTGCTCTCCCTGTCTTTGAGTACTGTTTTCACTGTCCCGGTTACCTCTTGGCTAACATTCTCTTCAGAGCTGCAGTGAAACCAGGAACCACGTGGAGAAGGCACCCACACTGAAAGTGCCTGGAGGGAACATTGGGGCTTCTTCTCAGTGTCTCTGACATAGGGTTTCACTGTCCCGGGAAAGTCTCTGCTAACACCCTGCAGAGCGCTGTGCCCAATATACAGAAACGTCTTGCGGTATCTCCTACAGGGAAAGTGCCAGGAGGGAATTGTCGAGCTTGTTCTCAGTGTCTCTGAGAATTGCTCTAATTATCTGTGTGACCTCTTTGCTAAGACTCTCCAGAGAGACGTCCTCAAAACAAACACACATCTTGACATATCTCCCACATTGATCGCAGTGTCTCCAGAAACGGCATTCAAGGAGCCAGGACCTTTTCTCCCTACACTGTCCATTGAGTTGTCCTCAAAACCAATATACATCCTGCTATATCTCCCACATGGAAAGTGCCAGGAGGGAGAAGTGGGGATTATGTTTAGACTTTCTCGGAACTGCTTCAAATCAACTAGATATCTTTGTGCTGTAAATCTCCCAACAGCCAAACGCAAAAGCAGCAAACATCTCGCTGTATGTCCCACATCCAAAGTGCCAAGAGAGAGCTTGCTCTCCCTGTCTTTGAGTACTGTTTTCACTGTCCCGGTTACCTCTTGGCTAACATTCTCTTCAGAGCTGCAGTGAAACCAGGAACCACGTGGAGAAGGCACCCACACTGAAAGTGCCTGGAGGGAACATTGGGGCTTCTTCTCAGTGTCTCTGACATAGGGTTTCACTGTCCCGGGAAAGTCTCTGCTAACACCCTGCAGAGCGCTGTGCCCAATATACAGAAACGTCTTGCGGTATCTCCTACGGGGAAAGTGCCAGGAGGGAATTGTGGAGCTTGTTCTCAGTGTCTCTGAGAATTGCTCTGATTATCCCTGTGACCTCTTTGCTAAGACTCTCCAGAGAGACGTCCTCAAAACAAACACACATCTTGACATATCTCCCACATTGATCGCAGTGTCTCCAGAAACGGCATTCAAGGAGCCAGGACCTTTTCTCCCTACACTGTCCATTGAGTTGTCCTCAAAACCAATATACATCCTGCTATATCTCCCACATGGAAAGTGCCAGGAGGGAGAAGTGGGGATTATGTTTAGACTTTCTCGGAACTGCTTCAAATCAACTAGATATCTTTGTGCTGTAAATCTCCCAACAGCCAAACGCAAAAGCAGCAAACATCTCGCTGTATGTCCCACATCCAAAGTGCCAAGAGAGAGCTTGCTCTCCCTGTCTTTGAGTACTGTTTTCACTGTCCCGGTTACCTCTTGGCTAACATTCTCTTCAGAGCTGCAGTGAAACCAGGAACCACGTGGAGAAGGCACCCACACTGAAAGTGCCTGGAGGGAACATTGGGGCTTCTTCTCAGTGTCTCTGACATAGGGTTTCACTGTCCCGGGAAAGTCTCTGCTAACACCGTGCAGAGCGCTGTGCCCAATGTACAGAAACGTCTTGCGGTATCTCCTACGGGGAAAGTGCCAGGAGGGAATTGTGGAGCTTGTTCTCAGTGTCTCTGAGAATTGCTCTGATTATCCCTGTGACCTCTTTGCTAAGACTCTCCAGAGAGACGTCCTCAAAACAAACACACATCTTGACATATCTCCCACATTGATCGCAGTGTCTCCAGAAACGGCATTCAAGGAGCCAGGACCTTTTCTCCCTACACTGTCCATTGAGTTGTCCTCAAAACCAATATACATCCTGCTATATCTCCCACATGGAAAGTGCCAGGAGGGAGAAGTGGGGATTATGTTTAGACTTTCTCGGAACTGCTTCAAATCAACTAGATATCTTTGTGCTGTAAATCTCCCAACAGCCAAACGCAAAAGCAGCAAACATCTCGCTGTATGTCCCACATCCAAAGTGCCAAGAGAGAGCTTGCTCTCCCTGTCTTTGAGTACTGTTTTCACTGTCCCGGTTACCTCTTGGCTAACATTCTCTTCAGAGCTGCAGTGAAACCAGGAACCACGTGGAGAAGGCACCCACACTGAAAGTGCCTGGAGGGAACATTGGGGCTTCTTCTCAGTGTCTCTGACATAGGGTTTCACTGTCCCGGGAAACTCTCTGCTAACACCCTGCAGAGCGCTGTGCCCAATATACAGAAACGTCTTGCGGTATCTCCTACAGGGAAAGTGCCAGGAGGGAATTGTGGAGCTTGTTCTCAGTGTCTCTGAGAATTGCTCTGATTATCCCTGTGACCTCTTTGCTAAGACTCTCCAGAGAGCCGTCCTCAAAACCAACACACGTCTTGACATATCTCCCACATTGATCGCAGTGTCTCCAGAAACGGCATTCAAGGAGCCAGGACCTTTTCTCCCTACACTGTCCATTGAGTTGTCCTCAAAACCAATATACATCCTGCTATATCTCCCACATGGAAAGTGCCAGGAGGGAGAAGTGGGGATTATGTTTAGACTTTCTCGGAACTGCTTCAAATCAACTAGATATCTTTGTGCTGTAAATCTCCCAACAGCCAAACGCAAAAGCAGCAAACATCTCGCTGTATGTCCCACATCCAAAGTGCCAAGAGAGAGCTTGCTCTCCCTGTCTTTGAGTACTGTTTTCACTGTCCCGGTTACCTCTTGGCTAACATTCTCTTCAGAGCTGCAGTGAAACCAGGAACCACGTGGAGAAGGCACCCACACTGAAAGTGCCTGGAGGGAACATTGGGGCTTCTTCTCAGTGTCTCTGACATAGGGTTTCACTGTCCCGGGAAAGTCTCTGCTAACACCGTGCAGAGCGCTGTGCCCAATATACAGAAACGTCTTGCGGTATCTCCTACAGGGAAAGTGCCAGGAGGGAATTGTCGAGCTTGTTCTCAGTGTCTCTGAGAATTGCTCTGATTATCCCTGTGACCTCTTTGCTAAGACTCTCCAGAGAGACGTCCTCAAAACCAACACACGTCTTGACATATCTCCCACATTGATCGCAGTGTCTCCAGAAACGGCATTCAAGGAGCCAGGACCTTTTCTCCCTACACTGTCCATTGAGTTGTCCTCAAAACCAATATACATCCTGCTATATCTCCCACATGGAAAGTGCCAGGAGGGAGAAGTGGGCATTATGTTTAGACTTTCTCGGAACTGCTTCAAATCAACTAGATATCTTTGTGCTGTAAATCTCCCAACAGCCAAACGCAAAAGCAGCAAACATCTCGCTGTATGTCCCACATCCAAAGTGCCAAGAGAGAGCTTGCTCTCCCTGTCTTTGAGTACTGTTTTCACTGTCCCGGTTACCTCTTGGCTAACATTCTCTTCAGAGCTGCAGTGAAACCAGGAACCACGTGGAGAAGGCACCCACACTGAAAGTGCCTGGAGGGAACATTGGGGCTTCTTCTCAGTGTCTCTGACATAGGGTTTCACTGTCCCGGGAAAGTCTCTGCTAACACCGTGCAGAGCGCTGTGCCCAATATACAGAAACGTCTTGTGGTATCTCCTACAGGGAAAGTGCCAGGAGGGAATTGTCGAGCTTGTTCTCAGTGTCTCTGAGAATTGCTCTGATTATCCCTGTGACCTCTTTGCTAAGACTCTCCAGAGAGCCGTCCTCAAAACAAACACACATCTTGACATATCTCCCACATTGATCGCAGTGTCTCCAGAAACGGCATTCAAGGAGCCAGGACCTTTTCTCCCTACACTGTCCATTGAGTTGTCCTCAAAACCAATATACATCCTGCTATATCTCCCACATGGAAAGTGCCAGGAGGGAGAAGTGGGGATTATGTTTAGACTTTCTCGGAACTGCTTCAAATCAACTAGATATCTTTGTGCTGTAAATCTCCCAACAGCCAAACGCAAAAGCAGCAAACATCTCGCTGTATGTCCCACATCCAAAGTGCCAAGAGAGAGCTTGCTCTCCCTGTCTTTGAGTACTGTTTTCACTGTCCCGGTTACCTCTTGGCTAACATTCTCTTCAGAGCTGCAGTGAAACCAGGAACCACGTGGAGAAGGCACCCACACTGAAAGTGCCTGGAGGGAACATTGGGGCTTCTTCTCAGTGTCTCTGACATAGGGTTTCACCGTCCCGGGAAAGTCTCTGCTAACACCGTGCAGAGCGCTGTGCCCAATATACAGAAACGTCTTGCGGTATCTCCTACAGGGAAAGTGCCAGGAGGGAATTGTGGAGCTTGTTCTCAGTGTCTCTGAGAATTGCTCTAATTATCCCTGTGACCTCTTTGCTAAGACTCTCCAGAGAGACGTCCTCAAAACCAACACACATCTTGACATATCTCCCACATTGATCGCAGTGTCTCCAGAAACGGCATTCAAGGAGCCAGGACCTTTTCTCCCTACACTGTCCATTGAGTTGTCCTCAAAACCAATATACATCCTGCTATATCTCCCACATGGAAAGTGCCAGGAGGGAGAAGTGGGGATTATGTTTAGACTTTCTCGGAACTGCTTCAAATCAACTAGATATCTTTGTGCTGTAAATCTCCCAAAAGCCAAACGCAAAAGCAGCAAACATCTCGCTGTATGTCCCACATCCAAAGTGCCAAGAGAGAGCTTGCTCTCCCTGTCTTTGAGTACTGTTTTCACTGTCCCGGTTACCTCTTGGCTAACATTCTCTTCAGAGCTGCAGTGAAACCAGGAACCACGTGGAGAAGGCACCCACACTGAAAGTGCCTGGAGGGAACATTGGGGCTTCTTCTCAGTGTCTCTGACATAGGGTTTCACTGTCCCGGGAAAGTCTCTGCTAACACCCTGCAGAGCGCTGTGCCCAATATACAGAAACGTCTTGCGGTATCTCCTACAGGGAAAGTGCCAGGAGGGAATTGTCGAGCTTGTTCTCAGTGTCTCTGAGAATTGCTCTGATTATCTGTGTGACCTCTTTGCTAAGACTCTCCAGAGAGACGTCCTCAAAACAAACACACATCTTGACATATCTCCCACATTGATCGCAGTGTCTCCAGAAACGGCATTCAAGGAGCCAGGACCTTTTCTCCCTACACTGTCCATTGAGTTGTCCTCAAAACCAATATACATCCTGCTATATCTCCCACATGGAAAGTGCCAGGAGGGAGAAGTGGGCATTATGTTTAGACTTTCTCGGAACTGCTTCAAATCAACTAGATATCTTTGTGCTGTAAATCTCCCAACAGCCAAACGCAAAAGCAGCCAACATCTCGCTGTATGTCCCACATCGGAAGTGCTAAGAGAGAGCTTGCTCTCCCTGTCTTTGAGTACTGTTTTCACTGTCCCGGTTACCTCTTGGCTAACATTCTCTTCAGAGCTGCAGTGAAACCAGGAACCACGTGGAGAAGGCACCCACACTGAAAGTGCCTGGAGGGAACATTGGGGCTTCTTCTCAGTGTCTCTGACATAGGGTTTCACTGTCCCGGGAAAGTCTCTGCTAACACTGTGCAGAGCGCTGTGCCCAATGTACAGAAACGTCTTGCGGTATCTCCTACGGGGAAAGTGCCAGGAGGGAATTGTGGAGCTTGTTCTCAGTGTCTCTGAGAATTGCTCTGATTATCCCTGTGACCTCTTTGCTAAGACTCTCCAGAGAGCCGTCCTCAAAACAAACACACATCTTGACATATCTCCCACATTGATCGCAGTGTCTCCAGAAACGGCATTCAAGGAGCCAGGACCTTTTCTCCCTACACTGTCCATTGAGTTGTCCTCAAAACCAATATACATCCTGCTATATCTCCCACATGGAAAGTGCCAGGAGGGAGAAGTGGGGATTATGTTTAGACTTTCTCGGAACTGCTTCAAATCAACTAGATATCTTTGTGCTGTAAATCTCCCAACAGCCAAACGCAAAAGCAGCAAACATCTCGCTGTATGTCCCACATCCAAAGTGCCAAGAGAGAGCTTGCTCTCCCTGTCTTTGAGTACTGTTTTCACTGTCCCGGTTACCTCTTGGCTAACATTCTCTTCAGAGCTGCAGTGAAACCAGGAACCACGTGGAGAAGGCACCCACACTGAAAGTGCCTGGAGGGAACATTGGGGCTTCTTCTCAGTGTCTCTGACATAGGGTTTCACTGTCCCGGGAAAGTCTCTGCTAACACCCTGCAGAGCGCTGTGCCCAATATACAGAAACGTCTTGCGGTATCTCCTACAGGGAAAGTGCCAGGAGGGAATTGTCGAGCTTGTTCTCAGTGTCTCTGAGAATTGCTCTGATTATCCCTGTGACCTCTTTGCTAAGACTCTCCAGAGAGCCGTCCTCAAAACCAACACACGTCTTGACATATCTCCCACATTGATCGCAGTGTCTCCAGAAACGGCATTCAAGGAGCCAGGACCTTTTCTCCCTACACTGTCCATTGAGTTGTCCTCAAAACCAATATACATCCTGCTATATCTCCCACATGGAAAGTGCCAGGAGGGAGAAGTGGGGATTATGTTTAGACTTTCTCGGAACTGCTTCAAATCAACTAGATATCTTTGTGCTGTAAATCTCCCAACAGCCAAACGCAAAAGCAGCAAACATCTCGCTGTATGTCCCACATCCAAAGTGCCAAGAGAGAGCTTGCTCTCCCTGTCTTTGAGTACTGTTTTCACTGTCCCGGTTACCTCTTGGCTAACATTCTCTTCAGAGCTGCAGTGAAACCAGGAACCACGTGGAGAAGGCACCCACACTGAAAGTGCCTGGAGGGAACATTGGGGCTTCTTCTCAGTGTCTCTGACATAGGGTTTCACTGTCCCGGGAAAGTCTCTGCTAACACCCTGCAGAGCGCTGTGCCCAATATACAGAAACGTCTTGCGGTATCTCCTACAGGGAAAGTGCCAGGAGGGAATTGTCGAGCTTGTTCTCAGTGTCTCTGAGAATTGCTCTAATTATCTGTGTGACCTCTTTGCTAAGACTCTCCAGAGAGACGTCCTCAAAACAAACACACATCTTGACATATCTCCCACATTGATCGCAGTGTCTCCAGAAACAGCATTCAAGGAGCCAGGACCTTTTCTCCCTACACTGTCCATTGAGTTGTCCTCAAAACCAATAGACATCCTGCTATATCTCCCACATGGAAAGTGCCAGGAGGGAGAAGTGGGGATTATGTTTAGACTTTCTCGGAACTGCTTCAAATCAACTAGATATCTTTGTGCTGTAAATCTCCCAACAGCCAAACGCAAAAGCAGCAAACATCTCGCTGTATGTCCCACATCCAAAGTGCCAAGAGAGAGCTTGCTCTCCCTGTCTTTGAGTACTGTTTTCACTGTCCCGGTTACCTCTTGGCTAACATTCTCTTCAGAGCTGCAGTGAAACCAGGAACCACGTGGAGAAGGCACCCACACTGAAAGTGCCTGGAGGGAACATTGGGGCTTCTTCTCAGTGTCTCTGACATAGGGTTTCACTGTCCCGGGAAAGTCTCTGCTAACACCCTGCAGAGCGCTGGGCCCAATATACAGAAACGTCTTGCGGTATCTCCTACAGGGAAAGTGCCAGGAGGGAATTGTCGAGCTTGTTCTCAGTGTCTCTGAGAATTGCTCTAATTATCTGTGTGACCTCTTTGCTAAGACTCTCCAGAGAGACGTCCTCAAAACAAACACACATCTTGACATATCTCCCACATTGATCGCAGTGTCTCCAGAAACGGCATTCAAGGAGCCAGGACCTTTTCTCCCTACACTGTCCATTGAGTTGTCCTCAAAACCAATATACATCCTGCTATATCTCCCACATGGAAAGTGCCAGGAGGGAGAAGTGGGGATTATGTTTAGACTTTCTCGGAACTGCTTCAAATCAACTAGATATCTTTGTGCTGTAAATCTCCCAACAGCCAAATGCAAAAGCAGCAAACATCTCGCTGTATGTCCCACATCCAAAGTGCCAAGAGAGAGCTTGCTCTCCCTGTCTTTGAGTACTGTTTTCACTGTCCCGGTTACCTCTTGGCTAACATTCTCTTCAGAGCTGCAGTGAAACCAGGAACCACGTGGAGAAGGCACCCACACTGAAAGTGCCTGGAGGGAACATTGGGGCTTCTTCTCAGTGTCTCTGACATAGGGTTTCACTGTCCCGGGAAACTCTCTGCTAACACCCTGCAGAGCGCTGTGCCCAATATACAGAAACGTCTTGCGGTATCTCCTACAGGGAAAGTGCCAGGAGGGAATTGTCGAGCTTGTTCTCAGTGTCTCTGAGAATTGCTCTGATTATCCCTGTGACCTCTTTGCTAAGACTCTCCAGAGAGACGTCCTCAAAACAAACACACGTCTTGACATATCTCCCACATTGATCGCAGTGTCTCCAGAAACGGCATTCAAGGAGCCAGGACCTTTTCTCCCTACACTGTCCATTGAGTTGTCCTCAAAACCAATATACATCCTGCTATATCTCCCACATGGAAAGTGCCAGGAGGGAGAAGTGGGCATTATGTTTAGACTTTCTCGGAACTGCTTCAAATCAACTAGATATCTTTGTGCTGTAAATCTCCCAACAGCCAAACGCAAAAGCAGCAAACATCTCGCTGTATGTCCCACATCCAAAGTGCCAAGAGAGAGCTTGCTCTCCCTGTCTTTGAGTACTGTTTTCACTGTCCCGGTTACCTCTTGGCTAACATTCTCTTCAGAGCTGCAGTGAAACCAGGAACCACGTGGAGAAGGCACCCACACTGAAAGTGCCTGGAGGGAACATTGGGGCTTCTTCTCAGTGTCTCTGACATAGGGTTTCACTGTCCCGGGAAAGTCTCTGCTAACACCGTGCAGAGCGCTGTGCCCAATATACAGAAACGTCTTGCGGTATCTCCTACAGGGAAAGTGCCAGGAGGGAATTGTCGAGCTTGTTCTCAGTGTCTCTGAGAATTGCTCTAATTATCTGTGTGACCTCTTTGCTAAGACTCTCCAGAGAGACGTCCTCAAAACAAACACACATCTTGACATATCTCCCACATTGATCGCAGTGTCTCCAGAAACGGCATTCAAGGAGCCAGGACCTTTTCTCCCTACACTGTCCATTGAGTTGTCCTCAAAACCAATATACATCCTGCTATATCTCCCACATGGAAAGTGCCAGGAGGGAGAAGTGGGGATTATGTTTAGACTTTCTCGGAACTGCTTCAAATCAACTAGATATCTTTGTGCTGTAAATCTCCCAACAGCCAAACGCAAAAGCAGCAAACATCTCGCTGTATGTCCCACATCCAAAGTGCCAAGAGAGAGCTTGCTCTCCCTGTCTTTGAGTACTGTTTTCACTGTCCCGGTTACCTCTTGGCTAACATTCTCTTCAGAGCTGCAGTGAAACCAGGAACCACGTGGAGAAGGCACCCACACTGAAAGTGCCTGGAGGGAACATTGGGGCTTCTTCTCAGTGTCTCTGACATAGGGTTTCACTGTCCCGGGAAAGTCTCTGCTAACACCCTGCAGAGCGCTGTGCCCAATATACAGAAACGTCTTGCGGTATCTCCTACAGGGAAAGTGCCAGGAGGGAATTGTCGAGCTTGTTCTCAGTGTCTCTGAGAATTGCTCTGATTATCCCTGTGACCTCTTTGCTAAGACTCTCCAGAGAGACGTCCTCAAAACCAACACACGTCTTGACATATCTCCCACATTGATCGCAGTGTCTCCAGAAACGGCATTCAAGGAGCCAGGACCTTTTCTCCCTACACTGTCCATTGAGTTGTCCTCAAAACCAATATACATCCTGCTATATCTCCCACATGGAAAGTGCCAGGAGGGAGAAGTGGGGATTATATTTAGACTTTCTCGGAACTGCTTCAAATCAACTAGATATCTTTGTGCTGTAAATCTCCCAACAGCCAAACGCAAAAGCAGCAAACATCTCGCTGTATGTCCCACATCCAAAGTGCCAAGAGAGAGCTTGCTCTCCCTGTCTTTGAGTACTGTTTTCACTGTCCCGGTTACCTCTTGGCTAACATTCTCTTCAGAGCTGCAGTGAAACCAGGAACCACGTGGAGAAGGCACCCACACTGAAAGTGCCTGGAGGGAACATTGGGGCTTCTTCTCAGTGTCTCTGACATAGGGTTTCACTGTCCCGGGAAAGTCTCTGCTAACACCCTGCAGAGCGCTGTGCCCAATATACAGAAACGTCTTGCGGTATCTCCTACAGGGAAAGTGCCAGGAGGGAATTGTGGAGCTTGTTCTCAGTGTCTCTGAGAATTGCTCTGATTATCCCTGTGACCTCTTTGCTAAGACTCTCCAGAGAGACGTCCTCAAAACCAACACACGTCTTGACATATCTCCCACATTGATCGCAGTGTCTCCAGAAACGGCATTCAAGGAGCCAGGACCTTTTCTCCCTACACTGTCCATTGAGTTGTCCTCAAAACCAATATACATCCTGCTATATCTCCCACATGGAAAGTGCCAGGAGGGAGAAGTGGGGATTATGTTTAGACTTTCTCGGAACTGCTTCAAATCAACTAGATATCTTTGTGCTGTAAATCTCCCAACAGCCAAACGCAAAAGCAGCAAACATCTCGCTGTATGTCCCACATCCAAAGTGCCAAGAGAGAGCTTGCTCTCCCTGTCTTTGAGTACTGTTTTCACTGTCCCGGTTACCTCTTGGCTAACATTCTCTTCAGAGCTGCAGTGAAACCAGGAACCACGTGGAGAAGGCACCCACACTGAAAGTGCCTGGAGGGAACATTGGGGCTTCTTCTCAGTGTCTCTGACATAGGGTTTCACTGTCCCGGGAAAGTCTCTGCTAACACCCTGCAGAGCGCTGTGCCCAATATACAGAAACGTCTTGCGGTATCTCCTACAGGGAAAGTGCCAGGAGGGAATTGTCGAGCTTGTTCTCAGTGTCTCTGAGAATTGCTCTGATTATCCCTGTGACCTCTTTGCTAAGACTCTCCAGAGAGCCGTCCTCAAAACCAACACACGTCTTGACATATCTCCCACATTGATCGCATTGTCTCCAGAAACGGCATTCAAGGAGCCAGGACCTTTTCTCCCTACACTGTCCCTTGAGTTGTCCTCAAAACCAATATACATCCTGCTATATCTCCCACATGGAAAGTGCCAGGAGGGAGAAGTGGGGATTATGTTTAGACTTTCTCGGAACTGCTTCAAATCAACTAGATATCTTTGTGCTGTAAATCTCCCAACAGCCAAACGCAAAAGCAGCAAACATCTCGCTGTATGTCCCACATCCAAAGTGCCAAGAGAGAGCTTGCTCTCCCTGTCTTTGAGTACTGTTTTCACTGTCCCGGTTACCTCTTGGCTAACATTCTCTTCAGAGCTGCAGTGAAACCAGGAACCACGTGGAGAAGGCACCCACACTGAAAGTGCCTGGAGGGAACATTGGGGCTTCTTCTCAGTGTCTCTGACATAGGGTTTCACTGTCCCGGGAAAGTCTCTGCTAACACCGTGCAGAGCGCTGTGCCCAATATACAGAAACGTCTTGCGGTATCTCCTACAGGGAAAGTGCCAGGAGGGAATTGTGGAGCTTGTTCTCAGTGTCTCTGAGAATTGCTCTGATTATCCCTGTGACCTCTTTGCTAAGACTCTCCAGAGAGACGTCCTCAAAACCAACACACGTCTTGACATATCTCCCACATTGATCGCAGTGTCTCCAGAAACGGCATTCAAGGAGCCAGGACCTTTTCTCCCTACACTGTCCCTTGAGTTGTCCTCAAAACCAATATACATCCTGCTATATCTCCCACATGGAAAGTGCCAGGAGGGAGAAGTGGGGATTATGTTTAGACTTTCTCGGAACTGCTTCAAATCAACTAGATATCTTTGTGCTGTAAATCTCCCAACAGCCAAACGCAAAAGCAGCAAACATCTCGCTGTATGTCCCACATCCAAAGTGCCAAGAGAGAGCTTGCTCTCCCTGTCTTTGAGTACTGTTTTCACTGTCCCGGTTACCTCTTGGCTAACATTCTCTTCAGAGCTGCAGTGAAACCAGGAACCACGTGGAGAAGGCACCCACACTGAAAGTGCCTGGAGGGAACATTGGGGCTTCTTCTCAGTGTCTCTGACATAGGGTTTCACTGTCCCGGGAAAGTCTCTGCTAACACCCTGCAGAGCGCTGTGCCCAATATACAGAAACGTCTTGCGGTATCTCCTACAGGGAAAGTGCCAGGAGGGAATTGTCGAGCTTGTTCTCAGTGTCTCTGAGAATTGCTCTGATTATCCCTGTGACCTCTTTGCTAAGACTCTCCAGAGAGCCGTCCTCAAAACCAACACACGTCTTGACATATCTCCCACATTGATCGCAGTGTCTCCAGAAACGGCATTCAAGGAGCCAGGACCTTTTCTCCCTACACTGTCCCTTGAGTTGTCCTCAAAACCAATATACATCCTGCTATATCTCCCACATGGAAAGTGCCAGGAGGGAGAAGTGGGGATTATGTTTAGACTTTCTCGGAACTGCTTCAAATCAACTAGATATCTTTGTGCTGTAAATCTCCCAACAGCCAAACGCAAAAGCAGCAAACATCTCGCTGTATGTCCCACATCCAAAGTGCCAAGAGAGAGCTTGCTCTCCCTGTCTTTGAGTACTGTTTTCACTGTCCCGGTTACCTCTTGGCTAACATTCTCTTCAGAGCTGCAGTGAAACCAGGAACCACGTGGAGAAGGCACCCACACTGAAAGTGCCTGGAGGGAACATTGGGGCTTCTTCTCAGTGTCTCTGACATAGGGTTTCACTGTCCCGGGAAAGTCTCTGCTAACACCGTGCAGAGCGCTGTGCCCAATATACAGAAACGTCTTGCGGTATCTCCTACAGGGAAAGTGCCAGGAGGGAATTGTGGAGCTTGTTCTCAGTGTCTCTGAGAATTGCTCTGATTATCCCTGTGACCTCTTTGCTAAGACTCTCCAGAGAGACGTCCTCAAAACCAACACACGTCTTGACATATCTCCCACATTGATCGCAGTGTCTCCAGAAACGGCATTCAAGGAGCCAGGACCTTTTCTCCCTACACTGTCCCTTGAGTTGTCCTCAAAACCAATATACATCCTGCTATATCTCCCACATGGAAAGTGCCAGGAGGGAGAAGTGGGGATTATGTTTAGACTTTCTCGGAACTGCTTCAAATCAACTAGATATCTTTGTGCTGTAAATCTCCCAACAGCCAAACGCAAAAGCAGCAAACATCTCGCTGTATGTCCCACATCCAAAGTGCCAAGAGAGAGCTTGCTCTCCCTGTCTTTGAGTACTGTTTTCACTGTCCCGGTTACCTCTTGGCTAACATTCTCTTCAGAGCTGCAGTGAAACCAGGAACCACGTGGAGAAGGCACCCACACTGAAAGTGCCTGGAGGGAACATTGGGGCTTCTTCTCAGTGTCTCTGACATAGGGTTTCACTGTCCCGGGAAAGTCTCTGCTAACACCCTGCAGAGCGCTGTGCCCAATATACAGAAACGTCTTGCGGTATCTCCTACAGGGAAAGTGCCAGGAGGGAATTGTCGAGCTTGTTCTCAGTGTCTCTGAGAATTGCTCTGATTATCCCTGTGACCTCTTTGCTAAGACTCTCCAGAGAGCCGTCCTCAAAACCAACACACGTCTTGACATATCTCCCACATTGATCGCAGTGTCTCCAGAAACGGCATTCAAGGAGCCAGGACCTTTTCTCCCTACACTGTCCCTTGAGTTGTCCTCAAAACCAATATACATCCTGCTATATCTCCCACATGGAAAGTGCCAGGAGGGAGAAGTGGGGATTATGTTTAGACTTTCTCGGAACTGCTTCAAATCAACTAGATATCTTTGTGCTGTAAATCTCCCAACAGCCAAACGCAAAAGCAGCAAACATCTCGCTGTATGTCCCACATCCAAAGTGCCAAGAGAGAGCTTGCTCTCCCTGTCTTTGAGTACTGTTTTCACTGTCCCGGTTACCTCTTGGCTAACATTCTCTTCAGAGCTGCAGTGAAACCAGGAACCACGTGGAGAAGGCACCCACACTGAAAGTGCCTGGAGGGAACATTGGGGCTTCTTCTCAGTGTCTCTGACATAGGGTTTCACTGTCCCGGGAAAGTCTCTGCTAACACCCTGCAGAGCGCTGGGCCCAATATACAGAAACGTCTTGCGGTATCTCCTACAGGGAAAGTGCCAGGAGGGAATTGTGGAGCTTGTTCTCAGTGTCTCTGAGAATTGCTCTGATTATCCCTGTGACCTCTTTGCTAAGACTCTCCAGAGAGACGTCCTCAAAACCAACACACGTCTTGACATATCTCCCACATTGATCGCAGTGTCTCCAGAAACGGCATTCAAGGAGCCAGGACCTTTTCTCCCTACACTGTCCATTGAGTTGTCCTCAAAACCAATATACATCCTGCTATATCTCCCACATGGAAAGTGCCAGGAGGGAGAAGTGGGGATTATGTTTAGACTTTCTCGGAACTGCTTCAAATCAACTAGATATCTTTGTGCTGTAAATCTCCCAACAGCCAAACGCAAAAGCAGCAAACATCTCGCTGTATGTCCCACATCCAAAGTGCCAAGAGAGAGCTTGCTCTCCCTGTCTTTGAGTACTGTTTTCACTGTCCCGGTTACCTCTTGGCTAACATTCTCTTCAGAGCTGCAGTGAAACCAGGAACCACGTGGAGAAGGCACCCACACTGAAAGTGCCTGGAGGGAACATTGGGGCTTCTTCTCAGTGTCTCTGACATAGGGTTTCACTGTCCCGGGAAAGTCTCTGCTAACACCGTGCAGAGCGCTGTGCCCAATATACAGAAACGTCTTGCGGTATCTCCTACAGGGAAAGTGCCAGGAGGGAATTGTGGAGCTTGTTCTCAGTGTCTCTGAGAATTGCTCTGATTATCCCTGTGACCTCTTTGCTAAGACTCTCCAGAGAGCCGTCCTCAAAACCAACACACGTCTTGACATATCTCCCACATTGATCGCAGTGTCTCCAGAAACGGCATTCAAGGAGCCAGGACCTTTTCTCCCTACACTGTCCATTGAGTTGTCCTCAAAACCAATATACATCCTGCTATATCTCCCACATGGAAAGTGCCAGGAGGGAGAAGTGGGGATTATGTTTAGACTTTCTCGGAACTGCTTCAAATCAACTAGATATCTTTGTGCTGTAAATCTCCCAACAGCCAAACGCAAAAGCAGCAAACATCTCGCTGTATGTCCCACATCCAAAGTGCCAAGAGAGAGCTTGCTCTCCCTGTCTTTGAGTACTGTTTTCACTGTCCCGGTTACCTCTTTGCTAACGTTCTCTTCAGAGCTGCAGTGAAACCAGGAACCACGTGGAGAAGGCACCCACACTGAAAGTGCCTGGAGGGAACATTGGGGCTTCTTCTCAGTGTCTCTGACATAGGGTTTCACTGTCCCGGGAAAGTCTCTGCTAACACCGTGCAGAGCGCTGTGCCCAATATACAGAAACGTCTTGCGGTATCTCCTACAGGGAAAGTGCCAGGAGGGAATTGTCGAGCTTGTTCTCAGTGTCTCTGAGAATTGCTCTGATTATCCCTGTGACCTCTTTGCTAAGACTCTCCAGAGAGACGTCCTCAAAACCAACACACGTCTTGACATATCTCCCACATTGATCGCAGTGTCTCCAGAAACGGCATTCAAGGAGCCAGGACCTTTTCTCCCTACACTGTCCCTTGAGTTGTCCTCAAAACCAATATACATCCTGCTATATCTCCCACATGGAAAGTGCCAGGAGGGAGAAGTGGGGATTATGTTTAGACTTTCTCGGAACTGCTTCAAATCAACTAGATATCTTTGTGCTGTAAATCTCCCAACAGCCAAACGCAAAAGCAGCAAACATCTCGCTGTATGTCCCACATCCAAAGTGCCAAGAGAGAGCTTGCTCTCCCTGTCTTTGAGTACTGTTTTCACTGTCCCGGTTACCTCTTGGCTAACATTCTCTTCAGAGCTGCAGTGAAACCAGGAACCACGTGGAGAAGGCACCCACACTGAAAGTGCCTGGAGGGAACATTGGGGCTTCTTCTCAGTGTCTCTGACATAGGGTTTCACTGTCCCGGGAAAGTCTCTGCTAACACCGTGCAGAGCGCTGTGCCCAATATACAGAAACGTCTTGCGGTATCTCCTACAGGGAAAGTGCCAGGAGGGAATTGTCGAGCTTGTTCTCAGTGTCTCTGAGAATTGCTCTGATTATCTGTGTGACCTCTTTGCTAAGACTCTCCAGAGAGCCGTCCTCAAAACCAACACACGTCTTGACATATCTCCCACATTGATCGCAGTGTCTCCAGAAACGGCATTCAAGGAGCCAGGACCTTTTCTCCCTACACTGTCCATTGAGTTGTCCTCAAAACCAATATACATCCTGCTATATCTCCCACATGGAAAGTGCCAGGAGGGAGAAGTGGGGATTATGTTTAGACTTTCTCGGAACTGCTTCAAATCAACTAGATATCTTTGTGCTGTAAATCTCCCAACAGCCAAACGCAAAAGCAGCAAACATCTCGCTGTATGTCCCACATCCAAAGTGCCAAGAGAGAGCTTGCTCTCCCTGTCTTTGAGTACTGTTTTCACTGTCCCGGTTACCTCTTGGCTAACATTCTCTTCAGAGCTGCAGTGAAACCAGGAACCACGTGGAGAAGGCACCCACACTGAAAGTGCCTGGAGGGAACATTGGGGCTTCTTCTCAGTGTCTCTGACATAGGGTTTCACTGTCCCGGGAAAGTCTCTGCTAACACCCTGCAGAGCGCTGTGCCCAATATACAGAAACGTCTTGCGGTATCTCCTACAGGGAAAGTGCCAGGAGGGAATTGTCGAGCTTGTTCTCAGTGTCTCTGAGAATTGCTCTGATTATCCCTGTGACCTCTTTGCTAAGACTCTCCAGAGAGCCGTCCTCAAAACCAACACACGTCTTGACATATCTCCCACATTGATCGCAGTGTCTCCAGAAACGGCATTCAAGGAGCCAGGACCTTTTCTCCCTACACTGTCCATTGAGTTGTCCTCAAAACCAATATACATCCTGCTATATCTCCCACATGGAAAGTGCCAGGAGGGAGAAGTGGGGATTATGTTTAGACTTTCTCGGAACTGCTTCAAATCAACTAGATATCTTTGTGCTGTAAATCTCCCAACAGCCAAACGCAAAAGCAGCAAACATCTCGCTGTATGTCCCACATCCAAAGTGCCAAGAGAGAGCTTGCTCTCCCTGTCTTTGAGTACTGTTTTCACTGTCCCGGTTACCTCTTGGCTAACATTCTCTTCAGAGCTGCAGTGAAACCAGGAACCACGTGGAGAAGGCACCCACACTGAAAGTGCCTGGAGGGAACATTGGGGCTTCTTCTCAGTGTCTCTGACATAGGGTTTCACTGTCCCGGGAAAGTCTCTGCTAACACCCTGCAGAGCGCTGTGCCCAATATACAGAAACGTCTTGCGGTATCTCCTACAGGGAAAGTGCCAGGAGGGAATTGTCGAGCTTGTTCTCAGTGTCTCTGAGAATTGCTCTGATTATCTGTGTGACCTCTTTGCTAAGACTCTCCAGAGAGCCGTCCTCAAAACCAACACACGTCTTGACATATCTCCCACATTGATCGCAGTGTCTCCAGAAACGGCATTCAAGGAGCCAGGACCTTTTCTCCCTACACTGTCCATTGAGTTGTCCTCAAAACCAATATACATCCTGCTATATCTCCCACATGGAAAGTGCCAGGAGGGAGAAGTGGGGATTATGTTTAGACTTTCTCGGAACTGCTTCAAATCAACTAGATATCTTTGTGCTGTAAATCTCCCAACAGCCAAACGCAAAAGCAGCAAACATCTCGCTGTATGTCCCACATCCAAAGTGCCAAGAGAGAGCTTGCTCTCCCTGTCTTTGAGTACTGTTTTCACTGTCCCGGTTACCTCTTGGCTAACATTCTCTTCAGAGCTGCAGTGAAACCAGGAACCACGTGGAGAAGGCACCCACACTGAAAGTGCCTGGAGGGAACATTGGGGCTTCTTCTCAGTGTCTCTGACATAGGGTTTCACTGTCCCGGGAAAGTCTCTGCTAACACCCTGCAGAGCGCTGTGCCCAATATACAGAAACGTCTTGCGGTATCTCCTACAGGGAAAGTGCCAGGAGGGAATTGTCGAGCTTGTTCTCAGTGTCTCTGAGAATTGCTCTGATTATTCCTGTGACCTCTTTGCTAAGACTCTCCAGAGAGACGTCCTCAAAACCAACACACGTCTTGACATATCTCCCACATTGATCGCAGTGTCTCCAGAAACGGCATTCAAGGAGCCAGGACCTTTTCTCCCTACACTGTCCATTGAGTTGTCCTCAAAACCAATATACATCCTGCTATATCTCCCACATGGAAAGTGCCAGGAGGGAGAAGTGGGGATTATGTTTAGACTTTCTCGGAACTGCTTCAAATCAACTAGATATCTTTGTGCTGTAAATCTCCCAACAGCCAAACGCAAAAGCAGCAAACATCTCCCTGTATGTCCCACGTCCAAAGTGCCAAGAGAGAGCTTGCTCTCCCTGTCTTTGAGTACTGTTTTCACTGTCCCGGTTACCTCTTGGCTAACATTCTCTTCAGAGCTGCAGTGAAACCAGGAACCACGTGGAGAAGGCACCCACACTGAAAGTGCCTGGAGGGAACATTGGGGCTTCTTCTCAGTGTCTCTGACATAGGGTTTCACTGTCCCGGGAAAGTCTCTGCTAACACCCTGCAGAGCGCTGTGCCCAATATACAGAAACGTCTTGCGGTATCTCCTACAGGGAAAGTGCCAGGAGGGAATTGTGGAGCTTGTTCTCAGTGTCTCTGAGAATTGCTCTGATTATCCCTGTGACCTCTTTGCTAAGACTCTCCAGAGAGACGTCCTCAAAACAAACACACGTCTTGACATATCTCCCACATTGATCGCAGTGTCTCCAGAAACGGCATTCAAGGAGCCAGGACCTTTTCTCCCTACACTGTCCATTGAGTTGTCCTCAAAACCAATATACATCCTGCTATATCTCCCACATGGAAAGTGCCAGGAGGGAGAAGTGGGGATTATGTTTAGACTTTCTCGGAACTGCTTCAAATCAACTAGATATCTTTGTGCTGTAAATCTCCCAACAGCCAAACGCAAAAGCAGCAAACATCTCGCTGTATGTCCCACGTCCAAAGTGCCAAGAGAGAGCTTGCTCTCCCTGTCTTTGAGTACTGTTTTCACTGTCCCGGTTACCTCTTGGCTAACATTCTCTTCAGAGCTGCAGTGAAACCAGGAACCACGTGGAGAAGGCACCCACACTGAAAGTGCCTGGAGGGAACATTGGGGCTTCTTCTCAGTGTCTCTGACATAGGGTTTCACTGTCCCGGGAAAGTCTCTGCTAACACCCTGCAGAGCGCTGTGCCCAATATACAGAAACGTCTTGCGGTATCTCCTACAGGGAAAGTGCCAGGAGGGAATTGTGGAGCTTGTTCTCAGTGTCTCTGAGAATTGCTCTGATTATCCCTGTGACCTCTTTGCTAAGACTCTCCAGAGAGACGTCCTCAAAACAAACACACATCTTGACATATCTCCCACATTGATCGCAGTGTCTCCAGAAACGGCATTCAAGGAGCCAGGACCTTTTCTCCCTACACTGTCCATTGAGTTGTCCTCAAAACCAATATACATCCTGCTATATCTCCCACATGGAAAGTGCCAGGAGGGAGAAGTGGGGATTATGTTTAGACTTTCTCGGAACTGCTTCAAATCAACTAGATATCTTTGTGCTGTAAATCTCCCAACAGCCAAACGCAAAAGCAGCAAACATCTCGCTGTATGTCCCACATCCAAAGTGCCAAGAGAGAGCTTGCTCTCCCTGTCTTTGAGTACTGTTTTCACTGTCCCGGTTACCTCTTGGCTAACATTCTCTTCAGAGCTGCAGTGAAACCAGGAACCACGTGGAGAAGGCACCCACACTGAAAGTGCCTGGAGGGAACATTGGGGCTTCTTCTCAGTGTCTCTGACATAGGGTTTCACTGTCCCGGGAAAGTCTCTGCTAACACCGTGCAGAGCGCTGTGCCCAATATACAGAAACGTCTTGCGGTATCTCCTACAGGGAAAGTGCCAGGAGGGAATTGTGGAGCTTGTTCTCAGTGTCTCTGAGAATTGCTCTGATTATCCCTGTGACCTCTTTGCTAAGACTCTCCAGAGAGCCGTCCTCAAAACCAACACACGTCTTGACATATCTCCCACATTGATCGCAGTGTCTCCAGAAACGGCATTCAAGGAGCCAGGACCTTTTCTCCCTACACTGTCCATTGAGTTGTCCTCAAAACCAATATACATCCTGCTATATCTCCCACATGGAAAGTGCCAGGAGGGAGAAGTGGGCATTATGTTTAGACTTTCTCGGAACTGCTTCAAATCAACTAGATATCTTTGTGCTGTAAATCTCCCAACAGCCAAACGCAAAAGCAGCAAACATCTCGCTGTATGTCCCACATCCAAAGTGCCAAGAGAGAGCTTGCTCTCCCTGTCTTTGAGTACTGTTTTCACTGTCCCGGTTACCTCTTGGCTAACATTCTCTTCAGAGCTGCAGTGAAACCAGGAACCACGTGGAGAAGGCACCCACACTGAAAGTGCCTGGAGGGAACATTGGGGCTTCTTCTCAGTGTCTCTGACATAGGGTTTCACTGTCCCGGGAAAGTCTCTGCTAACACCGTGCAGAGCGCTGTGCCCAATATACAGAAAC
This sequence comes from Chroicocephalus ridibundus, assembly GCF_963924245.1. Taxonomy (NCBI): domain Eukaryota; kingdom Metazoa; phylum Chordata; class Aves; order Charadriiformes; family Laridae; genus Chroicocephalus; species Chroicocephalus ridibundus. The sequence continues at coordinate 256,663 of NW_026961140.1, forward strand.
GTCTTGCGGTATCTCCTACAGGGAAAGTGCCAGGAGGGAATTGTCGAGCTTGTTCTCAGTGTCTCTGAGAATTGCTCTGATTATCCCTGTGACCTCTTTGCTAAGACTCTCCAGAGAGACGTCCTCAAAACAAACACACGTCTTGACAGATCTCCCACATTGATCGCAGTGTCTCCAGAAACGGCATTCAAGGAGCCAGGACCTTTTCTCCCTACACTGTCCATTGAGTTGTCCTCAAAACCAATATACATCCTGCTATATCTCCCACATGGAAAGTGCCAGGAGGGAGAAGTGGGGATTATGTTTAGACTTTCTCGGAACTGCTTCAAATCAACTAGATATCTTTGTGCTGTAAATCTCCCAACAGCCAAACGCAAAAGCAGCAAACATCTCGCTGTATGTCCCACTTCCAAAGTGCCAAGAGAGAGCTTGCTCTCCCTGTCTTTGAGTACTGTTTTCACTGTCCCGGTTACCTCTTGGCTAACATTCTCTTCAGAGCTGCAGTGAAACCAGGAACCACGTGGAGAAGGCACCCACACTGAAAGTGCCTGGAGGGAACATTGGGGCTTCTTCTCAGTGTCTCTGACATAGGGTTTCACTGTCCCGGGAAAGTCTCTGCTAACACCCTGCAGAGCGCTGTGCCCAATATACAGAAACGTCTTGCGGTATCTCCTACAGGGAAAGTGCCAGGAGGGAATTGTGGAGCTTGTTCTCAGTGTCTCTGAGAATTGCTCTGATTATCCCTGTGACCTCTTTGCTAAGACTCTCCAGAGAGCCGTCCTCAAAACCAACACACGTCTTGACATATCTCCCACATTGATCGCAGTGTCTCCAGAAACGGCATTCAAGGAGCCAGGACCTTTTCTCCCTACACTGTCCATTGAGTTGTCCTCAAAACCAATAGACATCCTGCTATATCTCCCACATGGAAAGTGCCAGGAGGGAGAAGTGGGGATTATGTTTAGACTTTCTCGGAACTGCTTCAAATCAACTAGATATCTTTGTGCTGTAAATCTCCCAACAGCCAAACGCAAAAGCAGCAAACATCTCGCTGTATGTCCCACATCCAAAGTGCCAAGAGAGAGCTTGCTCTCCCTGTCTTTGAGTACTGTTTTCACTGTCCCGGTTACCTCTTGGCTAACATTCTCTTCAGAGCTGCAGTGAAACCAGGAACCACGTGGAGAAGGCACCCACACTGAAAGTGCCTGGAGGGAACATTGGGGCTTCTTCTCAGTGTCTCTGACATAGGGTTTCACTGTCCCGGGAAAGTCTCTGCTAACACCCTGCAGAGCGCTGTGCCCAATATACAGAAACGTCTTGCGGTATCTCCTACAGGGAAAGTGCCAGGAGGGAATTGTGGAGCTTGTTCTCAGTGTCTCTGAGAATTGCTCTGATTATCCCTGTGACCTCTTTGCTAAGACTCTCCAGAGAGACGTCCTCAAAACAAACACACGTCTTGACATATCTCCCACATTGATCGCAGTGTCTCCAGAAACGGCATTCAAGGAGCCAGGACCTTTTCTCCCTACACTGTCCATTGAGTTGTCCTCAAAACCAATATACATCCTGCTATATCTCCCACATGGAAAGTGCCAGGAGGGAGAAGTGGGGATTATGTTTAGACTTTCTCGGAACTGCTTCAAATCAACTAGATATCTTTGTGCTGTAAATCTCCCAACAGCCAAACGCAAAAGCAGCAAACATCTCGCTGTATGTCCCACATCCAAAGTGCCAAGAGAGAGCTTGCTCTCCCTGTCTTTGAGTACTGTTTTCACTGTCCCGGTTACCTCTTGGCTAACATTCTCTTCAGAGCTGCAGTGAAACCAGGAACCACGTGGAGAAGGCACCCACACTGAAAGTGCCTGGAGGGAACATTGGGGCTTCTTCTCAGTGTCTCTGACATAGGGTTTCACTGTCCCGGGAAAGTCTCTGCTAACACCGTGCAGAGCGCTGTGCCCAATATACAGAAACGTCTTGCGGTATCTCCTACAGGGAAAGTGCCAGGAGGGAATTGTCGAGCTTGTTCTCAGTGTCTCTGAGAATTGCTCTGATTATCCCTGTGACCTCTTTGCTAAGACTCTCCAGAGAGACGTCCTCAAAACCAACACACGTCTTGACATATCTCCCACATTGATCGCAGTGTCTCCAGAAACGGCATTCAAGGAGCCAGGACCTTTTCTCCCTACACTGTCCCTTGAGTTGTCCTCAAAACCAATATACATCCTGCTATATCTCCCACATGGAAAGTGCCAGGAGGGAGAAGTGGGGATTATGTTTAGACTTTCTCGGAACTGCTTCAAATCAACTAGATATCTTTGTGCTGTAAATCTCCCAACAGCCAAACGCAAAAGCAGCAAACATCTCGCTGTATGTCCCACATCCAAAGTGCCAAGAGAGAGCTTGCTCTCCCTGTCTTTGAGTACTGTTTTCACTGTCCCGGTTACCTCTTGGCTAACATTCTCTTCAGAGCTGCAGTGAAACCAGGAACCACGTGGAGAAGGCACCCACACTGAAAGTGCCTGGAGGGAACATTGGGGCTTCTTCTCAGTGTCTCTGACATAGGGTTTCACTGTCCCGGGAAAGTCTCTGCTAACACCGTGCAGAGCGCTGTGCCCAATATACAGAAACGTCTTGCGGTATCTCCTACAGGGAAAGTGCCAGGAGGGAATTGTCGAGCTTGTTCTCAGTGTCTCTGAGAATTGCTCTGATTATCTGTGTGACCTCTTTGCTAAGACTCTCCAGAGAGCCGTCCTCAAAACCAACACACGTCTTGACATATCTCCCACATTGATCGCAGTGTCTCCAGAAACGGCATTCAAGGAGCCAGGACCTTTTCTCCCTACACTGTCCATTGAGTTGTCCTCAAAACCAATATACATCCTGCTATATCTCCCACATGGAAAGTGCCAGGAGGGAGAAGTGGGGATTATGTTTAGACTTTCTCGGAACTGCTTCAAATCAACTAGATATCTTTGTGCTGTAAATCTCCCAACAGCCAAACGCAAAAGCAGCAAACATCTCGCTGTATGTCCCACATCCAAAGTGCCAAGAGAGAGCTTGCTCTCCCTGTCTTTGAGTACTGTTTTCACTGTCCCGGTTACCTCTTGGCTAACATTCTCTTCAGAGCTGCAGTGAAACCAGGAACCACGTGGAGAAGGCACCCACACTGAAAGTGCCTGGAGGGAACATTGGGGCTTCTTCTCAGTGTCTCTGACATAGGGTTTCACTGTCCCGGGAAAGTCTCTGCTAACACCCTGCAGAGCGCTGTGCCCAATATACAGAAACGTCTTGCGGTATCTCCTACAGGGAAAGTGCCAGGAGGGAATTGTCGAGCTTGTTCTCAGTGTCTCTGAGAATTGCTCTGATTATCCCTGTGACCTCTTTGCTAAGACTCTCCAGAGAGACGTCCTCAAAACCAACACACGTCTTGACATATCTCCCACATTGATCGCAGTGTCTCCAGAAACGGCATTCAAGGAGCCAGGACCTTTTCTCCCTACACTGTCCATTGAGTTGTCCTCAAAACCAATATACATCCTGCTATATCTCCCACATGGAAAGTGCCAGGAGGGAGAAGTGGGGATTATGTTTAGACTTTCTCGGAACTGCTTCAAATCAACTAGATATCTTTGTGCTGTAAATCTCCCAACAGCCAAACGCAAAAGCAGCAAACATCTCGCTGTATGTCCCACATCCAAAGTGCCAAGAGAGAGCTTGCTCTCCCTGTCTTTGAGTACTGTTTTCACTGTCCCGGTTACCTCTTGGCTAACATTCTCTTCAGAGCTGCAGTGAAACCAGGAACCACGTGGAGAAGGCACCCACACTGAAAGTGCCTGGAGGGAACATTGGGGCTTCTTCTCAGTGTCTCTGACATAGGGTTTCACTGTCCCGGGAAAGTCTCTGCTAACACCCTGCAGAGCGCTGTGCCCAATATACAGAAACGTCTTGCGGTATCTCCTACAGGGAAAGTGCCAGGAGGGAATTGTCGAGCTTGTTCTCAGTGTCTCTGAGAATTGCTCTGATTATCCCTGTGACCTCTTTGCTAAGACTCTCCAGAGAGACGTCCTCAAAACCAACACACGTCTTGACATATCTCCCACATTGATCGCAGTGTCTCCAGAAACGGCATTCAAGGAGCCAGGACCTTTTCTCCCTACACTGTCCCTTGAGTTGTCCTCAAAACCAATATACATCCTGCTATATCTCCCACATGGAAAGTGCCAGGAGGGAGAAGTGGGGATTATGTTTAGACTTTCTCGGAACTGCTTCAAATCAACTAGATATCTTTGTGCTGTAAATCTCCCAACAGCCAAACGCAAAAGCAGCAAACATCTCGCTGTATGTCCCACGTCCAAAGTGCCAAGAGAGAGCTTGCTCTCCCTGTCTTTGAGTACTGTTTTCACTGTCCCGGTTACCTCTTGGCTAACATTCTCTTCAGAGCTGCAGTGAAACCAGGAACCACGTGGAGAAGGCACCCACACTGAAAGTGCCTGGAGGGAACATTGGGGCTTCTTCTCAGTGTCTCTGACATAGGGTTTCACTGTCCCGGGAAAGTCTCTGCTAACACCCTGCAGAGCGCTGTGCCCAATATACAGAAACGTCTTGCGGTATCTCCTACAGGGAAAGTGCCAGGAGGGAATTGTCGAGCTTGTTCTCAGTGTCTCTGAGAATTGCTCTAATTATCCCTGTGACCTCTTTGCTAAGACTCTCCAGAGAGACGTCCTCAAAACAAACACACGTCTTGACATATATCCCACATTGATCGCAGTGTCTCCAGAAATGGCATTCAAGGAGCCAGGACCTTTTCTCCCTACACTGTCCATTGAGTTGTCCTCAAAACCAATATACATCCTGCTATATCTCCCACATGGAAAGTGCCAGGAGGGAGAAGTGGGGATTATGTTTAGACTTTCTCGGAACTGCTTCAAATCAACTAGATATCTTTGTGCTGTAAATCTCCCAACAGCCAAACGCAAAAGCAGCAAACATCTCGCTGTATGTCCCACTTCCAAAGTGCCAAGAGAGAGCTTGCTCTCCCTGTCTTTGAGTACTGTTTTCACTGTCCCGGTTACCTCTTGGCTAACATTCTCTTCAGAGCTGCAGTGAAACCAGGAACCACGTGGAGAAGGCACCCACACTGAAAGTGCCTGGAGGGAACATTGGGGCTTCTTCTCAGTGTCTCTGACATAGGGTTTCACTGTCCCGGGAAAGTCTCTGCTAACACCCTGCAGAGCGCTGTGCCCAATATACAGAAACGTCTTGCGGTATCTCCTACAGGGAAAGTGCCAGGAGGGAATTGTCGAGCTTGTTCTCAGTGTCTCTGAGAATTGCTCTGATTATCCCTGTGACCTCTTTGCTAAGACTCTCCAGAGAGACGTCCTCAAAACAAACACACGTCTTGACATATCTCCCACATTGATCGCAGTGTCTCCAGAAACGGCATTCAAGGAGCCAGGACCTTTTCTCCCTACACTGTCCATTGAGTTGTCCTCAAAACCAATATACATCCTGCTATATCTCCCACATGGAAAGTGCCAGGAGGGAGAAGTGGGGATTATGTTTAGACTTTCTCGGAACTGCTTCAAATCAACTAGATATCTTTGTGCTGTAAATCTCCCAACAGCCAAACGCAAAAGCAGCAAACATCTCGCTGTATGTCCCACATCCAAAGTGCCAAGAGAGAGCTTGCTCTCCCTGTCTTTGAGTACTGTTTTCACTGTCCCGGTTACCTCTTGGCTAACATTCTCTTCAGAGCTGCAGTGAAACCAGGAACCACGTGGAGAAGGCACCCACACTGAAAGTGCCTGGAGGGAACATTGGGGCTTCTTCTCAGTGTCTCTGACATAGGGTTTCACTGTCCCGGGAAAGTCTCTGCTAACACCGTGCAGAGCGCTGTGCCCAATATACAGAAACGTCTTGCGGTATCTCCTACAGGGAAAGTGCCAGGAGGGAATTGTCGAGCTTGTTCTCAGTGTCTCTGAGAATTGCTCTGATTATCCCTGTGACCTCTTTGCTAAGACTCTCCAGAGAGACGTCCTCAAAACCAACACACGTCTTGACATATCTCCCACATTGATCGCAGTGTCTCCAGAAACGGCATTCAAGGAGCCAGGACCTTTTCTCCCTACACTGTCCCTTGAGTTGTCCTCAAAACCAATATACATCCTGCTATATCTCCCACATGGAAAGTGCCAGGAGGGAGAAGTGGGGATTATGTTTAGACTTTCTCGGAACTGCTTCAAATCAACTAGATATCTTTGTGCTGTAAATCTCCCAACAGCCAAACGCAAAAGCAGCAAACATCTCGCTGTATGTCCCACATCCAAAGTGCCAAGAGAGAGCTTGCTCTCCCTGTCTTTGAGTACTGTTTTCACTGTCCCGGTTACCTCTTGGCTAACATTCTCTTCAGAGCTGCAGTGAAACCAGGAACCACGTGGAGAAGGCACCCACACTGAAAGTGCCTGGAGGGAACATTGGGGCTTCTTCTCAGTGTCTCTGACATAGGGTTTCACTGTCCCGGGAAAGTCTCTGCTAACACCGTGCAGAGCGCTGTGCCCAATATACAGAAACGTCTTGCGGTATCTCCTACAGGGAAAGTGCCAGGAGGGAATTGTCGAGCTTGTTCTCAGTGTCTCTGAGAATTGCTCTGATTATCTGTGTGACCTCTTTGCTAAGACTCTCCAGAGAGCCGTCCTCAAAACCAACACACGTCTTGACATATCTCCCACATTGATCGCAGTGTCTCCAGAAACGGCATTCAAGGAGCCAGGACCTTTTCTCCCTACACTGTCCATTGAGTTGTCCTCAAAACCAATATACATCCTGCTATATCTCCCACATGGAAAGTGCCAGGAGGGAGAAGTGGGGATTATGTTTAGACTTTCTCGGAACTGCTTCAAATCAACTAGATATCTTTGTGCTGTAAATCTCCCAACAGCCAAACGCAAAAGCAGCAAACATCTCGCTGTATGTCCCACGTCCAAAGTGCCAAGAGAGAGCTTGCTCTCCCTGTCTTTGAGTACTGTTTTCACTGTCCCGGTTACCTCTTGGCTAACATTCTCTTCAGAGCTGCAGTGAAACCAGGAACCACGTGGAGAAGGCACCCACACTGAAAGTGCCTGGAGGGAACATTGGGGCTTCTTCTCAGTGTCTCTGACATAGGGTTTCACTGTCCCGGGAAAGTCTCTGCTAACACCCTGCAGAGCGCTGTGCCCAATATACAGAAACGTCTTGCGGTATCTCCTACAGGGAAAGTGCCAGGAGGGAATTGTCGAGCTTGTTCTCAGTGTCTCTGAGAATTGCTCTGATTATCCCTGTGACCTCTTTGCTAAGACTCTCCAGAGAGACGTCCTCAAAACCAACACACGTCTTGACATATCTCCCACATTGATCGCAGTGTCTCCAGAAACGGCATTCAAGGAGCCAGGACCTTTTCTCCCTACACTGTCCATTGAGTTGTCCTCAAAACCAATATACATCCTGCTATATCTCCCACATGGAAAGTGCCAGGAGGGAGAAGTGGGGATTATGTTTAGACTTTCTCGGAACTGCTTCAAATCAACTAGATATCTTTGTGCTGTAAATCTCCCAACAGCCAAACGCAAAAGCAGCAAACATCTCGCTGTATGTCCCACGTCCAAAGTGCCAAGAGAGAGCTTGCTCTCCCTGTCTTTGAGTACTGTTTTCACTGTCCCGGTTACCTCTTGGCTAACATTCTCTTCAGAGCTGCAGTGAAACCAGGAACCACGTGGAGAAGGCACCCACACTGAAAGTGCCTGGAGGGAACATTGGGGCTTCTTCTCAGTGTCTCTGACATAGGGTTTCACTGTCCCGGGAAAGTCTCTGCTAACACCCTGCAGAGCGCTGTGCCCAATATACAGAAACGTCTTGCGGTATCTCCTACAGGGAAAGTGCCAGGAGGGAATTGTCGAGCTTGTTCTCAGTATCTCTGAGAATTGCTCTAATTATCCCTGTGACCTCTTTGCTAAGACTCTCCAGAGAGACGTCCTCAAAACAAACACACGTCTTGACATATATCCCACATTGATCGCAGTGTCTCCAGAAATGGCATTCAAGGAGCCAGGACCTTTTCTCCCTACACTGTCCATTGAGTTGTCCTCAAAACCAATATACATCCTGCTATATCTCCCACATGGAAAGTGCCAGGAGGGAGAAGTGGGGATTATGTTTAGACTTTCTCGGAACTGCTTCAAATCAACTAGATATCTTTGTGCTGTAAATCTCCCAACAGCCAAACGCAAAAGCAGCAAACATCTCGCTGTATGTCCCACGTCCAAAGTGCCAAGAGAGAGCTTGCTCTCCCTGTCTTTGAGTACTGTTTTCACTGTCCCGGTTACCTCTTGGCTAACATTCTCTTCAGAGCTGCAGTGAAACCAGGAACCACGTGGAGAAGGCACCCACACTGAAAGTGCCTGGAGGGAACATTGGGGCTTCTTCTCAGTGTCTCTGACATAGGGTTTCACTGTCCCGGGAAAGTCTCTGCTAACACCCTGCAGAGCGCTGTGCCCAATATACAGAAACGTCTTGCGGTATCTCCTACAGGGAAAGTGCCAGGAGGGAATTGTGGAGCTTGTTCTCAGTGTCTCTGAGAATTGCTCTGATTATCCCTGTGACCTCTTTGCTAAGACTCTCCAGAGAGACGTCCTCAAAACAAACACACATCTTGACATATCTCCCACATTGATCGCAGTGTCTCCAGAAACGGCATTCAAGGAGCCAGGACCTTTGCTCCCTACACTGTCCATTGAGTTGTCCTCAAAACCAATATACATCCTGCTATATCTCCCACATGGAAAGTGCCAGGAGGGAGAAGTGGGGATTATGTTTAGACTTTCTCGGAACTGCTTCAAATCAACTAGATATCTTTGTGCTGTAAATCTCCCAACAGCCAAACGCAAAAGCAGCAAACATCTCGCTGTATGTCCCACATCCAAAGTGCCAAGAGAGAGCTTGCTCTCCCTGTCTTTGAGTACTGTTTTCACTGTCCCGGTTACCTCTTGGCTAACATTCTCTTCAGAGCTGCAGTGAAACCAGGAACCACGTGGAGAAGGCACCCACACTGAAAGTGCCTGGAGGGAACATTGGGGCTTCTTCTCAGTGTCTCTGACATAGGGTTTCACTGTCCCGGGAAAGTCTCTGCTAACACCGTGCAGAGCACTGTGCCCAATATACAGAAACGTCTTGCGGTATCTCCTACAGGGAAAATGCCAGGAGGGAATTGTGGAGCTTGTTCTCAGTGTCTCTGAGAATTGCTCTGATTATCCCTGTGACCTCTTTGCTAAGACTCTCCAGAGAGCCGTCCTCAAAACCAACACACGTCTTGACATATCTCCCACATTGATCGCAGTGTCTCCAGAAACGGCATTCAAGGAGCCAGGACCTTTTCTCCCTACACTGTCCATTGAGTTGTCCTCAAAACCAATATACATCCTGCTATATCTCCCACATGGAAAGTGCCAGGAGGGAGAAGTGGGGATTATGTTTAGACTTTCTCGGAACTGCTTCAAATCAACTAGATATCTTTGTGCTGTAAATCTCCCAACAGCCAAACGCAAAAGCAGCAAACATCTCGCTGTATGTCCCACATCCAAAGTGCCAAGAGAGAGCTTGCTCTCCCTGTCTTTGAGTACTGTTTTCACTGTCCCGGTTACCTCTTGGCTAACATTCTCTTCAGAGCTGCAGTGAAACCAGGAACCACGTGGAGAAGGCACCCACACTGAAAGTGCCTGGAGGGAACATTGGGGCTTCTTCTCAGTGTCTCTGACATAGGGTTTCACTGTCCCGGGAAAGTCTCTGCTAACACCGTGCAGAGCGCTGTGCCCAATATACAGAAACGTCTTGCGGTATCTCCTACAGGGAAAGTGCCAGGAGGGAATTGTGGAGCTTGTTCTCAGTGTCTCTGAGAATTGCTCTGATTATCCCTGTGACCTCTTTGCTAAGACTCTCCAGAGAGACGTCCTCAAAACAAACACACGTCTTGACAGATCTCCCACATTGATCGCAGTGTCTCCAGAAACGGCATTCAAGGAGCCAGGACCTTTTCTCCCTACACTGTCCATTGAGTTGTCCTCAAAACCAATATACATCCTGCTATATCTCCCACATGGAAAGTGCCAGGAGGGAGAAGTGGGGATTATGTTTAGACTTTCTCGGAACTGCTTCAAATCAACTAGATATCTTTGTGCTGTAAATCTCCCAACAGCCAAACGCAAAAGCAGCAAACATCTCGCTGTATGTCCCACATCCAAAGTGCCAAGAGAGAGCTTGCTCTCCCTGTCTTTGAGTACTGTTTTCACTGTCCCGGTTACCTCTTGGCTAACATTCTCTTCAGAGCTGCAGTGAAACCAGGAACCACGTGGAGAAGGCACCCACACTGAAAGTGCCTGGAGGGAACATTGGGGCTTCTTCTCAGTGTCTCTGACATAGGGTTTCACTGTCCCGGGAAAGTCTCTGCTAACACCCTGCAGAGCGCTGTGCCCAATATACAGAAACGTCTTGCGGTATCTCCTACAGGGAAAGTGCCAGGAGGGAATTGTGGAGCTTGTTCTCAGTGTCTCTGAGAATTGCTCTGATTATCCCTGTGACCTCTTTGCTAAGACTCTCCAGAGAGCCGTCCTCAAAACCAACACACGTCTTGACATATCTCCCACATTGATCGCAGTGTCTCCAGAAACGGCATTCAAGGAGCCAGGACCTTTTCTCCCTACACTGTCCATTGAGTTGTCCTCAAAACCAATATACATCCTGCTATATCTCCCACATGGAAAGTGCCAGGAGGGAGAAGTGGGGATTATGTTTAGACTTTCTCGGAACTGCTTCAAATCAACTAGATATCTTTGTGCTGTAAATCTCCCAACAGCCAAACGCAAAAGCAGCAAACATCTCGCTGTATGTCCCACATCCAAAGTGCCAAGAGAGAGCTTGCTCTCCCTGTCTTTGAGTACTGTTTTCACTGTCCCGGTTACCTCTTGGCTAACATTCTCTTCAGAGCTGCAGTGAAACCAGGAACCACGTGGAGAAGGCACCCACACTGAAAGTGCCTGGAGGGAACATTGGGGCTTCTTCTCAGTGTCTCTGACATAGGGTTTCACTGTCCCGGGAAAGTCTCTGCTAACACCGTGCAGAGCGCTGTGCCCAATATACAGAAACGTCTTGCGGTATCTCCTACAGGGAAAGTGCCAGGAGGGAATTGTGGAGCTTGTTCTCAGTGTCTCTGAGAATTGCTCTGATTATCCCTGTGACCTCTTTGCTAAGACTCTCCAGAGAGACGTCCTCAAAACAAACACACGTCTTGACATATCTCCCACATTGATCGCAGTGTCTCCAGAAACGGCATTCAAGGAGCCAGGACCTTTTCTCCCTACACTGTCCATTGAGTTGTCCTCAAAACCAATATACATCCTGCTATATCTCCCACATGGAAAGTGCCAGGAGGGAGAAGTGGGGATTATGTTTAGACTTTCTCGGAACTGCTTCAAATCAACTAGATATCTTTGTGCTGTAAATCTCCCAACAGCCAAACGCAAAAGCAGCAAACATCTCGCTGTATGTCCCACATCCAAAGTGCCAAGAGAGAGCTTGCTCTCCCTGTCTTTGAGTACTGTTTTCACTGTCCCGGTTACCTCTTGGCTAACATTCTCTTCAGAGCTGCAGTGAAACCAGGAACCACGTGGAGAAGGCACCCACACTGAAAGTGCCTGGAGGGAACATTGGGGCTTCTTCTCAGTGTCTCTGACATAGGGTTTCACTGTCCCGGGAAAGTCTCTGCTAACACCGTGCAGAGCGCTGTGCCCAATATACAGAAACGTCTTGCGGTATCTCCTACAGGGAAAGTGCCAGGAGGGAATTGTCGAGCTTGTTCTCAGTGTCTCTGAGAATTGCTCTGATTATCCCTGTGACCTCTTTGCTAAGACTCTCCAGAGAGACGTCCTCAAAACAAACACACGTCTTGACATATCTCCCACATTGATCGCAGTGTCTCCAGAAACGGCATTCAAGGAGCCAGGACCTTTTCTCCCTACACTGTCCATTGAGTTGTCCTCAAAACCAATATACATCCTGCTATATCTCCCACATGGAAAGTGCCAGGAGGGAGAAGTGGGGATTATGTTTAGACTTTCTCGGAACTGCTTCAAATCAACTAGATATCTTTGTGCTGTAAATCTCCCAACAGCCAAACGCAAAAGCAGCAAACATCTCGCTGTATGTCCCACATCCAAAGTGCCAAGAGAGAGCTTGCTCTCCCTGTCTTTGAGTACTGTTTTCACTGTCCCGGTTACCTCTTGGCTAACATTCTCTTCAGAGCTGCAGTGAAACCAGGAACCACGTGGAGAAGGCACCCACACTGAAAGTGCCTGGAGGGAACATTGGGGCTTCTTCTCAGTGTCTCTGACATAGGGTTTCACTGTCCCGGGAAAGTCTCTGCTAACACCCTGCAGAGCGCTGTGCCCAATATACAGAAACGTCTTGCGGTATCTCCTACAGGGAAAGTGCCAGGAGGGAATTGTCGAGCTTGTTCTCAGTGTCTCTGAGAATTGCTCTGATTATCCCTGTGACCTCTTTGCTAAGACTCTCCAGAGAGACGTCCTCAAAACAAACACACGTCTTGACAGATCTCCCACATTGATCGCAGTGTCTCCAGAAACGGCATTCAAGGAGCCAGGACCTTTTCTCCCTACACTGTCCATTGAGTTGTCCTCAAAACCAATATACATCCTGCTATATCTCCCACATGGAAAGTGCCAGGAGGGAGAAGTGGGCATTATGTTTAGACTTTCTCGGAACTGCTTCAAATCAACTAGATATCTTTGTGCTGTAAATCTCCCAACAGCCAAACGCAAAAGCAGCAAACATCTCGCTGTATGTCCCACGTCCAAAGTGCCAAGAGAGAGCTTGCTCTCCCTGTCTTTGAGTACTGTTTTCACTGTCCCGGTTACCTCTTGGCTAACATTCTCTTCAGAGCTGCAGTGAAACCAGGAACCACGTGGAGAAGGCACCCACACTGAAAGTGCCTGGAGGGAACATTGGGGCTTCTTCTCAGTGTCTCTGACATAGGGTTTCACTGTCCCGGGAAAGTCTCTGCTAACACCCTGCAGAGCGCTGTGCCCAATATACAGAAACGTCTTGCGGTATCTCCTACAGGGAAAGTGCCAGGAGGGAATTGTCGAGCTTGTTCTCAGTGTCTCTGAGAATTGCTCTGATTATCCCTGTGACCTCTTTGCTAAGACTCTCCAGAGAGACGTCCTCAAAACAAACACACGTCTTGACATATCTCCCACATTGATCGCAGTGTCTCCAGAAACGGCATTCAAGGAGCCAGGACCTTTTCTCCCTACACTGTCCATTGAGTTGTCCTCAAAACCAATATACATCCTGCTATATCTCCCACATGGAAAGTGCCAGGAGGGAGAAGTGGGGATTATGTTTAGACTTTCTCGGAACTGCTTCAAATCAACTAGATATCTTTGTGCTGTAAATCTCCCAACAGCCAAACGCAAAAGCAGCAAACATCTCGCTGTATGTCCCACATCCAAAGTGCCAAGAGAGAGCTTGCTCTCCCTGTCTTTGAGTACTGTTTTCACTGTCCCGGTTACCTCTTGGCTAACATTCTCTTCAGAGCTGCAGTGAAACCAGGAACCACGTGGAGAAGGCACCCACACTGAAAGTGCCTGGAGGGAACATTGGGGCTTCTTCTCAGTGTCTCTGACATAGGGTTTCACTGTCCCGGGAAAGTCTCTGCTAACACCCTGCAGAGCGCTGTGCCCAATATACAGAAACGTCTTGCGGTATCTCCTACAGGGAAAGTGCCAGGAGGGAATTGTCGAGCTTGTTCTCAGTGTCTCTGAGAATTGCTCTGATTATCCCTGTGACCTCTTTGCTAAGACTCTCCAGAGAGACGTCCTCAAAACAAACACACGTCTTGACATATCTCCCACATTGATCGCAGTGTCTCCAGAAACGGCATTCAAGGAGCCAGGACCTTTTCTCCCTACACTGTCCATTGAGTTGTCCTCAAAACCAATATACATCCTGCTATATCTCCCACATGGAAAGTGCCAGGAGGGAGAAGTGGGCATTATGTTTAGACTTTCTCGGAACTGCTTCAAATCAACTAGATATCTTTGTGCTGTAAATCTCCCAACAGCCAAACGCAAAAGCAGCAAACATCTCGCTGTATGTCCCACATCCAAAGTGCCAAGAGAGAGCTTGCTCTCCCTGTCTTTGAGTACTGTTTTCACTGTCCCGGTTACCTCTTGGCTAACATTCTCTTCAGAGCTGCAGTGAAACCAGGAACCACGTGGAGAAGGCACCCACACTGAAAGTGCCTGGAGGGAACATTGGGGCTTCTTCTCAGTGTCTCTGACATAGGGTTTCACTGTCCCGGGAAAGTCTCTGCTAACACCCTGCAGAGCGCTGTGCCCAATATACAGAAACGTCTTGCGGTATCTCCTACAGGGAAAGTGCCAGGAGGGAATTGTCGAGCTTGTTCTCAGTGTCTCTGAGAATTGCTCTGATTATCCCTGTGACCTCTTTGCTAAGACTCTCCAGAGAGACGTCCTCAAAACAAACACACGTCTTGACATATCTCCCACATTGATCGCAGTGTCTCCAGAAACGGCATTCAAGGAGCCAGGACCTTTTCTCCCTACACTGTCCATTGAGTTGTCCTCAAAACCAATATACATCCTGCTATATCTCCCACATGGAAAGTGCCAGGAGGGAGAAGTGGGCATTATGTTTAGACTTTCTCGGAACTGCTTCAAATCAACTAGATATCTTTGTGCTGTAAATCTCCCAACAGCCAAACGCAAAAGCAGCAAACATCTCGCTGTATGTCCCACATCCAAAGTGCCAAGAGAGAGCTTGCTCTCCCTGTCTTTGAGTACTGTTTTCACTGTCCCGGTTACCTCTTGGCTAACATTCTCTTCAGAGCTGCAGTGAAACCAGGAACCACGTGGAGAAGGCACCCACACTGAAAGTGCCTGGAGGGAACATTGGGGCTTCTTCTCAGTGTCTCTGACATAGGGTTTCACTGTCCCGGGAAAGTCTCTGCTAACACCCTGCAGAGCGCTGTGCCCAATATACAGAAACGTCTTGCGGTATCTCCTACAGGGAAAGTGCCAGGAGGGAATTGTCGAGCTTGTTCTCAGTGTCTCTGAGAATTGCTCTGATTATCCCTGTGACCTCTTTGCTAAGACTCTCCAGAGAGCCGTCCTCAAAACAAACACACGTCTTGACATATCTCCCACATTGATCGCAGTGTCTCCAGAAACGGCATTCAAGGAGCCAGGACCTTTTCTCCCTACACTGTCCCTTGAGTTGTCCTCAAAACCAATATACATCCTGCTATATCTCCCACATGGAAAGTGCCAGGAGGGAGAAGTGGGCATTATGTTTAGACTTTCTCGGAACTGCTTCAAATCAACTAGATATCTTTGTGCTGTAAATCTCCCAACAGCCAAATGCAAAAGCAGCAAACATCTCGCTGTATGTCCCACATCCAAAGTGCCAAGAGAGAGCTTGCTCTCCCTGTCTTTGAGTACTGTTTTCACTGTCCCGGTTACCTCTTGGCTAACATTCTCTTCAGAGCTGCAGTGAAACCAGGAACCACGTGGAGAAGGCACCCACACTGAAAGTGCCTGGAGGGAACATTGGGGCTTCTTCTCAGTGTCTCTGACATAGGGTTTCACTGTCCCGGGAAAGTCTCTGCTAACACCGTGCAGAGCGCTGTGCCCAATATACAGAAACGTCTTGCGGTATCTCCTACAGGGAAAGTGCCAGGAGGGAATTGTGGAGCTTGTTCTCAGTGTCTCTGAGAATTGCTCTGATTATCCCTGTGACCTCTTTGCTAAGACTCTCCAGAGAGCCGTCCTCAAAACCAACACACGTCTTGACATATCTCCCACATTGATCGCAGTGTCTCCAGAAACGGCATTCAAGGAGCCAGGACCTTTTCTCCCTACACTGTCCATTGAGTTGTCCTCAAAACCAATATACATCCTGCTATATCTCCCACATGGAAAGTGCCAGGAGGGAGAAGTGGGGATTATGTTTAGACTTTCTCAGAACTGCTTCAAATCAACTAGATATCTTTGTGCTGTAAATCTCCCAACAGCCAAACGCAAAAGCAGCAAACATCTCGCTGTATGTCCCACATCCAAAGTGCCAAGAGAGAGCTTGCTCTCCCTGTCTTTGAGTACTGTTTTCACTGTCCCGGTTACCTCTTGGCTAACATTCTCTTCAGAGCTGCAGTGAAACCAGGAACCACGTGGAGAAGGCACCCACACTGAAAGTGCCTGGAGGGAACATTGGGGCTTCTTCTCAGTGTCTCTGACATAGGGTTTCACTGTCCCGGGAAAGTCTCTGCTAACACCCTGCAGAGCGCTGTGCCCAATATACAGAAACGTCTTGCGGTATCTCCTACAGGGAAAGTGCCAGGAGGGAATTGTCGAGCTTGTTCTCAGTGTCTCTGAGAATTGCTCTGATTATCCCTGTGACCTCTTTGCTAAGACTCTCCAGAGAGACGTCCTCAAAACAAACACACGTCTTGACATATCTCCCACATTGATCGCAGTGTCTCCAGAAACGGCATTCAAGGAGCCAGGACCTTTTCTCCCTACACTGTCCATTGAGTTGTCCTCAAAACCAATATACATCCTGCTATATCTCCCACATGGAAAGTGCCAGGAGGGAGAAGTGGGCATTATGTTTAGACTTTCTCGGAACTGCTTCAAATCAACTAGATATCTTTGTGCTGTAAATCTCCCAACAGCCAAACGCAAAAGCAGCAAACATCTCGCTGTATGTCCCACATCCAAAGTGCCAAGAGAGAGCTTGCTCTCCCTGTCTTTGAGTACTGTTTTCACTGTCCCGGTTACCTCTTGGCTAACATTCTCTTCAGAGCTGCAGTGAAACCAGGAACCACGTGGAGAAGGCACCCACACTGAAAGTGCCTGGAGGGAACATTGGGGCTTCTTCTCAGTGTCTCTGACATAGGGTTTCACTGTCCCGGGAAAGTCTCTGCTAACACCCTGCAGAGCGCTGTGCCCAATATACAGAAACGTCTTGCGGTATCTCCTACAGGGAAAGTGCCAGGAGGGAATTGTCGAGCTTGTTCTCAGTGTCTCTGAGAATTGCTCTGATTATCCCTGTGACCTCTTTGCTAAGACTCTCCAGAGAGACGTCCTCAAAACAAACACACGTCTTGACATATCTCCCACATTGATCGCAGTGTCTCCAGAAACGGCATTCAAGGAGCCAGGACCTTTTCTCCCTACACTGTCCATTGAGTTGTCCTCAAAACCAATATACATCCTGCTATATCTCCCACATGGAAAGTGCCAGGAGGGAGAAGTGGGCATTATGTTTAGACTTTCTCGGAACTGCTTCAAATCAACTAGATATCTTTGTGCTGTAAATCTCCCAACAGCCAAACGCAAAAGCAGCAAACATCTCGCTGTATGTCCCACGTCCAAAGTGCCAAGAGAGAGCTTGCTCTCCCTGTCTTTGAGTACTGTTTTCACTGTCCCGGTTACCTCTTGGCTAACATTCTCTTCAGAGCTGCAGTGAAACCAGGAACCACGTGGAGAAGGCACCCACACTGAAAGTGCCTGGAGGGAACATTGGGGCTTCTTCTCAGTGTCTCTGACATAGGGTTTCACTGTCCCGGGAAAGTCTCTGCTAACACCCTGCAGAGCGCTGTGCCCAATATACAGAAACGTCTTGCGGTATCTCCTACAGGGAAAGTGCCAGGAGGGAATTGTCGAGCTTGTTCTCAGTGTCTCTGAGAATTGCTCTGATTATCCCTGTGACCTCTTTGCTAAGACTCTCCAGAGAGACGTCCTCAAAACAAACACACGTCTTGACATATCTCCCACATTGATCGCAGTGTCTCCAGAAACGGCATTCAAGGAGCCAGGACCTTTTCTCCCTACACTGTCCATTGAGTTGTCCTCAAAACCAATATACATCCTGCTATATCTCCCACATGGAAAGTGCCAGGAGGGAGAAGTGGGGATTATGTTTAGACTTTCTCGGAACTGCTTCAAATCAACTAGATATCTTTGTGCTGTAAATCTCCCAACAGCCAAACGCAAAAGCAGCAAACATCTCGCTGTATGTCCCACATCCAAAGTGCCAAGAGAGAGCTTGCTCTCCCTGTCTTTGAGTACTGTTTTCACTGTCCCGGTTACCTCTTGGCTAACATTCTCTTCAGAGCTGCAGTGAAACCAGGAACCACGTGGAGAAGGCACCCACACTGAAAGTGCCTGGAGGGAACATTGGGGCTTCTTCTCAGTGTCTCTGACATAGGGTTTCACTGTCCCGGGAAAGTCTCTGCTAACACCGTGCAGAGCGCTGTGCCCAATATACAGAAACATCTTGCGGTATCTCCTACAGGGAAAGTGCCAGGAGGGAATTGTGGAGCTTGTTCTCAGTGTCTCTGAGAATTGCTCTGATTATCCCTGTGACCTCTTTGCTAAGACTCTCCAGAGAGACGTCCTCAAAACAAACACACGTCTTGACATATCTCCCACATTGATCGCAGTGTCTCCAGAAACGGCATTCAAGGAGCCAGGACCTTTTCTCCCTACACTGTCCATTGAGTTGTCCTCAAAACCAATATACATCCTGCTATATCTCCCACATGGAAAGTGCCAGGAGGGAGAAGTGGGCATTATGTTTAGACTTTCTCAGAACTGCTTCAAATCAACTAGATATCTTTGTGCTGTAAATCTCCCAACAGCCAAACGCAAAAGCAGCAAACATCTCGCTGTATGTCCCACATCCAAAGTGCCAAGAGAGAGCTTGCTCTCCCTGTCTTTGAGTACTGTTTTCACTGTCCCGGTTACCTCTTGGCTAACATTCTCTTCAGAGCTGCAGTGAAACCAGGAACCACGTGGAGAAGGCACCCACACTGAAAGTGCCTGGAGGGAACATTGGGGCTTCTTCTCAGTGTCTCTGACATAGGGTTTCACTGTCCCGGGAAAGTCTCTGCTAACACCGTGCAGAGCGCTGTGCCCAATATACAGAAACGTCTTGCGGTATCTCCTACAGGGAAAGTGCCAGGAGGGAATTGTCGAGCTTGTTCTCAGTGTCTCTGAGAATTGCTCTGATTATCCCTGTGACCTCTTTGCTAAGACTCTCCAGAGAGACGTCCTCAAAACAAACACACATCTTGACATATCTCCCACATTGATCGCAGTGTCTCCAGAAACGGCATTCAAGGAGCCAGGAGCTTTTCTCCCTACACTGTCCATTGAGTTGTCCTCAAAACCAATATACATCCTGCTATATCTCCCACATGGAAAGTGCCAGGAGGGAGAAGTGGGGATTATGTTTAGACTTTCTCGGAACTGCTTCAAATCAACTAGATATCTTTGTGCTGTAAATCTCCCAACAGCCAAACGCAAAAGCAGCAAACATCTCGCTGTATGTCCCACGTCCAAAGTGCCAAGAGAGAGCTTGCTCTCCCTGTCTTTGAGTACTGTTTTCACTGTCCCGGTTACCTCTTGGCTAACATTCTCTTCAGAGCTGCAGTGAAACCAGGAACCACGTGGAGAAGGCACCCACACTGAAAGTGCCTGGAGGGAACATTGGGGCTTCTTCTCAGTGTCTCTGACATAGGGTTTCACTGTCCCGGGAAAGTCTCTGCTAACACCGTGCAGAGCGCTGTGCCCAATATACAGAAACGTCTTGCGGTATCTCCTACAGGGAAAGTGCCAGGAGGGAATTGTCGAGCTTGTTCTCAGTGTCTCTGAGAATTGCTCTGATTATCCCTGTGACCTCTTTGCTAAGACTCTCCAGAGAGACGTCCTCAAAACCAACACACGTCTTGACATATCTCCCACATTGATCGCAGTGTCTCCAGAAACGGCGTTCAAGGAGCCAGGACCTTTTCTCCCTACACTGTCCCTTGAGTTGTCCTCAAAACCAATATACATCCTGCTATATCTCCCACATGGAAAGTGCCAGGAGGGAGAAGTGGGGATTATGTTTAGACTTTCTCGGAACTGCTTCAAATCAACTAGATATCTTTGTGCTGTAAATCTCCCAACAGCCAAACGCAAAAGCAGCAAACATCTCGCTGTATGTCCCACATCCAAAGTGCCAAGAGAGAGCTTGCTCTCCCTGTCTTTGAGTACTGTTTTCACTGTCCCGGTTACCTCTTGGCTAACATTCTCTTCAGAGCTGCAGTGAAACCAGGAACCACGTGGAGAAGGCACCCACACTGAAAGTGCCTGGAGGGAACATTGGGGCTTCTTCTCAGTGTCTCTGACATAGGGTTTCACTGTCCCGGGAAAGTCTCTGCTAACACCGTGCAGAGCGCTGTGCCCAATATACAGAAACGTCTTGCGGTATCTCCTACAGGGAAAGTGCCAGGAGGGAATTGTCGAGCTTGTTCTCAGTGTCTCTGAGAATTGCTCTGATTATCCCTGTGACCTCTTTGCTAAGACTCTCCAGAGAGACGTCCTCAAAACAAACACACATCTTGACATATCTCCCACATTGATCGCAGTGTCTCCAGAAACGGCATTCAAGGAGCCAGGACCTTTTCTCCCTACACTGTCCATTGAGTTGTCCTCAAAACCAATAGACATCCTGCTATATCTCCCACATGGAAAGTACCAGGAGGGAGAAGTGGGGATTATGTTTAGACTTTCTCGGAACTGCTTCAAATCAACTAGATATCTTTGTGCTGTAAATCTCCCAACAGCCAAACGCAAAAGCAGCAAACATCTCGCTGTATGTCCCACATCCAAAGTGCCAAGAGAGAGCTTGCTCTCCCTGTCTTTGAGTACTGTTTTCACTGTCCCGGTTACCTCTTGGCTAACATTCTCTTCAGAGCTGCAGTGAAACCAGGAACCACGTGGAGAAGGCACCCACACTGAAAGTGCCTGGAGGGAACATTGGGGCTTCTTCTCAGTGTCTCTGACATAGGGTTTCACTGTCCCGGGAAAGTCTCTGCTAACACCCTGCAGAGCGCTGTGCCCAATATACAGAAACGTCTTGCGGTATCTCCTACAGGGAAAGTGCCAGGAGGGAATTGTGGAGCTTGTTCTCAGTGTCTCTGAGAATTGCTCTGATTATCCCTGTGACCTCTTTGCTAAGACTCTCCAGAGAGACGTCCTCAAAACAAACACACGTCTTGACATATCTCCCACATTGATCGCAGTGTCTCCAGAAACGGCATTCAAGGAGCCAGGACCTTTTCTCCCTACACTGTCCATTGAGTTGTCCTCAAAACCAATATACATCCTGCTATATCTCCCACATGGAAAGTGCCAGGAGGGAGAAGTGGGCATTATGTTTAGACTTTCTCAGAACTGCTTCAAATCAACTAGATATCTTTGTGCTGTAAATCTCCCAACAGCCAAACGCAAAAGCAGCAAACATCTCGCTGTATGTCCCACATCCAAAGTGCCAAGAGAGAGCTTGCTCTCCCTGTCTTTGAGTACTGTTTTCACTGTCCCGGTTACCTCTTGGCTAACATTCTCTTCAGAGCTGCAGTGAAACCAGGAACCACGTGGAGAAGGCACCCACACTGAAAGTGCCTGGAGGGAACATTGGGGCTTCTTCTCAGTGTCTCTGACATAGGGTTTCACTGTCCCGGGAAAGTCTCTGCTAACACCGTGCAGAGCGCTGTGCCCAATATACAGAAACGTCTTGCGGTATCTCCTACAGGGAAAGTGCCAGGAGGGAATTGTCGAGCTTGTTCTCAGTGTCTCTGAGAATTGCTCTGATTATCCCTGTGACCTCTTTGCTAAGACTCTCCAGAGAGACGTCCTCAAAACAAACACACATCTTGACATATCTCCCACATTGATCGCAGTGTCTCCAGAAACGGCATTCAAGGAGCCAGGACCTTTTCTCCCTACACTGTCCATTGAGTTGTCCTCAAAACCAATATACATCCTGCTATATCTCCCACATGGAAAGTGCCAGGAGGGAGAAGTGGGGATTATGTTTAGACTTTCTCGGAACTGCTTCAAATCAACTAGATATCTTTGTGCTGTAAATCTCCCAACAGCCAAACGCAAAAGCAGCAAACATCTCGCTGTATGTCCCACGTCCAAAGTGCCAAGAGAGAGCTTGCTCTCCCTGTCTTTGAGTACTGTTTTCACTGTCCCGGTTACCTCTTGGCTAACATTCTCTTCAGAGCTGCAGTGAAACCAGGAACCACGTGGAGAAGGCACCCACACTGAAAGTGCCTGGAGGGAACATTGGGGCTTCTTCTCAGTGTCTCTGACATAGGGTTTCACTGTCCCGGGAAAGTCTCTGCTAACACCGTGCAGAGCGCTGTGCCCAATATACAGAAACGTCTTGCGGTATCTCCTACAGGGAAAGTGCCAGGAGGGAATTGTCGAGCTTGTTCTCAGTGTCTCTGAGAATTGCTCTGATTATCCCTGTGACCTCTTTGCTAAGACTCTCCAGAGAGACGTCCTCAAAACCAACACACGTCTTGACATATCTCCCACATTGATCGCAGTGTCTCCAGAAACGGCGTTCAAGGAGCCAGGACCTTTTCTCCCTACACTGTCCCTTGAGTTGTCCTCAAAACCAATATACATCCTGCTATATCTCCCACATGGAAAGTGCCAGGAGGGAGAAGTGGGGATTATGTTTAGACTTTCTCGGAACTGCTTCAAATCAACTAGATATCTTTGTGCTGTAAATCTCCCAACAGCCAAACGCAAAAGCAGCAAACATCTCGCTGTATGTCCCACATCCAAAGTGCCAAGAGAGAGCTTGCTCTCCCTGTCTTTGAGTACTGTTTTCACTGTCCCGGTTACCTCTTGGCTAACATTCTCTTCAGAGCTGCAGTGAAACCAGGAACCACGTGGAGAAGGCACCCACACTGAAAGTGCCTGGAGGGAACATTGGGGCTTCTTCTCAGTGTCTCTGACATAGGGTTTCACTGTCCCGGGAAAGTCTCTGCTAACACCGTGCAGAGCGCTGTGCCCAATATACAGAAACGTCTTGCGGTATCTCCTACAGGGAAAGTGCCAGGAGGGAATTGTCGAGCTTGTTCTCAGTGTCTCTGAGAATTGCTCTGATTATCCCTGTGACCTCTTTGCTAAGACTCTCCAGAGAGACGTCCTCAAAACAAACACACATCTTGACATATCTCCCACATTGATCGCAGTGTCTCCAGAAATGGCATTCAAGGAGCCAGGACCTTTGCTCCCTACACTGTCCATTGAGTTGTCCTCAAAACCAATAGACATCCTGCTATATCTCCCACATGGAAAGTGCCAGGAGGGAGAAGTGGGGATTATGTTTAGACTTTCTCGGAACTGCTTCAAATCAACTAGATATCTTTGTGCTGTAAATCTCCCAACAGCCAAACGCAAAAGCAGCAAACATCTCGCTGTATGTCCCACATCCAAAGTGCCAAGAGAGAGCTTGCTCTCCCTGTCTTTGAGTACTGTTTTCACTGTCCCGGTTACCTCTTTGCTAACATTCTCTTCAGAGCTGCAGTGAAACCAGGAACCACGTGGAGAAGGCACCCACACTGAAAGTGCCTGGAGGGAACATTGGGGCTTCTTCTCAGTGTCTCTGACATAGGGTTTCACTGTCCCGGGAAAGTCTCTGCTAACACCCTGCAGAGCGCTGTGCCCAATATACAGAAACGTCTTGCGGTATCTCCTACAGGGAAAGTGCCAGGAGGGAATTGTCGAGCTTGTTCTCAGTGTCTCTGAGAATTGCTCTGATTATCCCTGTGACCTCTTTGCTAAGACTCTCCAGAGAGACGTCCTCAAAACAAACACACATCTTGACATATCTCCCACATTGATCGCAGTGTCTCCAGAAACGGCATTCAAGGAGCCAGGACCTTTTCTCCCTACACTGTCCATTGAGTTGTCCTCAAAACCAATATACATCCTGCTATATCTCCCACATGGAAAGTGCCAGGAGGGAGAAGTGGGCATTATGTTTAGACTTTCTCGGAACTGCTTCAAATCAACTAGATATCTTTGTGCTGTAAATCTCCCAACAGCCAAACGCAAAAGCAGCAAACATCTCGCTGTATGTCCCACATCCAAAGTGCCAAGAGAGAGCTTGCTCTCCCTGTCTTTGAGTACTGTTTTCACTGTCCCGGTTACCTCTTGGCTAACATTCTCTTCAGAGCTGCAGTGAAACCAGGAACCACGTGGAGAAGGCACCCACACTGAAAGTGCCTGGAGGGAACATTGGGGCTTCTTCTCAGTGTCTCTGACATAGGGTTTCACTGTCCCGGGAAAGTCTCTGCTAACACCGTGCAGAGCGCTGTGCCCAATATACAGAAACGTCTTGCGGTATCTCCTACAGGGAAAGTGCCAGGAGGGAATTGTGGAGCTTGTTCTCAGTGTCTCTGAGAATTGCTCTGATTATCCCTGTGACCTCTTTGCTAAGACTCTCCAGAGAGACGTCCTCAAAACAAACACACGTCTTGACATATCTCCCACATTGATCGCAGTGTCTCCAGAAACGGCATTCAAGGAGCCAGGACCTTTTCTCCCTACACTGTCCATTGAGTTGTCCTCAAAACCAATATACATCCTGCTATATCTCCCACATGGAAAGTGCCAGGAGGGAGAAGTGGGGATTATGTTTAGACTTTCTCGGAACTGCTTCAAATCAACTAGATATCTTTGTGCTGTAAATCTCCCAACAGCCAAACGCAAAAGCAGCAAACATCTCGCTGTATGTCCCACATCCAAAGTGCCAAGAGAGAGCTTGCTCTCCCTGTCTTTGAGTACTGTTTTCACTGTCCCGGTTACCTCTTGGCTAACGTTCTCTTCAGAGCTGCAGTGAAACCAGGAACCACGTGGAGAAGGCACCCACACTGAAAGTGCCTGGAGGGAACATTGGGGCTTCTTCTCAGTGTCTCTGACATAGGGTTTCACTGTCCCGGGAAAGTCTCTGCTAACACCGTGCAGAGCGCTGTGCCCAATATACAGAAACGTCTTGCGGTATCTCCTACAGGGAAAGTGCCAGGAGGGAATTGTGGAGCTTGTTCTCAGTGTCTCTGAGAATTGCTCTGATTATCCCTGTGACCTCTTTGCTAAGACTCTCCAGAGAGACGTCCTCAAAACAAACACACGTCTTGACATATCTCCCACATTGATCGCAGTGTCTCCAGAAACGGCATTCAAGGAGCCAGGACCTTTTCTCCCTACACTGTCCATTGAGTTGTCCTCAAAACCAATATACATCCTGCTATATCTCCCACATGGAAAGTGCCAGGAGGGAGAAGTGGGCATTATGTTTAGACTTTCTCGGAACTGCTTCAAATCAACTAGATATCTTTGTGCTGTAAATCTCCCAACAGCCAAACGCAAAAGCAGCAAACATCTCGCTGTATGTCCCACATCCAAAGTGCCAAGAGAGAGCTTGCTCTCCCTGTCTTTGAGTACTGTTTTCACTGTCCCGGTTACCTCTTGGCTAACATTCTCTTCAGAGCTGCAGTGAAACCAGGAACCACGTGGAGAAGGCACCCACACTGAAAGTGCCTGGAGGGAACACTGGGGCTTCTTCTCAGTGTCTCTGACATAGGGTTTCACTGTCCCGGGAAAGTCTCTGCTAACACCCTGCAGAGCGCTGTGCCCAATATACAGAAACGTCTTGCGGTATCTCCTACAGGGAAAGTGCCAGGAGGGAATTGTGGAGCTTGTTCTCAGTGTCTCTGAGAATTGCTCTGATTATCCCTGTGACCTCTTTGCTAAGACTCTCCAGAGAGCCGTCCTCAAAACCAACACACGTCTTGACATATCTCCCACATTGATCGCAGTGTCTCCAGAAACGGCATTCAAGGAGCCAGGACCTTTTCTCCCTACACTGTCCATTGAGTTGTCCTCAAAACCAATATACATCCTGCTATATCTCCCACATGGAAAGTGCCAGGAGGGAGAAGTGGGGATTATGTTTAGACTTTCTCGGAACTGCTTCAAATCGACTAGATATCTTTGTGCTGTAAATCTCCCAACAGCCAAACGCAAAAGCAGCAAACATCTCGCTGTATGTCCCACATCCAAAGTGCCAAGAGAGAGCTTGCTCTCCCTGTCTTTGAGTACTGTTTTCACTGTCCCGGTTACCTCTTGGCTAACATTCTCTTCAGAGCTGCAGTGAAACCAGGAACCACGTGGAGAAGGCACCCACACTGAAAGTGCCTGGAGGGAACATTGGGGCTTCTTCTCAGTGTCTCTGACATAGGGTTTCACTGTCCCGGGAAAGTCTCTGCTAACACCGTGCAGAGCGTTGTGCCCAATATACAGAAACGTCTTGCGGTATCTCCTACAGGGAAAGTGCCAGGAGGGAATTGTCGAGCTTGTTCTCAGTGTCTCTGAGAATTGCTCTGATTATCCCTGTGACCTCTTTGCTAAGACTCTCCAGAGAGACGTCCTCAAAACAAACACACGTCTTGACATATCTCCCACATTGATCGCAGTGTCTCCAGAAACGGCGTTCAAGGAGCCAGGACCTTTTCTCCCTACACTGTCCCTTGAGTTGTCCTCAAAACCAATATACATCCTGCTATATCTCCCACATGGAAAGTGCCAGGAGGGAGAAGTGGGCATTATGTTTAGACTTTCTCGGAACTGCTTCAAATCAACTAGATATCTTTGTGCTGTAAATCTCCCAACAGCCAAACGCAAAAGCAGCAAACATCTCGCTGTATGTCCCACGTCCAAAGTGCCAAGAGAGAGCTTGCTCTCCCTGTCTTTGAGTACTGTTTTCACTGTCCCGGTTACCTCTTGGCTAACATTCTCTTCAGAGCTGCAGTGAAACCAGGAACCACGTGGAGAAGGCACCCACACTGAAAGTGCCTGGAGGGAACATTGGGGCTTCTTCTCAGTGTCTCTGACATAGGGTTTCACTGTCCCGGGAAAGTCTCTGCTAACACCGTGCAGAGCGCTGTGCCCAATATACAGAAACGTCTTGCGGTATCTCCTACAGGGAAAGTGCCAGGAGGGAATTGTCGAGCTTGTTCTCAGTGTCTCTGAGAATTGCTCTGATTATCCCTGTGACCTCTTTGCTAAGACTCTCCAGAGAGACGTCCTCAAAACCAACACACGTCTTGACATATCTCCCACATTGATCGCAGTGTCTCCAGAAACGGCGTTCAAGGAGCCAGGACCTTTTCTCCCTACACTGTCCCTTGAGTTGTCCTCAAAACCAATATACATCCTGCTATATCTCCCACATGGAAAGTGCCAGGAGGGAGAAGTGGGGATTATGTTTAGACTTTCTCGGAACTGCTTCAAATCAACTAGATATCTTTGTGCTGTAAATCTCCCAACAGCCAAACGCAAAAGCAGCAAACATCTCGCTGTATGTCCCACATCCAAAGTGCCAAGAGAGAGCTTGCTCTCCCTGTCTTTGAGTACTGTTTTCACTGTCCCGGTTACCTCTTGGCTAACATTCTCTTCAGAGCTGCAGTGAAACCAGGAACCACGTGGAGAAGGCACCCACACTGAAAGTGCCTGGAGGGAACATTGGGGCTTCTTCTCAGTGTCTCTGACATAGGGTTTCACTGTCCCGGGAAAGTCTCTGCTAACACCGTGCAGAGCGCTGTGCCCAATATACAGAAACGTCTTGCGGTATCTCCTACAGGGAAAGTGCCAGGAGGGAATTGTCGAGCTTGTTCTCAGTGTCTCTGAGAATTGCTCTGATTATCCCTGTGACCTCTTTGCTAAGACTCTCCAGAGAGACGTCCTCAAAACAAACACACATCTTGACATATCTCCCACATTGATCGCAGTGTCTCCAGAAACGGCATTCAAGGAGCCAGGACCTTTTCTCCCTACACTGTCCCTTGAGTTGTCCTCAAAACCAATAGACATCCTGCTATATCTCCCACATGGAAAGTGCCAGGAGGGAGAAGTGGGGATTATGTTTAGACTTTCTCGGAACTGCTTCAAATCAACTAGATATCTTTGTGCTGTAAATCTCCCAACAGCCAAACGCAAAAGCAGCAAACATCTCGCTGTATGTCCCACATCCAAAGTGCCAAGAGAGAGCTTGCTCTCCCTGTCTTTGAGTACTGTTTTCACTGTCCCGGTTACCTCTTGGCTAACATTCTCTTCAGAGCTGCAGTGAAACCAGGAACCACGTGGAGAAGGCACCCACACTGAAAGTGCCTGGAGGGAACATTGGGGCTTCTTCTCAGTGTCTCTGACATAGGGTTTCACTGTCCCGGGAAAGTCTCTGCTAACACCCTGCAGAGCGCTGTGCCCAATATACAGAAACGTCTTGCGGTATCTCCTACAGGGAAAGTGCCAGGAGGGAATTGTCGAGCTTGTTCTCAGTGTCTCTGAGAATTGCTCTGATTATCCCTGTGACCTCTTTGCTAAGACTCTCCAGAGAGACGTCCTCAAAACAAACACACATCTTGACATATCTCCCACATTGATCGCAGTGTCTCCAGAAACGGCATTCAAGGAGCCAGGACCTTTTCTCCCTACACTGTCCATTGAGTTGTCCTCAAAACCAATATACATCCTGCTATATCTCCCACATGGAAAGTGCCAGGAGGGAGAAGTGGGGATTATGTTTAGACTTTCTCGGAACTGCTTCAAATCAACTAGATATCTTTGTGCTGTAAATCTCCCAACAGCCAAACGCAAAAGCAGCAAACATCTCGCTGTATGTCCCACGTCCAAAGTGCCAAGAGAGAGCTTGCTCTCCCTGTCTTTGAGTACTGTTTTCACTGTCCCGGTTACCTCTTGGCTAACATTCTCTTCAGAGCTGCAGTGAAACCAGGAACCACGTGGAGAAGGCACCCACACTGAAAGTGCCTGGAGGGAACATTGGGGCTTCTTCTCAGTGTCTCTGACATAGGGTTTCACTGTCCCGGGAAAGTCTCTGCTAACACCGTGCAGAGCGCTGTGCCCAATATACAGAAACGTCTTGCGGTATCTCCTACAGGGAAAGTGCCAGGAGGGAATTGTCGAGCTTGTTCTCAGTGTCTCTGAGAATTGCTCTGATTATCCCTGTGACCTCTTTGCTAAGACTCTCCAGAGAGACGTCCTCAAAACAAACACACATCTTGACATATCTCCCACATTGATCGCAGTGTCTCCAGAAACGGCATTCAAGGAGCCAGGACCTTTTCTCCCTACACTGTCCATTGAGTTGTCCTCAAAACCAATATACATCCTGCTATATCTCCCACATGGAAAGTGCCAGGAGGGAGAAGTGGGCATTATGTTTAGACTTTCTCGGAACTGCTTCAAATCAACTAGATATCTTTGTGCTGTAAATCTCCCAACAGCCAAACGCAAAAGCAGCAAACATCTCGCTGTATGTCCCACATCCAAAGTGCCAAGAGAGAGCTTGCTCTCCCTGTCTTTGAGTACTGTTTTCACTGTCCCGGTTACCTCTTGGCTAACATTCTCTTCAGAGCTGCAGTGAAACCAGGAACCACGTGGAGAAGGCACCCACACTGAAAGTGCCTGGAGGGAACATTGGGGCTTCTTCTCAGTGTCTCTGACATAGGGTTTCACTGTCCCGGGAAAGTCTCTGCTAACACCGTGCAGAGCGCTGTGCCCAATATACAGAAACGTCTTGCGGTATCTCCTACAGGGAAAGTGCCAGGAGGGAATTGTGGAGCTTGTTCTCAGTGTCTCTGAGAATTGCTCTGATTATCCCTGTGACCTCTTTGCTAAGACTCTCCAGAGAGACGTCCTCAAAACAAACACACGTCTTGACATATCTCCCACATTGATCGCAGTGTCTCCAGAAACGGCATTCAAGGAGCCAGGACCTTTTCTCCCTACACTGTCCATTGAGTTGTCCTCAAAACCAATATACATCCTGCTATATCTCCCACATGGAAAGTGCCAGGAGGGAGAAGTGGGGATTATGTTTAGACTTTCTCGGAACTGCTTCAAATCAACTAGATATCTTTGTGCTGTAAATCTCCCAACAGCCAAACGCAAAAGCAGCAAACATCTCGCTGTATGTCCCACATCCAAAGTGCCAAGAGAGAGCTTGCTCTCCCTGTCTTTGAGTACTGTTTTCACTGTCCCGGTTACCTCTTGGCTAACGTTCTCTTCAGAGCTGCAGTGAAACCAGGAACCACGTGGAGAAGGCACCCACACTGAAAGTGCCTGGAGGGAACATTGGGGCTTCTTCTCAGTGTCTCTGACATAGGGTTTCACTGTCCCGGGAAAGTCTCTGCTAACACCGTGCAGAGCGCTGTGCCCAATATACAGAAACGTCTTGCGGTATCTCCTACAGGGAAAGTGCCAGGAGGGAATTGTGGAGCTTGTTCTCAGTGTCTCTGAGAATTGCTCTGATTATCCCTGTGACCTCTTTGCTAAGACTCTCCAGAGAGACGTCCTCAAAACAAACACACGTCTTGACATATCTCCCACATTGATCGCAGTGTCTCCAGAAACGGCATTCAAGGAGCCAGGACCTTTTCTCCCTACACTGTCCATTGAGTTGTCCTCAAAACCAATATACATCCTGCTATATCTCCCACATGGAAAGTGCCAGGAGGGAGAAGTGGGCATTATGTTTAGACTTTCTCGGAACTGCTTCAAATCAACTAGATATCTTTGTGCTGTAAATCTCCCAACAGCCAAACGCAAAAGCAGCAAACATCTCGCTGTATGTCCCACATCCAAAGTGCCAAGAGAGAGCTTGCTCTCCCTGTCTTTGAGTACTGTTTTCACTGTCCCGGTTACCTCTTGGCTAACATTCTCTTCAGAGCTGCAGTGAAACCAGGAACCACGTGGAGAAGGCACCCACACTGAAAGTGCCTGGAGGGAACACTGGGGCTTCTTCTCAGTGTCTCTGACATAGGGTTTCACTGTCCCGGGAAAGTCTCTGCTAACACCCTGCAGAGCGCTGTGCCCAATATACAGAAACGTCTTGCGGTATCTCCTACAGGGAAAGTGCCAGGAGGGAATTGTGGAGCTTGTTCTCAGTGTCTCTGAGAATTGCTCTGATTATCCCTGTGACCTCTTTGCTAAGACTCTCCAGAGAGCCGTCCTCAAAACCAACACACGTCTTGACATATCTCCCACATTGATCGCAGTGTCTCCAGAAACGGCATTCAAGGAGCCAGGACCTTTTCTCCCTACACTGTCCATTGAGTTGTCCTCAAAACCAATATACATCCTGCTATATCTCCCACATGGAAAGTGCCAGGAGGGAGAAGTGGGGATTATGTTTAGACTTTCTCGGAACTGCTTCAAATCGACTAGATATCTTTGTGCTGTAAATCTCCCAACAGCCAAACGCAAAAGCAGCAAACATCTCGCTGTATGTCCCACATCCAAAGTGCCAAGAGAGAGCTTGCTCTCCCTGTCTTTGAGTACTGTTTTCACTGTCCCGGTTACCTCTTGGCTAACATTCTCTTCAGAGCTGCAGTGAAACCAGGAACCACGTGGAGAAGGCACCCACACTGAAAGTGCCTGGAGGGAACATTGGGGCTTCTTCTCAGTGTCTCTGACATAGGGTTTCACTGTCCCGGGAAAGTCTCTGCTAACACCGTGCAGAGCGTTGTGCCCAATATACAGAAACGTCTTGCGGTATCTCCTACAGGGAAAGTGCCAGGAGGGAATTGTCGAGCTTGTTCTCAGTGTCTCTGAGAATTGCTCTGATTATCCCTGTGACCTCTTTGCTAAGACTCTCCAGAGAGACGTCCTCAAAACAAACACACGTCTTGACATATCTCCCACATTGATCGCAGTGTCTCCAGAAACGGCGTTCAAGGAGCCAGGACCTTTTCTCCCTACACTGTCCCTTGAGTTGTCCTCAAAACCAATATACATCCTGCTATATCTCCCACATGGAAAGTGCCAGGAGGGAGAAGTGGGCATTATGTTTAGACTTTCTCGGAACTGCTTCAAATCAACTAGATATCTTTGTGCTGTAAATCTCCCAACAGCCAAACGCAAAAGCAGCAAACATCTCGCTGTATGTCCCACATCCAAAGTGCCAAGAGAGAGCTTGCTCTCCCTGTCTTTGAGTACTGTTTTCACTGTCCCGGTTACCTCTTGGCTAACATTCTCTTCAGAGCTGCAGTGAAACCAGGAACCACGTGGAGAAGGCACCCACACTGAAAGTGCCTGGAGGGAACACTGGGGCTTCTTCTCAGTGTCTCTGACATAGGGTTTCACTGTCCCGGGAAAGTCTCTGCTAACACCCTGCAGAGCGCTGTGCCCAATATACAGAAACGTCTTGCGGTATCTCCTACAGGGAAAGTGCCAGGAGGGAATTGTCGAGCTTGTTCTCAGTGTCTCTGAGAATTGCTCTGATTATCCCTGTGACCTCTTTGCTAAGACTCTCCAGAGAGCCGTCCTCAAAACCAACACACGTCTTGACATATCTCCCACATTGATCGCAGTGTCTCCAGAAACGGCATTCAAGGAGCCAGGACCTTTTCTCCCTACACTGTCCATTGAGTTGTCCTCAAAACCAATATACATCCTGCTATATCTCCCACATGGAAAGTGCCAGGAGGGAGAAGTGGGCATTATGTTTAGACTTTCTCGGAACTGCTTCAAATCAACTAGATATCTTTGTGCTGTAAATCTCCCAACAGCCAAACGCAAAAGCAGCAAACATCTCGCTGTATGTCCCACATCCAAAGTGCCAAGAGAGAGCTTGCTCTCCCTGTCTTTGAGTACTGTTTTCACTGTCCCGGTTACCTCTTGGCTAACATTCTCTTCAGAGCTGCAGTGAAACCAGGAACCACGTGGAGAAGGCACCCACACTGAAAGTGCCTGGAGGGAACACTGGGGCTTCTTCTCAGTGTCTCTGACATAGGGTTTCACTGTCCCGGGAAAGTCTCTGCTAACACCCTGCAGAGCGCTGTGCCCAATATACAGAAACGTCTTGCGGTATCTCCTACAGGGAAAGTGCCAGGAGGGAATTGTCGAGCTTGTTCTCAGTGTCTCTGAGAATTGCTCTGATTATCCCTGTGACCTCTTTGCTAAGACTCTCCAGAGAGACGTCCTCAAAACAAACACACGTCTTGACATATCTCCCACATTGATCGCAGTGTCTCCAGAAACGGCATTCAAGGAGCCAGGACCTTTTCTCCCTACACTGTCCATTGAGTTGTCCTCAAAACCAATATACATCCTGCTATATCTCCCACATGGAAAGTGCCAGGAGGGAGAAGTGGGGATTATGTTTAGACTTTCTCGGAACTGCTTCAAATCAACTAGATATCTTTGTGCTGTAAATCTCCCAACAGCCAAACGCAAAAGCAGCAAACATCTCGCTGTATGTCCCACATCCAAAGTGCCAAGAGAGAGCTTGCTCTCCCTGTCTTTGAGTACTGTTTTCACTGTCCTGGTTACCTCTTGGCTAACGTTCTCTTCAGAGCTGCAGTGAAACCAGGAACCACGTGGAGAAGGCACCCACACTGAAAGTGCCTGGAGGGAACATTGGGGCTTCTTCTCAGTGTCTCTGACATAGGGTTTCACTGTCCCGGGAAAGTCTCTGCTAACACCGTGCAGAGCGCTGTGCCCAATATACAGAAACGTCTTGCGGTATCTCCTACAGGGAAAGTGCCAGGAGGGAATTGTCGAGCTTGTTCTCAGTGTCTCTGAGAATTGCTCTGATTATCCCTGTGACCTCTTTGCTAAGACTCTCCAGAGAGACGTCCTCAAAACAAACACACGTCTTGACATATCTCCCACATTGATCGCAGTGTCTCCAGAAACGGCGTTCAAGGAGCCAGGACCTTTTCTCCCTACACTGTCCCTTGAGTTGTCCTCAAAACCAATATACATCCTGCTATATCTCCCACATGGAAAGTGCCAGGAGGGAGAAGTGGGGATTATGTTTAGACTTTCTCGGAACTGCTTCAAATCAACTAGATATCTTTGTGCTGTAAATCTCCCAACAGCCAAACGCAAAAGCAGCAAACATCTCGCTGTATGTCCCACATCCAAAGTGCCAAGAGAGAGCTTGCTCTCCCTGTCTTTGAGTACTGTTTTCACTGTCCCGGTTACCTCTTGGCTAACATTCTCTTCAGAGCTGCAGTGAAACCAGGAACCACGTGGAGAAGGCACCCACACTGAAAGTGCCTGGAGGGAACACTGGGGCTTCTTCTCAGTGTCTCTGACATAGGGTTTCACTGTCCCGGGAAAGTCTCTGCTAACACCCTGCAGAGCGCTGTGCCCAATATACAGAAACGTCTTGCGGTATCTCCTACAGGGAAAGTGCCAGGAGGGAATTGTCGAGCTTGTTCTCAGTGTCTCTGAGAATTGCTCTGATTATCCCTGTGACCTCTTTGCTAAGACTCTCCAGAGAGCCGTCCTCAAAACCAACACACGTCTTGACATATCTCCCACATTGATCGCAGTGTCTCCAGAAACGGCATTCAAGGAGCCAGGACCTTTTCTCCCTACACTGTCCATTGAGTTGTCCTCAAAACCAATAGACATCCTGCTATATCTCCCACATGGAAAGTGCCAGGAGGGAGAAGTGGGCATTATGTTTAGACTTTCTCGGAACTGCTTCAAATCAACTAGATATCTTTGTGCTGTAAATCTCCCAACAGCCAAACGCAAAAGCAGCAAACATCTCGCTGTATGTCCCACATCCAAAGTGCCAAGAGAGAGCTTGCTCTCCCTGTCTTTGAGTACTGTTTTCACTGTCCCGGTTACCTCTTGGCTAACATTCTCTTCAGAGCTGCAGTGAAACCAGGAACCACGTGGAGAAGGCACCCACACTGAAAGTGCCTGGAGGGAACATTGGGGCTTCTTCTCAGTGTCTCTGACATAGGGTTTCACTGTCCCGGGAAAGTCTCTGCTAACACCGTGCAGAGCGCTGTGCCCAATATACAGAAACGTCTTGCGGTATCTCCTACAGGGAAAGTGCCAGGAGGGAATTGTCGAGCTTGTTCTCAGTGTCTCTGAGAATTGCTCTGATTATCCCTGTGACCTCTTTGCTAAGACTCTCCAGAGAGCCGTCCTCAAAACCAACACACGTCTTGACATATCTCCCACATTGATCGCAGTGTCTCCAGAAACGGCATTCAAGGAGCCAGGACCTTTTCTCCCTACACTGTCCATTGAGTTGTCCTCAAAACCAATATACATCCTGCTATATCTCCCACATGGAAAGTGCCAGGAGGGAGAAGTGGGCATTATGTTTAGACTTTCTCGGAACTGCTTCAAATCGACTAGATATCTTTGTGCTGTAAATCTCCCAACAGCCAAACGCA
The DNA here is from genome assembly GCF_963924245.1 of Chroicocephalus ridibundus. Classification (NCBI taxonomy): domain Eukaryota; kingdom Metazoa; phylum Chordata; class Aves; order Charadriiformes; family Laridae; genus Chroicocephalus; species Chroicocephalus ridibundus. Next base: position 291,860 of record NW_026961140.1, read on the forward strand.
AAAGCAGCAAACATCTCGCTGTATGTCCCACATCCAAAGTGCCAAGAGAGAGCTTGCTCTCCCTGTCTTTGAGTACTGTTTTCACTGTCCCGGTTACCTCTTGGCTAACATTCTCTTCAGAGCTGCAGTGAAACCAGGAACCACGTGGAGAAGGCACCCACACTGAAAGTGCCTGGAGGGAACATTGGGGCTTCTTCTCAGTGTCTCTGACATAGGGTTTCACTGTCCCGGGAAAGTCTCTGCTAACACCGTGCAGAGCGTTGTGCCCAATATACAGAAACGTCTTGCGGTATCTCCTACAGGGAAAGTGCCAGGAGGGAATTGTCGAGCTTGTTCTCAGTGTCTCTGAGAATTGCTCTGATTATCCCTGTGACCTCTTTGCTAAGACTCTCCAGAGAGACGTCCTCAAAACAAACACACGTCTTGACATATCTCCCACATTGATCGCAGTGTCTCCAGAAACGGCGTTCAAGGAGCCAGGACCTTTTCTCCCTACACTGTCCCTTGAGTTGTCCTCAAAACCAATATACATCCTGCTATATCTCCCACATGGAAAGTGCCAGGAGGGAGAAGTGGGCATTATGTTTAGACTTTCTCGGAACTGCTTCAAATCAACTAGATATCTTTGTGCTGTAAATCTCCCAACAGCCAAACGCAAAAGCAGCAAACATCTCGCTGTATGTCCCACATCCAAAGTGCCAAGAGAGAGCTTGCTCTCCCTGTCTTTGAGTACTGTTTTCACTGTCCCGGTTACCTCTTGGCTAACATTCTCTTCAGAGCTGCAGTGAAACCAGGAACCACGTGGAGAAGGCACCCACACTGAAAGTGCCTGGAGGGAACACTGGGGCTTCTTCTCAGTGTCTCTGACATAGGGTTTCACTGTCCCGGGAAAGTCTCTGCTAACACCCTGCAGAGCGCTGTGCCCAATATACAGAAACGTCTTGCGGTATCTCCTACAGGGAAAGTGCCAGGAGGGAATTGTCGAGCTTGTTCTCAGTGTCTCTGAGAATTGCTCTGATTATCCCTGTGACCTCTTTGCTAAGACTCTCCAGAGAGCCGTCCTCAAAACCAACACACGTCTTGACATATCTCCCACATTGATCGCAGTGTCTCCAGAAACGGCATTCAAGGAGCCAGGACCTTTTCTCCCTACACTGTCCATTGAGTTGTCCTCAAAACCAATAGACATCCTGCTATATCTCCCACATGGAAAGTGCCAGGAGGGAGAAGTGGGGATTATGTTTAGACTTTCTCGGAACTGCTTCAAATCAACTAGATATCTTTGTGCTGTAAATCTCCCAACAGCCAAACGCAAAAGCAGCAAACATCTCGCTGTATGTCCCACATCCAAAGTGCCAAGAGAGAGCTTGCTCTCCCTGTCTTTGAGTACTGTTTTCACTGTCCCGGTTACCTCTTGGCTAACATTCTCTTCAGAGCTGCAGTGAAACCAGGAACCACGTGGAGAAGGCACCCACACTGAAAGTGCCTGGAGGGAACACTGGGGCTTCTTCTCAGTGTCTCTGACATAGGGTTTCACTGTCCCGGGAAAGTCTCTGCTAACACCCTGCAGAGCGCTGTGCCCAATATACAGAAACGTCTTGCGGTATCTCCTACAGGGAAAGTGCCAGGAGGGAATTGTCGAGCTTGTTCTCAGTGTCTCTGAGAATTGCTCTGATTATCCCTGTGACCTCTTTGCTAAGACTCTCCAGAGAGACGTCCTCAAAACAAACACACGTCTTGACATATCTCCCACATTGATCGCAGTGTCTCCAGAAACGGCATTCAAGGAGCCAGGACCTTTTCTCCCTACACTGTCCATTGAGTTGTCCTCAAAACCAATATACATCCTGCTATATCTCCCACATGGAAAGTGCCAGGAGGGAGAAGTGGGGATTATGTTTAGACTTTCTCGGAACTGCTTCAAATCAACTAGATATCTTTGTGCTGTAAATCTCCCAACAGCCAAACGCAAAAGCAGCAAACATCTCGCTGTATGTCCCACATCCAAAGTGCCAAGAGAGAGCTTGCTCTCCCTGTCTTTGAGTACTGTTTTCACTGTCCTGGTTACCTCTTGGCTAACGTTCTCTTCAGAGCTGCAGTGAAACCAGGAACCACGTGGAGAAGGCACCCACACTGAAAGTGCCTGGAGGGAACATTGGGGCTTCTTCTCAGTGTCTCTGACATAGGGTTTCACTGTCCCGGGAAAGTCTCTGCTAACACCGTGCAGAGCGCTGTGCCCAATATACAGAAACGTCTTGCGGTATCTCCTACAGGGAAAGTGCCAGGAGGGAATTGTCGAGCTTGTTCTCAGTGTCTCTGAGAATTGCTCTGATTATCCCTGTGACCTCTTTGCTAAGACTCTCCAGAGAGACGTCCTCAAAACAAACACACGTCTTGACATATCTCCCACATTGATCGCAGTGTCTCCAGAAACGGCGTTCAAGGAGCCAGGACCTTTTCTCCCTACACTGTCCCTTGAGTTGTCCTCAAAACCAATATACATCCTGCTATATCTCCCACATGGAAAGTGCCAGGAGGGAGAAGTGGGGATTATGTTTAGACTTTCTCGGAACTGCTTCAAATCAACTAGATATCTTTGTGCTGTAAATCTCCCAACAGCCAAACGCAAAAGCAGCAAACATCTCGCTGTATGTCCCACATCCAAAGTGCCAAGAGAGAGCTTGCTCTCCCTGTCTTTGAGTACTGTTTTCACTGTCCCGGTTACCTCTTGGCTAACATTCTCTTCAGAGCTGCAGTGAAACCAGGAACCACGTGGAGAAGGCACCCACACTGAAAGTGCCTGGAGGGAACACTGGGGCTTCTTCTCAGTGTCTCTGACATAGGGTTTCACTGTCCCGGGAAAGTCTCTGCTAACACCCTGCAGAGCGCTGTGCCCAATATACAGAAACGTCTTGCGGTATCTCCTACAGGGAAAGTGCCAGGAGGGAATTGTCGAGCTTGTTCTCAGTGTCTCTGAGAATTGCTCTGATTATCCCTGTGACCTCTTTGCTAAGACTCTCCAGAGAGCCGTCCTCAAAACCAACACACGTCTTGACATATCTCCCACATTGATCGCAGTGTCTCCAGAAACGGCATTCAAGGAGCCAGGACCTTTTCTCCCTACACTGTCCATTGAGTTGTCCTCAAAACCAATATACATCCTGCTATATCTCCCACATGGAAAGTGCCAGGAGGGAGAAGTGGGCATTATGTTTAGACTTTCTCGGAACTGCTTCAAATCAACTAGATATCTTTGTGCTGTAAATCTCCCAACAGCCAAACGCAAAAGCAGCAAACATCTCGCTGTATGTCCCACATCCAAAGTGCCAAGAGAGAGCTTGCTCTCCCTGTCTTTGAGTACTGTTTTCACTGTCCCGGTTACCTCTTGGCTAACATTCTCTTCAGAGCTGCAGTGAAACCAGGAACCACGTGGAGAAGGCACCCACACTGAAAGTGCCTGGAGGGAACATTGGGGCTTCTTCTCAGTGTCTCTGACATAGGGTTTCACTGTCCCGGGAAAGTCTCTGCTAACACCGTGCAGAGCGCTGTGCCCAATATACAGAAACGTCTTGCGGTATCTCCTACAGGGAAAGTGCCAGGAGGGAATTGTCGAGCTTGTTCTCAGTGTCTCTGAGAATTGCTCTGATTATCCCTGTGACCTCTTTGCTAAGACTCTCCAGAGAGACGTCCTCAAAACAAACACACGTCTTGACATATCTCCCACATTGATCGCAGTGTCTCCAGAAACGGCGTTCAAGGAGCCAGGACCTTTTCTCCCTACACTGTCCCTTGAGTTGTCCTCAAAACCAATATACATCCTGCTATATCTCCCACATGGAAAGTGCCAGGAGGGAGAAGTGGGGATTATGTTTAGACTTTCTCGGAACTGCTTCAAATCAACTAGATATCTTTGTGCTGTAAATCTCCCAACAGCCAAACGCAAAAGCAGCAAACATCTCGCTGTATGTCCCACATCCAAAGTGCCAAGAGAGAGCTTGCTCTCCCTGTCTTTGAGTACTGTTTTCACTGTCCCGGTTACCTCTTGGCTAACATTCTCTTCAGAGCTGCAGTGAAACCAGGAACCACGTGGAGAAGGCACCCACACTGAAAGTGCCTGGAGGGAACATTGGGGCTTCTTCTCAGTGTCTCTGACATAGGGTTTCACTGTCCCGGGAAAGTCTCTGCTAACACCCTGCAGAGCGCTGTGCCCAATATACAGAAACGTCTTGCGGTATCTCCTACAGGGAAAGTGCCAGGAGGGAATTGTGGAGCTTGTTCTCAGTGTCTCTGAGAATTGCTCTGATTATCCCTGTGACCTCTTTGCTAAGACTCTCCAGAGAGACGTCCTCAAAACAAACACACGTCTTGACATATCTCCCACATTGATCGCAGTGTCTCCAGAAACGGCATTCAAGGAGCCAGGACCTTTTCTCCCTACACTGTCCATTGAGTTGTCCTCAAAACCAATATACATCCTGCTATATCTCCCACATGGAAAGTGCCAGGAGGGAGAAGTGGGCATTATGTTTAGACTTTCTCGGAACTGCTTCAAATCAACTAGATATCTTTGTGCTGTAAATCTCCCAACAGCCAAACGCAAAAGCAGCAAACATCTCGCTGTATGTCCCACATCCAAAGTGCCAAGAGAGAGCTTGCTCTCCCTGTCTTTGAGTACTGTTTTCACTGTCCCGGTTACCTCTTGGCTAACATTCTCTTCAGAGCTGCAGTGAAACCAGGAACCACGTGGAGAAGGCACCCACACTGAAAGTGCCTGGAGGGAACATTGGGGCTTCTTCTCAGTGTCTCTGACATAGGGTTTCACTGTCCCGGGAAAGTCTCTGCTAACACCGTGCAGAGCGCTGTGCCCAATATACAGAAACGTCTTGCGGTATCTCCTACAGGGAAAGTGCCAGGAGGGAATTGTCGAGCTTGTTCTCAGTGTCTCTGAGAATTGCTCTGATTATCCCTGTGACCTCTTTGCTAAGACTCTCCAGAGAGACGTCCTCAAAACCAACACTCGTCTTGACATATCTCCCACATTGATCGCAGTGTCTCCAGAAACGGCATTCAAGGAGCCAGGACCTTTTCTCCCTACACTGTCCATTGAGTTGTCCTCAAAACCAATATACATCCTGCTATATCTCCCACATGGAAAGTGCCAGGAGGGAGAAGTGGGGATTATGTTTAGACTTTCTCGGAACTGCTTCAAATCAACTAGATATCTTTGTGCTGTAAATCTCCCAACAGCCAAACGCAAAAGCAGCAAACATCTCGCTGTATGTCCCACATCCAAAGTGCCAAGAGAGAGCTTGCTCTCCCTGTCTTTGAGTACTGTTTTCACTGTCCCGGTTACCTCTTGGCTAACATTCTCTTCAGAGCTGCAGTGAAACCAGGAACCACGTGGAGAAGGCACCCACACTGAAAGTGCCTGGAGGGAACATTGGGGCTTCTTCTCAGTGTCTCTGACATAGGGTTTCACTGTCCCGGGAAAGTCTCTGCTAACACCCTGCAGAGCGCTGTGCCCAATATACAGAAACGTCTTGCGGTATCTCCTACAGGGAAAGTGCCAGGAGGGAATTGTGGAGCTTGTTCTCAGTGTCTCTGAGAATTGCTCTGATTATCCCTGTGACCTCTTTGCTAAGACTCTCCAGAGAGACGTCCTCAAAACAAACACACGTCTTGACAGATCTCCCACATTGATCGCAGTGTCTCCAGAAACGGCATTCAAGGAGCCAGGACCTTTTCTCCCTACACTGTCCATTGAGTTGTCCTCAAAACCAATATACATCCTGCTATATCTCCCACATGGAAAGTGCCAGGAGGGAGAAGTGGGGATTATGTTTAGACTTTCTCGGAACTGCTTCAAATCAACTAGATATCTTTGTGCTGTAAATCTCCCAACAGCCAAACGCAAAAGCAGCAAACATCTCGCTGTATGTCCCACATCCAAAGTGCCAAGAGAGAGCTTGCTCTCCCTGTCTTTGAGTACTGTTTTCACTGTCCCGGTTACCTCTTGGCTAACATTCTCTTCAGAGCTGCAGTGAAACCAGGAACCACGTGGAGAAGGCACCCACACTGAAAGTGCCTGGAGGGAACATTGGGGCTTCTTCTCAGTGTCTCTGACATAGGGTTTCACTGTCCCGGGAAAGTCTCTGCTAACACCCTGCAGAGCGCTGTGCCCAATATACAGAAACGTCTTGCGGTATCTCCTACAGGGAAAGTGCCAGGTGGGAATTGTGGAGCTTGTTCTCAGTGTCTCTGAGAATTGCTCTGATTATCCCTGTGACCTCTTTGCTAAGACTCTCCAGAGAGACGTCCTCAAAACAAACACACGTCTTGACATATCTCCCACATTGATCGCAGTGTCTCCAGAAACGGCGTTCAAGGAGCCAGGACCTTTTCTCCCTACACTGTCCCTTGAGTTGTCCTCAAAACCAATAGACATCCTGCTATATCTCCCACATGGAAAGTGCCAGGAGGGAGAAGTGGGGATTATGTTTAGACTTTCTCGGAACTGCTTCAAATCAACTAGATATCTTTGTGCTGTAAATCTCCCAACAGCCAAACGCAAAAGCAGCAAACATCTCGCTGTATGTCCCACATCCAAAGTGCCAAGAGAGAGCTTGCTCTCCCTGTCTTTGAGTACTGTTTTCACTGTCCCGGTTACCTCTTGGCTAACATTCTCTTCAGAGCTGCAGTGAAACCAGGAACCACGTGGAGAAGGCACCCACACTGAAAGGGCCTGGAGGGAACACTGGGGCTTCTTCTCAGTGTCTCTGACATAGGGTTTCACTGTCCCGGGAAAGTCTCTGCTAACACCCTGCAGAGCGCTGTGCCCAATATACAGAAACGTCTTGCGGTATCTCCTACAGGGAAAGTGCCAGGAGGGAATTGTCGAGCTTGTTCTCAGTGTCTCTGAGAATTGCTCTGATTATCCCTGTGACCTCTTTGCTAAGACTCTCCAGAGAGCCGTCCTCAAAACCAACACACGTCTTGACATATCTCCCACATTGATCGCAGTGTCTCCAGAAACGGCATTCAAGGAGCCAGGACCTTTTCTCCCTACACTGTCCATTGAGTTGTCCTCAAAGCCAATATACATCCTGCTATATCTCCCACATGGAAAGTGCCAGGAGGGAGAAGTGGGCATTATGTTTAGACTTTCTCGGAACTGCTTCAAATCAACTAGATATCTTTGTGCTGTAAATCTCCCAACAGCCAAACGCAAAAGCAGCAAACATCTCGCTGTATGTCCCACATCCAAAGTGCCAAGAGAGAGCTTGCTCTCCCTGTCTTTGAGTACTGTTTTCACTGTCCCGGTTACCTCTTGGCTAACATTCTCTTCAGAGCTGCAGTGAAACCAGGAACCACGTGGAGAAGGCACCCACACTGAAAGTGCCTGGAGGGAACATTGGGGCTTCTTCTCAGTGTCTCTGACATAGGGTTTCACTGTCCCGGGAAAGTCTCTGCTAACACCGTGCAGAGCGCTGTGCCCAATATACAGAAACGTCTTGCGGTATCTCCTACAGGGAAAGTGCCAGGAGGGAATTGTGGAGCTTGTTCTCAGTGTCTCTGAGAATTGCTCTGATTATCCCTGTGACCTCTTTGCTAAGACTCTCCAGAGAGACGTCCTCAAAACAAACACACGTCTTGACATATCTCCCACATTGATCGCAGTGTCTCCAGAAACGGCATTCAAGGAGCCAGGACCTTTTCTCCCTACACTGTCCATTGAGTTGTCCTCAAAACCAATATACATCCTGCTATATCTCCCACATGGAAAGTGCCAGGAGGGAGAAGTGGGGATTATGTTTAGACTTTCTCGGAACTGCTTCAAATCAACTAGATATCTTTGTGCTGTAAATCTCCCAACAGCCAAATGCAAAAGCAGCAAACATCTCGCTGTATGTCCCACATCCAAAGTGCCAAGAGAGAGCTTGCTCTCCCTGTCTTTGAGTACTGCTTTCACTGTCCCGGTTACCTCTTGGCTAACATTCTCTTCAGAGCTGCAGTGAAACCAGGAACCACGTGGAGAAGGCACCCACACTGAAAGTGCCTGGAGGGAACATTGGGGCTTCTTCTCAGTGTCTCTGACATAGGGTTTCACCGTCCCGGGAAAGTCTCTGCTAACACCCTGCAGAGCGCTGTGCCCAATATACAGAAACGTCTTGCGGTATCTCCTACGGGGAAAGTGCCAGGAGGGAATTGTCGAGCTTGTTCTCAGTGTCTCTGAGAATTGCTCTAATTATCCCTGTGACCTCTTTGCTAAGACTCTCCAGAGAGCCGTCCTCAAAACAAACACACATCTTGACATATCTCCCACATTGATCGCAGTGTCTCCAGAAACGGCATTCAAGGAGCCAGGACCTTTTCTCCCTACCCTGTCCATTGAGTTGTCCTCAAAACCAATATACATCCTGCTATATCTCCCACATGGAAAGTGCCAGGAGGGAGAAGTGGGGATTATGTTTAGACTTTCTCGGAACTGCTTCAAATCAACTAGATATCTTTGTGCTGTAAATCTCCCAACAGCCAAACGCAAAAGCAGCAAACATCTCGCTGTATGTCCCACATCCAAAGTGCCAAGAGAGAGCTTGCTCTCCCTGTCTTTGAGTACTGTTTTCACTGTCCCGGTTACCTCTTGGCTAACATTCTCTTCAGAGCTGCAGTGAAACCAGGAACCACGTGGAGAAGGCACCCACACTGAAAGTGCCTGGAGGGAACATTGGGGCTTCTTCTCAGTGTCTCTGACATAGGGTTTCACTGTCCCGGGAAAGTCTCTGCTAACACCGTGCAGAGCGCTGTGCCCAATATACAGAAACGTCTTGCGGTATCTCCTACAGGGAAAGTGCCAGGAGGGAATTGTGGAGCTTGTTCTCAGTGTCTCTGAGAATTGCTCTGATTATCCCTGTGACCTCTTTGCTAAGACTCTCCAGAGAGACGTCCTCAAAACAAACACACGTCTTGACATATCTCCCACATTGATCGCAGTGTCTCCAGAAACGGCATTCAAGGAGCCAGGACCTTTTCTCCCTACACTGTCCATTGAGTTGTCCTCAAAACCAATATACATCCTGCTATATCTCCCACATGGAAAGTGCCAGGAGGGAGAAGTGGGGATTATGTTTAGACTTTCTCGGAACTGCTTCAAATCAACTAGATATCTTTGTGCTGTAAATCTCCCAACAGCCAAACGCAAAAGCAGCAAACATCTCGCTGTATGTCCCACATCCAAAGTGCCAAGAGAGAGCTTGCTCTCCCTGTCTTTGAGTACTGCTTTCACTGTCCCGGTTACCTCTTGGCTAACATTCTCTTCAGAGCTGCAGTGAAACCAGGAACCACGTGGAGAAGGCACCCACACTGAAAGTGCCTGGAGGGAACATTGGGGCTTCTTCTCAGTGTCTCTGACATAGGGTTTCACCGTCCCGGGAAAGTCTCTGCTAACACCCTGCAGAGCGCTGTGCCCAATATACAGAAACGTCTTGCGGTATCTCCTACGGGGAAAGTGCCAGGAGGGAATTGTCGAGCTTGTTCTCAGTGTCTCTGAGAATTGCTCTAATTATCCCTGTGACCTCTTTGCTAAGACTCTCCAGAGAGCCATCCTCAAAACAAACACACATCTTGACATATCTCCCACATTGATCGCAGTGTCTCCAGAAACGGCATTCAAGGAGCCAGGACCTTTTCTCCCTACCCTGTCCATTGATTTGTCCTCAAAACCAATATACATCCTGCTATATCTCCCACATGGAAAGTGCCAGGAGGGAGAAGTGGGGATTATGTTTAGACTTTCTCGGAACTGCTTCAAATCAACTAGATATCTTTGTGCTGTAAATCTCCCAACAGCCAAACGCAAAAGCAGCAAACATCTCGCTGTATGTCCCACATCCAAAGTGCCAAGAGAGAGCTTGCTCTCCCTGTCTTTGAGTACTGTTTTCACTGTCCCGGTTACCTCTTGGCTAACATTCTCTTCAGAGCTGCAGTGAAACCAGGAACCACGTGGAGAAGGCACCCACACTGAAAGTGCCTGGAGGGAACATTGGGGCTTCTTCTCAGTGTCTCTGACATAGGGTTTCACTGTCCCGGGAAAGTCTCTGCTAACACCCTGCAGAGCGCTGTGCCCAATATACAGAAACGTCTTGCGGTATCTCCTACAGGGAAAGTGCCAGGAGGGAATTGTGGAGCTTGTTCTCAGTGTCTCTGAGAATTGCTCTGATTATCCCTGTGACCTCTTTGCTAAGACTCTCCAGAGAGACGTCCTCAAAACAAACACACGTCTTGACATATCTCCCACATTGATCGCAGTGTCTCCAGAAACGGCATTCAAGGAGCCAGGACCTTTTCTCCCTACACTGTCCATTGAGTTGTCCTCAAAACCAATATACATCCTGCTATATCTCCCACATGGAAAGTGCCAGGAGGGAGAAGTGGGGATTATGTTTAGACTTTCTCGGAACTGCTTCAAATCAACTAGATATCTTTGTGCTGTAAATCTCCCAACAGCCAAACGCAAAAGCAGCAAACATCTCGCTGTATGTCCCACATCCAAAGTGCCAAGAGAGAGCTTGCTCTCCCTGTCTTTGAGTACTGTTTTCACTGTCCCGGTTACCTCTTGGCTAACATTCTCTTCAGAGCTGCAGTGAAACCAGGAACCACGTGGAGAAGGCACCCACACTGAAAGTGCCTGGAGGGAACATTGGGGCTTCTTCTCAGTGTCTCTGACATAGGGTTTCACCGTCCCGGGAAAGTCTCTGCTAACACCCTGCAGAGCGCTGTGCCCAATATACAGAAACGTCTTGCGGTATCTCCTACGGGGAAAGTGCCAGGAGGGAATTGTCGAGCTTGTTCTCAGTGTCTCTGAGAATTGCTCTAATTATCCCTGTGACCTCTTTGCTAAGACTCTCCAGAGAGCCATCCTCAAAACAAACACACATCTTGACATATCTCCCACATTGATCGCAGTGTCTCCAGAAACGGCATTCAAGGAGCCAGGACCTTTTCTCCCTACCCTGTCCATTGAGTTGTCCTCAAAACCAATATACATCCTGCTATATCTCCCACATGGAAAGTGCCAGGAGGGAGAAGTGGGGATTATGTTTAGACTTTCTCGGAACTGCTTCAAATCAACTAGATATCTTTGTGCTGTAAATCTCCCAACAGCCAAACGCAAAAGCAGCAAACATCTCGCTGTATGTCCCACATCCAAAGTGCCAAGAGAGAGCTTGCTCTCCCTGTCTTTGAGTACTGTTTTCACTGTCCCGGTTACCTCTTGGCTAACATTCTCTTCAGAGCTGCAGTGAAACCAGGAACCACGTGGAGAAGGCACCCACACTGAAAGTGCCTGGAGGGAACATTGGGGCTTCTTCTCAGTGTCTCTGACATAGGGTTTCACTGTCCCGGGAAAGTCTCTGCTAACACCCTGCAGAGCGCTGTGCCCAATATACAGAAACATCTTGCGGTATCTCCTACAGGGAAAGTGCCAGGAGGGAATTGTGGAGCTTGTTCTCAGTGTCTCTGAGAATTGCTCTGATTATCCCTGTGACCTCTTTGCTAAGACTCTCCAGAGAGCCGTCCTCAAAACAAACACACATCTTGACATATCTCCCACATTGATCGCAGTGTCTCCAGAAACGGCATTCAAGGAGCCAGGACCTTTTCTCCCTACACTGTCCATTGATTTGTCCTCAAAACCAATATACATCCTGCTATATCTCCCACATGGAAAGTGCCAGGAGGGAGAAGTGGGGATTATGTTTAGACTTTCTCGGAACTGCTTCAAATCAACTAGATATCTTTGTGCTGTAAATCTCCCAACAGCCAAACGCAAAAGCAGCAAACATCTCGCTGTATGTCCCACATCCAAAGTGCCAAGAGAGAGCTTGCTCTCCCTGTCTTTGAGTACTGTTTTCACTGTCCCGGTTACCTCTTGGCTAACATTCTCTTCAGAGCTGCAGTGAAACCAGGAACCACGTGGAGAAGGCACCCACACTGAAAGTGCCTGGAGGGAACATTGGGGCTTCTTCTCAGTGTCTCTGACATAGGGTTTCACTGTCCCGGGAAAGTCTCTGCTAACACCCTGCAGAGCGCTGTGCCCAATATACAGAAACGTCTTGCGGTATCTCCTACAGGGAAAGTGCCAGGAGGGAATTGTGGAGCTTGTTCTCAGTGTCTCTGAGAATTGCTCTAATTATCCCTGTGACCTCTTTGCTAAGACTCTCCAGAGAGACGTCCTCAAAACAAACACACATCTTGACATATCTCCCACATTGATCGCAGTGTCTCCAGAAACGGCATTCAAGGAGCCAGGACCTTTTCTCCCTACACTGTCCATTGAGTTGTCCTCAAAACCAATATACATCCTGCTATATCTCCCACATGGAAAGTGCCAGGAGGGAGAAGTGGGGATTATGTTTAGACTTTCTCGGAACTGCTTCAAATCAACTAGATATCTTTGTGCTGTAAATCTCCCAACAGCCAAACGCAAAAGCAGCAAACATCTCGCTGTATGTCCCACATCCAAAGTGCCAAGAGAGAGCTTGCTCCCCCTGTCTTTGAGTACTGTTTTCACTGTCCCGGTTACCTCTTGGCTAACATTCTCTTCAGAGCTGCAGTGAAACCAGGAACCACGTGGAGAAGGCACCCACACTGAAAGTGCCTGGAGGGAACATTGGGGCTTCTTCTCAGTGTCTCTGACATAGGGTTTCACTGTCCCGGGAAAGTCTCTGCTAACACCCTGCAGAGCGCTGTGCCCAATGTACAGAAACGTCTTGCGGTATCTCCTACAGGGAAAGTGCCAGGAGGGAATTGTGGAGCTTGTTCTCAGTGTCTCTGAGAATTGCTCTGATTATCCCTGTGACCTCTTTGCTAAGACTCTCCAGAGAGACGTCCTCAAAACAAACACACATCTTGACATATCTCCCTCATTGATCGCAGTGTCTCCAGAAACCGCATTCAAGGAGCCAGGACCTTTTCTCCCTACACTGTCCATTGAGTTGTCCTCAAAACCAATATACATCCTGCTATATCTCCCACATGGAAAGTGCCAGGAGGGAGAAGTGGGGATTATGTTTAGACTTTCTCGGAACTGCTTCAAATCAACTAGATATCTTTGTGCTGTAAATCTCCCAACAGCCAAACGCAAAAGCAGCAAACATCTCGCTGTATGTCCCACATCCAAAGTGCCAAGAGAGAGCTTGCTCTCCCTGTCTTTGAGTACTGTTTTCACTGTCCCGGTTACCTCTTGGCTAACATTCTCTTCAGAGCTGCAGTGAAACCAGGAACCACGTGGAGAAGGCACCCACACTGAAAGTGCCTGGAGGGAACATTGGGGCTTCTTCTCAGTGTCTCTGACATAGGGTTTCACTGTCCCGGGAAAGTCTCTGCTAACACCGTGCAGAGCGCTGTGCCCAATATACAGAAACGTCTTGCGGTATCTCCTACAGGGAAAGTGCCAGGAGGGAATTGTGGAGCTTGTTCTCAGTGTCTCTGAGAATTGCTCTGATTATCCCTGTGACCTCTTTGCTAAGACTCTCCAGAGAGCCGTCCTCAAAACAAACACACATCTTGACATATCTCCCACATTGATCGCAGTGTCTCCAGAAACGGCATTCAAGGAGCCAGGACCTTTTCTCCCTACACTGTCCATTGAGTTGTCCTCAAAACCAATATACATCCTGCTATATCTCCCACATGGAAAGTGCCAGGAGGGAGAAGTGGGGATTATGTTTAGACTTTCTCGGAACTGCTTCAAATCAACTAGATATCTTTGTGCTGTAAATCTCCCAACAGCCAAACGCAAAAGCAGCAAACATCTCGCTGTATGTCCCACATCCAAAGTGCCAAGAGAGAGCTTGCTCCCCCTGTCTTTGAGTACTGTTTTCACTGTCCCGGTTACCTCTTGGCTAACATTCTCTTCAGAGCTGCAGTGAAACCAGGAACCACGTGGAGAAGGCACCCACACTGAAAGTGCCTGGAGGGAACATTGGGGCTTCTTCTCAGTGTCTCTGACATAGGGTTTCACTGTCCCGGGAAAGTCTCTGCTAACACCCTGCAGAGCGCTGTGCCCAATATACAGAAACGTCTTGCGGTATCTCCTACAGGGAAAGTGCCAGGAGGGAATTGTCGAGCTTGTTCTCAGTGTCTCTGAGAATTGCTCTGATTATCCCTGTGACCTCTTTGCTAAGACTCTCCAGAGAGACGTCCTCAAAACAAACACACATCTTGACATATCTCCCACATTGATCGCAGTGTCTCCAGAAACGGCATTCAAGGAGCCAGGACCTTTTCTCCCTACACTGTCCATTGAGTTGTCCTCAAAACCAATATACATCCTGCTATATCTCCCACATGGAAAGTGCCAGGAGGGAGAAGTGGGGATTATGTTTAGACTTTCTCGGAACTGCTTCAAATCAACTAGATATCTTTGTGCTGTAAATCTCCCAACAGCCAAACGCAAAAGCAGCAAACATCTCGCTGTATGTCCCACATCCAAAGTGCCAAGAGAGAGCTTGCTCTCCCTGTCTTTGAGTACTGTTTTCACTGTCCCGGTTACCTCTTGGCTAACATTCTCTTCAGAGCTGCAGTGAAACCAGGAACCACGTGGAGAAGGCACCCACACTGAAAGTGCCTGGAGGGAACATTGGGGCTTCTTCTCAGTGTCTCTGACATAGGGTTTCACTGTCCCGGGAAAGTCTCTGCTAACACCCTGAAGAGCGCTGTGCCCAATATACAGAAACGTCTTGCGGTATCTCCTACAGGGAAAGTGCCAGGAGGGAATTGTCGAGCTTGTTCTCAGTGTCTCTGAGAATTGCTCTGATTATCCCTGTGACCTCTTTGCTAAGACTCTCCAGAGAGACGTCCTCAAAACAAACACACATCTTGACATATCTCCCACATTGATCGCAGTGTCTCCAGAAACGGCATTCAAGGAGCCAGGACCTTTTCTCCCTACACTGTCCATTGAGTTGTCCTCAAAACCAATATACATCCTGCTATATCTCCCACATGGAAAGTGCCAGGAGGGAGAAGTGGGGATTATGTTTAGACTTTCTCGGAACTGCTTCAAATCAACTAGATATCTTTGTGCTGTAAATCTCCCAACAGCCAAACGCAAAAGCAGCAAACATCTCGCTGTATGTCCCACATCCAAAGTGCCAAGAGAGAGCTTGCTCTCCCTGTCTTTGAGTACTGTTTTCACTGTCCCGGTTACCTCTTGGCTAACATTCTCTTCAGAGCTGCAGTGAAACCAGGAACCACGTGGAGAAGGCACCCACACTGAAAGTGCCTGGAGGGAACATTGGGGCTTCTTCTCAGTGTCTCTGACATAGGGTTTCACTGTCCCGGGAAAGTCTCTGCTAACACCCTGCAGAGCGCTGTGCCCAATATACAGAAACGTCTTGCGGTATCTCCTACAGGGAAAGTGCCAGGAGGGAATTGTCGAGCTTGTTCTCAGTGTCTCTGAGAATTGCTCTGATTATCCCTGTGACCTCTTTGCTAAGACTCTCCAGAGAGACGTCCTCAAAACAAACACACATCTTGACATATCTCCCACATTGATCGCAGTGTCTCCAGAAACGGCATTCAAGGAGCCAGGACCTTTTCTCCCTACACTGTCCATTGAGTTGTCCTCAAAACCAATATACATCCTGCTATATCTCCCACTTGGAAAGTGCCAGGAGGGAGAAGTGGGGATTATGTTTAGACTTTCTCGGAACTGCTTCAAATCAACTAGATATCTTTGTGCTGTAAATCTCCCAACAGCCAAACGCAAAAGCAGCAAACATCTCGCTGTATGTCCCACATCCAAAGTGCCAAGAGAGAGCTTGCTCTCCCTGTCTTTGAGTACTGTTTTCACTGTCCCGGTTACCTCTTGGCTAACATTCTCTTCAGAGCTGCAGTGAAACCAGGAACCACGTGGAGAAGGCACCCACACTGAAAGTGCCTGGAGGGAACATTGGGGCTTCTTCTCAGTGTCTCTGACATAGGGTTTCACTGTCCCGGGAAAGTCTCTGATAACACCCTGCAGAGCGCTGTGCCCAATATACAGAAACGTCTTGCGGTATCTCCTACAGGGAAAGTGCCAGGAGGGAATTGTGGAGCTTGTTCTCAGTGTCTCTGAGAATTGCTCTGATTATCCCTGTGACCTCTTTGCTAAGACTCTCCAGAGAGACGTCCTCAAAACAAACACACATCTTGACATATCTCCCACATTGATCGCAGTGTTTCCAGAAACGGCATTCAAGGAGCCAGGAACTTTTCTCCCTACACTGTCCATTGAGTTGTCCTCAAAACCAATATACATCCTGCTATATCTCCCACATGGAAAGTGCCAGGAGGGAGAAGTGGGGATTATGTTTAGACTTTCTCGGAACTGCTTCAAATCAACTAGATATCTTTGTGCTGTAAATCTCCCAACAGCCAAACGCAAAAGCAGCAAACATCTCGCTGTATGTCCCACATCCAAAGTGCCAAGAGAGAGCTTGCTCTCCCTGTCTTTGAGTACTGTTTTCACTGTCCCGGTTACCTCTTGGCTAACATTCTCTTCAGAGCTGCAGTGAAACCAGGAACCACGTGGAGAAGGCACCCACACTGAAAGTGCCTGGAGGGAACATTGGGGCTTCTTCTCAGTGTCTCTGACATAGGGTTTCACTGTCCCGGGAAAGTCTCTGCTAACACCCTGCAGAGCGCTGTGCCCAATATACAGAAACGTCTTGCGGTATCTCCTACAGGGAAAGTGCCAGGAGGGAATTGTGGAGCTTGTTCTCAGTGTCTCTGAGAATTGCTCTAATTATCCCTGTGACCTCTTTGCTAAGACTCTCCAGAGAGCCGTCCTCAAAACAAACACACATCTTGACATATCTCCCACATTGATCGCAGTGTCTCCAGAAACGGCATTCAAGGAGCCAGGACCTTTTCTCCCTACACTGTCCATTGAGTTGTCCTCAAAACCAATATACATCCTGCTATATCTCCCACATGGAAAGTGCCAGGAGGGAGAAGTGGGGATTATGTTTAGACTTTCTCGGAACTGCTTCAAATCAACTAGATATCTTTGTGCTGTAAATCTCCCAACAGCCAAACGCAAAAGCAGCAAACATCTCGCTGTATGTCCCACATCCAAAGTGCCAAGAGAGAGCTTGCTCTCCCTGTCTTTGAGTACTGTTTTCACTGTCCCGGTTACCTCTTGGCTAACATTCTCTTCAGAGCTGCAGTGAAACCAGGAACCACGTGGAGAAGGCACCCACACTGAAAGTGCCTGGAGGGAACATTGGGGCTTCTTCTCAGTGTCTCTGACATAGGGTTTCACTGTCCCGGGAAAGTCTCTGCTAACACCGTGCAGAGCGCTGTGCCCAATATACAGAAACGTCTTGCGGTATCTCCTACAGGGAAAGTGCCAGGAGGGAATTGTGGAGCTTGTTCTCAGTGTCTCTGAGAATTGCTCTGATTATCCCTGTGACCTCTTTGCTAAGACTCTCCAGAGAGACGTCCTCAAAACAAACACACATCTTGACATATCTCCCACATTGATCGCAGTGTCTCCAGAAACGGCATTCAAGGAGCCAGGACCTTTTCTCCCTACACTGTCCATTGAGTTGTCCTCAAAACCAATATACATCCTGCTATATCTCCCACATGGAAAGTGCCAGGAGGGAGAAGTGGGGATTATGTTTAGACTTTCTCGGAACTGCTTCAAATCAACTAGATATCTTTGTGCTGTAAATCTCCCAACAGCCAAACGCAAAAGCAGCAAACATCTCGCTGTATGTCCCACATCCAAAGTGCCAAGAGAGAGCTTGCTCTCCCTGTCTTTGAGTACTGTTTTCACTGTCCCGGTTACCTCTTGGCTAACATTCTCTTCAGAGCTGCAGTGAAACCAGGAACCACGTGGAGAAGGCACCCACACTGAAAGTGCCTGGAGGGAACATTGGGGCTTCTTCTCAGTGTCTCTGACATAGGGTTTCACTGTCCCGGGAAAGTCTCTGCTAACACCGTGCAGAGCGCTGTGCCCAATATACAGAAACGTCTTGCGGTATCTCCTACAGGGAAAGTGCCAGGAGGGAATTGTGGAGCTTGTTCTCAGTGTCTCTGAGAATTGCTCTGATTATCCCTGTGACCTCTTTGCTAAGACTCTCCAGAGAGACGTCCTCAAAACAAACACACATCTTGACATATCTCCCACATTGATCGCAGTGTCTCCAGAAATGGCATTCAAGGAGCCAGGACCTTTTCTCCCTACACTGTCCATTGAGTTGTCCTCAAAACCAATATACATCCTGCTATATCTCCCACATGGAAAGTGCCAGGAGGGAGAAGTGGGGATTATGTTTAGACTTTCTCGGAACTGCTTCAAATCAACTAGATATCTTTGTGCTGTAAATCTCCCAACAGCCAAACGCAAAAGCAGCAAACATCTCGCTGTATGTCCCACATCCAAAGTGCCAAGAGAGAGCTTGCTCTCCCTGTCTTTGAGTACTGTTTTCACTGTCCCGGTTACCTCTTGGCTAACATTCTCTTCAGAGCTGCAGTGAAACCAGGAACCACGTGGAGAAGGCACCCACACTGAAAGTGCCTGGAGGGAACATTGGGGCTTCTTCTCAGTGTCTCTGACATAGGGTTTCACTGTCCCGGGAAAGTCTCTGCTAACACCCTGAAGAGCGCTGTGCCCAATATACAGAAACATCTTGCGGTATCTCCTACAGGGAAAGTGCCAGGAGGGAATTGTCGAGCTTGTTCTCAGTGTCTCTGAGAATTGCTCTGATTATCCCTGTGACCTCTTTGCTAAGACTCTCCAGAGAGACGTCCTCAAAACAAACACACATCTTGACATATCTCCCACATTGATCGCAGTGTCTCCAGAAACGGCATTCAAGGAGCCAGGACCTTTTCTCCCTACACTGTCCATTGAGTTGTCCTCAAAACCAATATACATCCTGCTATATCTCCCACTTGGAAAGTGCCAGGAGGGAGAAGTGGGGATTATGTTCAGACTTTCTCGGAACTGCTTCAAATCAACTAGATATCTTTGTGCTGTAAATCTCCCAACAGCCAAACGCAAAAGCAGCAAACATCTCGCTGTATGTCCCACATCCAAAGTGCCAAGAGAGAGCTTGCTCTCCCTGTCTTTGAGTACTGTTTTCACTGTCCCGGTTACCTCTTGGCTAACATTCTCTTCAGAGCTGCAGTGAAACCAGGAACCACGTGGAGAAGGCACCCACACTGAAAGTGCCTGGAGGGAACATTGGGGCTTCTTCTCAGTGTCTCTGACATAGGGTTTCACTGTCCCGGGAAAGTCTCTGCTAACACCCTGCAGAGCGCTGTGCCCAATATACAGAAACGTCTTGCGGTATCTCCTACAGGGAAAGTGCCAGGAGGGAATTGTGGAGCTTGTTCTCAGTGTCTCTGAGAATTGCTCTGATTATCCCTGTGACCTCTTTGCTAAGACTCTCCAGAGAGCCGTCCTCAAAACAAACACACATCTTGACATATCTCCCACATTGATCGCAGTGTCTCCAGAAACGGCATTCAAGGAGCCAGGACCTTTTCTCCCTACACTGTCCATTGAGTTGTCCTCAAAACCAATATACATCCTGCTATATCTCCCACATGGAAAGTGCCAGGAGGGAGAAGTGGGGATTATGTTTAGACTTTCTCGGAACTGCTTCAAATCAACTAGATATCTTTGTGCTGTAAATCTCCCAACAGCCAAACGCAAAAGCAGCAAACATCTCGCTGTATGTCCCACATCCAAAGTGCCAAGAGAGAGCTTGCTCCCCCTGTCTTTGAGTACTGTTTTCACTGTCCCGGTTACCTCTTGGCTAACATTCTCTTCAGAGCTGCAGTGAAACCAGGAACCACGTGGAGAAGGCACCCACACTGAAAGTGCCTGGAGGGAACATTGGGGCTTCTTCTCAGTGTCTCTGACATAGGGTTTCACTGTCCCGGGAAAGTCTCTGCTAACACCCTGCAGAGCGCTGTGCCCAATATACAGAAACGTCTTGCGGTATCTCCTACAGGGAAAGTGCCAGGAGGGAATTGTCGAGCTTGTTCTCAGTGTCTCTGAGAATTGCTCTGATTATCCCTGTGACCTCTTTGCTAAGACTCTCCAGAGAGACGTCCTCAAAACAAACACACATCTTGACATATCTCCCACATTGATCGCAGTGTCTCCAGAAACGGCATTCAAGGAGCCAGGACCTTTTCTCCCTACACTGTCCATTGAGTTGTCCTCAAAACCAATATACATCCTGCTATATCTCCCACATGGAAAGTGCCAGGAGGGAGAAGTGGGGATTATGTTTAGACTTTCTCGGAACTGCTTCAAATCAACTAGATATCTTTGTGCTGTAAATCTCCCAACAGCCAAACGCAAAAGCAGCAAACATCTCGCTGTATGTCCCACATCCAAAGTGCCAAGAGAGAGCTTGCTCTCCCTGTCTTTGAGTACTGTTTTCACTGTCCCGGTTACCTCTTGGCTAACATTCTCTTCAGAGCTGCAGTGAAACCAGGAACCACGTGGAGAAGGCACCCACACTGAAAGTGCCTGGAGGGAACATTGGGGCTTCTTCTCAGTGTCTCTGACATAGGGTTTCACTGTCCCGGGAAAGTCTCTGCTAACACCCTGAAGAGCGCTGTGCCCAATATACAGAAACGTCTTGCGGTATCTCCTACAGGGAAAGTGCCAGGAGGGAATTGTCGAGCTTGTTCTCAGTGTCTCTGAGAATTGCTCTGATTATCCCTGTGACCTCTTTGCTAAGACTCTCCAGAGAGACGTCCTCAAAACAAACACACATCTTGACATATCTCCCACATTGATCGCAGTGTCTCCAGAAACGGCATTCAAGGAGCCAGGACCTTTTCTCCCTACACTGTCCATTGAGTTGTCCTCAAAACCAATATACATCCTGCTATATCTCCCACATGGAAAGTGCCAGGAGGGAGAAGTGGGGATTATGTTTAGACTTTCTCGGAACTGCTTCAAATCAACTAGATATCTTTGTGCTGTAAATCTCCCAACAGCCAAACGCAAAAGCAGCAAACATCTCGCTGTATGTCCCACATCCAAAGTGCCAAGAGAGAGCTTGCTCTCCCTGTCTTTGAGTACTGTTTTCACTGTCCCGGTTACCTCTTGGCTAACATTCTCTTCAGAGCTGCAGTGAAACCAGGAACCACGTGGAGAAGGCACCCACACTGAAAGTGCCTGGAGGGAACATTGGGGCTTCTTCTCAGTGTCTCTGACATAGGGTTTCACTGTCCCGGGAAAGTCTCTGCTAACACCCTGCAGAGCGCTGTGCCCAATATACAGAAACGTCTTGCGGTATCTCCTACAGGGAAAGTGCCAGGAGGGAATTGTCGAGCTTGTTCTCAGTGTCTCTGAGAATTGCTCTGATTATCCCTGTGACCTCTTTGCTAAGACTCTCCAGAGAGACGTCCTCAAAACAAACACACATCTTGACATATCTCCCACATTGATCGCAGTGTCTCCAGAAACGGCATTCAAGGAGCCAGGACCTTTTCTCCCTACACTGTCCATTGAGTTGTCCTCAAAACCAATATACATCCTGCTATATCTCCCACTTGGAAAGTGCCAGGAGGGAGAAGTGGGGATTATGTTTAGACTTTCTCGGAACTGCTTCAAATCAACTAGATATCTTTGTGCTGTAAATCTCCCAACAGCCAAACGCAAAAGCAGCAAACATCTCGCTGTATGTCCCACATCCAAAGTGCCAAGAGAGAGCTTGCTCTCCCTGTCTTTGAGTACTGTTTTCACTGTCCCGGTTACCTCTTGGCTAACATTCTCTTCAGAGCTGCAGTGAAACCAGGAACCACGTGGAGAAGGCACCCACACTGAAAGTGCCTGGAGGGAACATTGGGGCTTCTTCTCAGTGTCTCTGACATAGGGTTTCACTGTCCCGGGAAAGTCTCTGATAACACCCTGCAGAGCGCTGTGCCCAATATACAGAAACGTCTTGCGGTATCTCCTACAGGGAAAGTGCCAGGAGGGAATTGTGGAGCTTGTTCTCAGTGTCTCTGAGAATTGCTCTGATTATCCCTGTGACCTCTTTGCTAAGACTCTCCAGAGAGACGTCCTCAAAACAAACACACATCTTGACATATCTCCCACATTGATCGCAGTGTTTCCAGAAACGGCATTCAAGGAGCCAGGAACTTTTCTCCCTACACTGTCCATTGAGTTGTCCTCAAAACCAATATACATCCTGCTATATCTCCCACATGGAAAGTGCCAGGAGGGAGAAGTGGGGATTATGTTTAGACTTTCTCGGAACTGCTTCAAATCAACTAGATATCTTTGTGCTGTAAATCTCCCAACAGCCAAACGCAAAAGCAGCAAACATCTCGCTGTATGTCCCACATCCAAAGTGCCAAGAGAGAGCTTGCTCTCCCTGTCTTTGAGTACTGTTTTCACTGTCCCGGTTACCTCTTGGCTAACATTCTCTTCAGAGCTGCAGTGAAACCAGGAACCACGTGGAGAAGGCACCCACACTGAAAGTGCCTGGAGGGAACATTGGGGCTTCTTCTCAGTGTCTCTGACATAGGGTTTCACTGTCCCGGGAAAGTCTCTGCTAACACCCTGCAGAGCGCTGTGCCCAATATACAGAAACGTCTTGCGGTATCTCCTACAGGGAAAGTGCCAGGAGGGAATTGTGGAGCTTGTTCTCAGTGTCTCTGAGAATTGCTCTAATTATCCCTGTGACCTCTTTGCTAAGACTCTCCAGAGAGCCGTCCTCAAAACAAACACACATCTTGACATATCTCCCACATTGATCGCAGTGTCTCCAGAAACGGCATTCAAGGAGCCAGGACCTTTTCTCCCTACACTGTCCATTGAGTTGTCCTCAAAACCAATATACATCCTGCTATATCTCCCACATGGAAAGTGCCAGGAGGGAGAAGTGGGGATTATGTTTAGACTTTCTCGGAACTGCTTCAAATCAACTAGATATCTTTGTGCTGTAAATCTCCCAACAGCCAAACGCAAAAGCAGCAAACATCTCGCTGTATGTCCCACATCCAAAGTGCCAAGAGAGAGCTTGCTCTCCCTGTCTTTGAGTACTGTTTTCACTGTCCCGGTTACCTCTTGGCTAACATTCTCTTCAGAGCTGCAGTGAAACCAGGAACCACGTGGAGAAGGCACCCACACTGAAAGTGCCTGGAGGGAACATTGGGGCTTCTTCTCAGTGTCTCTGACATAGGGTTTCACTGTCCCGGGAAAGTCTCTGCTAACACCGTGCAGAGCGCTGTGCCCAATATACAGAAACGTCTTGCGGTATCTCCTACAGGGAAAGTGCCAGGAGGGAATTGTGGAGCTTGTTCTCAGTGTCTCTGAGAATTGCTCTGATTATCCCTGTGACCTCTTTGCTAAGACTCTCCAGAGAGACGTCCTCAAAACAAACACACATCTTGACATATCTCCCACATTGATCGCAGTGTCTCCAGAAACGGCATTCAAGGAGCCAGGACCTTTTCTCCCTACACTGTCCATTGAGTTGTCCTCAAAACCAATATACATCCTGCTATATCTCCCACATGGAAAGTGCCAGGAGGGAGAAGTGGGGATTATGTTTAGACTTTCTCGGAACTGCTTCAAATCAACTAGATATCTTTGTGCTGTAAATCTCCCAACAGCCAAACGCAAAAGCAGCAAACATCTCGCTGTATGTCCCACATCCAAAGTGCCAAGAGAGAGCTTGCTCTCCCTGTCTTTGAGTACTGTTTTCACTGTCCCGGTTACCTCTTGGCTAACATTCTCTTCAGAGCTGCAGTGAAACCAGGAACCACGTGGAGAAGGCACCCACACTGAAAGTGCCTGGAGGGAACATTGGGGCTTCTTCTCAGTGTCTCTGACATAGGGTTTCACTGTCCCGGGAAAGTCTCTGCTAACACCGTGCAGAGCGCTGTGCCCAATATACAGAAACGTCTTGCGGTATCTCCTACAGGGAAAGTGCCAGGAGGGAATTGTGGAGCTTGTTCTCAGTGTCTCTGAGAATTGCTCTGATTATCCCTGTGACCTCTTTGCTAAGACTCTCCAGAGAGACGTCCTCAAAACAAACACACATCTTGACATATCTCCCACATTGATCGCAGTGTCTCCAGAAATGGCATTCAAGGAGCCAGGACCTTTTCTCCCTACACTGTCCATTGAGTTGTCCTCAAAACCAATATACATCCTGCTATATCTCCCACATGGAAAGTGCCAGGAGGGAGAAGTGGGGATTATGTTTAGACTTTCTCGGAACTGCTTCAAATCAACTAGATATCTTTGTGCTGTAAATCTCCCAACAGCCAAACGCAAAAGCAGCAAACATCTCGCTGTATGTCCCACATCCAAAGTGCCAAGAGAGAGCTTGCTCTCCCTGTCTTTGAGTACTGTTTTCACTGTCCCGGTTACCTCTTGGCTAACATTCTCTTCAGAGCTGCAGTGAAACCAGGAACCACGTGGAGAAGGCACCCACACTGAAAGTGCCTGGAGGGAACATTGGGGCTTCTTCTCAGTGTCTCTGACATAGGGTTTCACTGTCCCGGGAAAGTCTCTGCTAACACCCTGAAGAGCGCTGTGCCCAATATACAGAAACATCTTGCGGTATCTCCTACAGGGAAAGTGCCAGGAGGGAATTGTCGAGCTTGTTCTCAGTGTCTCTGAGAATTGCTCTGATTATCCCTGTGACCTCTTTGCTAAGACTCTCCAGAGAGACGTCCTCAAAACAAACACACATCTTGACATATCTCCCACATTGATCGCAGTGTCTCCAGAAACGGCATTCAAGGAGCCAGGACCTTTTCTCCCTACACTGTCCATTGAGTTGTCCTCAAAACCAATATACATCCTGCTATATCTCCCACTTGGAAAGTGCCAGGAGGGAGAAGTGGGGATTATGTTCAGACTTTCTCGGAACTGCTTCAAATCAACTAGATATCTTTGTGCTGTAAATCTCCCAACAGCCAAACGCAAAAGCAGCAAACATCTCGCTGTATGTCCCACATCCAAAGTGCCAAGAGAGAGCTTGCTCTCCCTGTCTTTGAGTACTGTTTTCACTGTCCCGGTTACCTCTTGGCTAACATTCTCTTCAGAGCTGCAGTGAAACCAGGAACCACGTGGAGAAGGCACCCACACTGAAAGTGCCTGGAGGGAACATTGGGGCTTCTTCTCAGTGTCTCTGACATAGGGTTTCGCTGTCCCGGGAAAGTCTCTGCTAACACCCTGCAGAGCGCTGTGCCCAATATACAGAAACGTCTTGCGGTATCTCCTACAGGGAAAGTGCCAGGAGGGAATTGTGGAGCTTGTTCTCAGTGTCTCTGAGAATTGCTCTGATTATCCCTGTGACCTCTTTGCTAAGACTCTCCAGAGAGACGTCCTCAAAACAAACACACATCTTGACATATCTCCCACATTGATCGCAGTGTCTCCAGAAACGGCATTCAAGGAGCCAGGAACTTTTCTCCCTACACTGTCCATTGAGTTGTCCTCAAAACCAATATACATCCTGCTATATCTCCCACATGGAAAGTGCCAGGAGGGAGAAGTGGGGATTATGTTTAGACTTTCTCGGAACTGCTTCAAATCAACTAGATATCTTTGTGCTGTAAATCTCCCAACAGCCAAATGCAAAAGCAGCAAACATCTCGCTGTATGTCCCACATCCAAAGTGCCAAGAGAGAGCTTGCTCTCCCTGTCTTTGAGTACTGTTTTCACTGTCCCGGTTACCTCTTGGCTAACATTCTCTTCAGAGCTGCAGTGAAACCAGGAACCACGTGGAGAAGGCACCCACACTGAAAGTGCCTGGAGGGAACATTGGGGCTTCTTCTCAGTGTCTCTGACATAGGGTTTCACTGTCCCGGGAAAGTCTCTGCTAACACCCTGCAGAGCGCTGTGCCCAATATACAGAAACGTCTTGCGGTATCTCCTACAGGGAAAGTGCCAGGAGGGAATTGTCGAGCTTGTTCTCAGTGTCTCTGAGAATTGCTCTAATTATCCCTGTGACCTCTTTGCTAAGACTCTCCAGAGAGACGTCCTCAAAACAAACACACATCTTGACATATCTCCCACATTGATCGCAGTGTCTCCAGAAACGGCATTCAAGGAGCCAGGACCTTTTCTCCCTACACTGTCCATTGAGTTGTCCTCAAAACCAATATACATCCTGCTATATCTCCCACATGGAAAGTGCCAGGAGGGAGAAGTGGGGATTATGTTTAGACTTTCTCGGAACTGCTTCAAATCAACTAGATATCTTTGTGCTGTAAATCTCCCAACAGCCAAACGCAAAAGCAGCAAACATCTCGCTGTATGTCCCACATCCAAAGTGCCAAGAGAGAGCTTGCTCTCCCTGTCTTTGAGTACTGTTTTCACTGTCCCGGTTACCTCTTGGCTAACATTCTCTTCAGAGCTGCAGTGAAACCAGGAACCACGTGGAGAAGGCACCCACACTGAAAGTGCCTGGAGGGAACATTGGGGCTTCTTCTCAGTGTCTCTGACATAGGGTTTCACTGTCCCGGGAAAGTCTCTGCTAACACCCTGCAGAGCGCTGTGCCCAATATACAGAAACGTCTTGCGGTATCTCCTACAGGGAAAGTGCCAGGAGGGAATTGTCGAGCTTGTTCTCAGTGTCTCTGAGAATTGCTCTAATTATCCCTGTGACCTCTTTGCTAAGACTCTCCAGAGAGGCGTCCTCAAAACAAACACACATCTTGACATATCTCCCACATTGATCGCAGTGTCTCCAGAAACGGCATTCAAGGAGCCAGGACCTTTTCTCCCTACACTGTCCATTGAGTTGTCCTCAAAACCAATATACATCCTGCTATATCTCCCACATGGAAAGTGCCAGGAGGGAGAAGTGGGGATTATGTTTAGACTTTCTCGGAACTGCTTCAAATCAACTAGATATCTTTGTGCTGTAAATCTCCCAACAGCCAAACGCAAAAGCAGCAAACATCTCGCTGTATGTCCCACATCCAAAGTGCCAAGAGAGAGCTTGCTCTCCCTGTCTTTGAGTACTGTTTTCACTGTCCCGGTTACCTCTTGGCTAACATTCTCTTCAGAGCTGCAGTGAAACCAGGAACCACGTGGAGAAGGCACCCACACTGAAAGTGCCTGGAGGGAACATTGGGGCTTCTTCTCAGTGTCTCTGACATAGGGTTTCACTGTCCCGGGAAAGTCTCTGCTAACACCGTGCAGAGCGCTGTGCCCAATATACAGAAACGTCTTGCGGTATCTCCTACAGGGAAAGTGCCAGGAGGGAATTGTGGAGCTTGTTCTCAGTGTCTCTGAGAATTGCTCTGATTATCCCTGTGACCTCTTTGCTAAGACTCTCCAGAGAGACGTCCTCAAAACAAACACACATCTTGACATATCTCCCACATTGATCGCAGTGTCTCCAGAAATGGCATTCAAGGAGCCAGGACCTTTTCTCCCTACACTGTCCATTGAGTTGTCCTCAAAACCAATATACATCCTGCTATATCTCCCACATGGAAAGTGCCAGGAGGGAGAAGTGGGGATTATGTTTAGACTTTCTCGGAACTGCTTCAAATCAACTAGATATCTTTGTGCTGTAAATCTCCCAACAGCCAAACGCAAAAGCAGCAAACATCTCGCTGTATGTCCCACATCCAAAGTGCCAAGAGAGAGCTTGCTCTCCCTGTCTTTGAGTACTGTTTTCACTGTCCCGGTTACCTCTTGGCTAACATTCTCTTCAGAGCTGCAGTGAAACCAGGAACCACGTGGAGAAGGCACCCACACTGAAAGTGCCTGGAGGGAACATTGGGGCTTCTTCTCAGTGTCTCTGACATAGGGTTTCACTGTCCCGGGAAAGTCTCTGCTAACACCCTGCAGAGCGCTGTGCCCAATATACAGAAACGTCTTGCGGTATCTCCTACAGGGAAAGTGCCAGGAGGGAATTGTCGAGCTTGTTCTCAGTGTCTCTGAGAATTGCTCTGATTATCCCTGTGACCTCTTTGCTAAGACTCTCCAGAGAGACGTCCTCAAAACAAACACACATCTTGACATATCTCCCACATTGATCGCAGTGTCTCCAGAAACGGCATTCAAGGAGCCAGGACCTTTTCTCCCTACACTGTCCATTGAGTTGTCCTCAAAACCAATATACATCCTGCTATATCTCCCACATGGAAAGTGCCAGGAGGGAGAAGTGGGGATTATGTTTAGACTTTCTCGGAACTGCTTCAAATCAACTAGATATCTTTGTGCTGTAAATCTCCCAACAGCCAAACGCAAAAGCAGCAAACATCTCGCTGTATGTCCCACATCCAAAGTGCCAAGAGAGAGCTTGCTCTCCCTGTCTTTGAGTACTGTTTTCACTGTCCCGGTTACCTCTTGGCTAACATTCTCTTCAGAGCTGCAGTGAAACCAGGAACCACGTGGAGAAGGCACCCACACTGAAAGTGCCTGGAGGGAACATTGGGGCTTCTTCTCAGTGTCTCTGACATAGGGTTTCACTGTCCCGGGAAAGTCTCTGCTAACACCCTGCAGAGCGCTGTGCCCAATATACAGAAACGTCTTGCGGTATCTCCTACAGGGAAAGTGCCAGGAGGGAATTGTCGAGCTTGTTCTCAGTGTCTCTGAGAATTGCTCTAATTATCCCTGTGACCTCTTTGCTAAGACTCTCCAGAGAGGCGTCCTCAAAACAAACACACATCTTGACATATCTCCCACATTGATCGCAGTGTCTCCAGAAACGGCATTCAAGGAGCCAGGACCTTTTCTCCTTACACTGTCCATTGAGTTGTCCTCAAAACCAATATACATCCTGCTATATCTCCCACATGGAAAGTGCCAGGAGGGAGAAGTGGGGATTATGTTTAGACTTTCTCGGAACTGCTTCAAATCAACTAGATATCTTTGTGCTGTAAATCTCCCAACAGCCAAACGCAAAAGCAGCAAACATCTCGCTGTATGTCCCACATCCAAAGTGCCAAGAGAGAGCTTGCTCTCCCTGTCTTTGAGTACTGTTTTCACTGTCCCGGTTACCTCTTGGCTAACATTCTCTTCAGAGCTGCAGTGAAACCAGGAACCACGTGGAGAAGGCACCCACACTGAAAGTGCCTGGAGGGAACATTGGGGCTTCTTCTCAGTGTCTCTGACATAGGGTTTCACTGTCCCGGGAAAGTCTCTGCTAACACCCTGCAGAGCGCTGTGCCCAATATACAGAAACGTCTTGCGGTATCTCCTACAGGGAAAGTGCCAGGAGGGAATTGTCGAGCTTGTTCTCAGTGTCTCTGAGAATTGCTCTAATTATCCCTGTGACCTCTTTGCTAAGACTCTCCAGAGAGGCGTCCTCAAAACAAACACACATCTTGACATATCTCCCACATTGATCGCAGTGTCTCCAGAAACGGCATTCAAGGAGCCAGGACCTTTTCTCCTTACACTGTCCATTGAGTTGTCCTCAAAACCAATATACATCCTGCTATATCTCCCACATGGAAAGTGCCAGGAGGGAGAAGTGGGGATTATGTTTAGACTTTCTCGGAACTGCTTCAAATCAACTAGATATCTTTGTGCTGTAAATCTCCCAACAGCCAAACGCAAAAGCAGCAAACATCTCGCTGTATGTCCCACATCCAAAGTGCCAAGAGAGAGCTTGCTCTCCCTGTCTTTGAGTACTGTTTTCACTGTCCCGGTTACCTCTTGGCTAACATTCTCTTCAGAGCTGCAGTGAAACCAGGAACCACGTGGAGAAGGCACCCACACTGAAAGTGCCTGGAGGGAACATTGGGGCTTCTTCTCAGTGTCTCTGACATAGGGTTTCACTGTCCCGGGAAAGTCTCTGCTAACACCGTGCAGAGCGCTGTGCCCAATGTACAGAAACGTCTTGCGGTATCTCCTACAGGGAAAGTGCCAGGAGGGAATTGTCGAGCTTGTTCTCAGTGTCTCTGAGAATTGCTCTGATTATCCCTGTGACCTCTTTGCTAAGACTCTCCAGAGAGCCGTCCTCAAAACAAACACACATCTTGACATATCTCCCACATTGATCGCAGTGTCTCCAGAAACGGCATTCAAGGAGCCAGGACCTTTTCTCCCTACACTGTCCATTGAGTTGTCCTCAAAACCAATATACATCCTGCTATATCTCCCACATGGAAAGTGCCAGGAGGGAGAAGTGGGGATTATGTTTAGACTTTCTCGGAACTGCTTCAAATCAACTAGATATCTTTGTGCTGTAAATCTCCCAACAGCCAAACGCAAAAGCAGCAAACATCTCGCTGTATGTCCCACATCCAAAGTGCCAAGAGAGAGCTTGCTCTCCCTGTCTTTGAGTACTGTTTTCACTGTCCCGGTTACCTCTTGGCTAACATTCTCTTCAGAGCTGCAGTGAAACCAGGAACCACGTGGAGAAGGCACCCACACTGAAAGTGCCTGGAGGGAACATTGGGGCTTCTTCTCAGTGTCTCTGACATAGGGTTTCACTGTCCCGGGAAAGTCTCTGCTAACACCGTGCAGAGCGCTGTGCCCAATATACAGAAACGTCTTGCGGTATCTCCTACAGGGAAAGTGCCAGGAGGGAATTGTGGAGCTTGTTCTCAGTGTCTCTGAGAATTGCTCTGATTATCCCTGTGACCTCTTTGCTAAGACTCTCCAGAGAGACGTCCTCAAAACAAACACACATCTTGACATATCTCCCACATTGATCGCAGTGTCTCCAGAAACGGCATTCAAGGAGCCAGGACCTTTTCTCCCTACACTGTCCCTTGAGTTGTCCTCAAAACCAATATACATCCTGCTATATCTCCCACATGGAAAGTGCCAGGAGGGAGAAGTGGGGATTATGTTTAGACTTTCTCGGAACTGCTTCAAATCAACTAGATATCTTTGTGCTGTAAATCTCCCAACAGCCAAATGCAAAAGCAGCAAACATCTCGCTGTATGTCCCACATCCAAAGTGCCAAGAGAGAGCTTGCTCTCCCTGTCTTTGAGTACTGTTTTCACTGTCCCGGTTACCTCTTGGCTAACATTCTCTTCAGAGCTGCAGTGAAACCAGGAACCACGTGGAGAAGGCACCCACACTGAAAGTGCCTGGAGGGAACATTGGGGCTTCTTCTCAGTGTCTCTGACATAGGGTTTCACTGTCCCGGGAAAGTCTCTGCTAACACCCTGCAGAGCGCTGTGCCCAATATACAGAAACGTCTTGCGGTATCTCCTACAGGGAAAGTGCCAGGAGGGAATTGTCGAGCTTGTTCTCAGTGTCTCTGAGAATTGCTCTAATTATCCCTGTGACCTCTTTGCTAAGACTCTCCAGAGAGACGTCCTCAAAACAAACACACATCTTGACATATCTCCCACATTGATCGCAGTGTCTCCAGAAACGGCATTCAAGGAGCCAGGACCTTTTCTCCCTACACTGTCCATTGAGTTGTCCTCAAAACCAATATACATCCTGCTATATCTCCCACATGGAAAGTGCCAGGAGGGAGAAGTGGGGATTATGTTTAGACTTTCTCGGAACTGCTTCAAATCAACTAGATATCTTTGTGCTGTAAATCTCCCAACAGCCAAACGCAAAAGCAGCAAACATCTCGCTGTATGTCCCACATCCAAAGTGCCAAGAGAGAGCTTGCTCTCCCTGTCTTTGAGTACTGTTTTCACTGTCCCGGTTACCTCTTGGCTAACATTCTCTTCAGAGCTGCAGTGAAACCAGGAACCACGTGGAGAAGGCACCCACACTGAAAGTGCCTGGAGGGAACATTGGGGCTTCTTCTCAGTGTCTCTGACATAGGGTTTCACTGTCCCGGGAAAGTCTCTGCTAACACCGTGCAGAGCGCTGTGCCCAATATACAGAAACGTCTTGCGGTATCTCCTACAGGGAAAGTGCCAGGAGGGAATTGTCGAGCTTGTTCTCAGTGTCTCTGAGAATTGCTCTAATTATCCCTGTGACCTCTTTGCTAAGACTCTCCAGAGAGCCGTCCTCAAAACAAACACACATCTTGACATATCTCCCACATTGATCGCAGTGTCTCCAGAAACGGCATTCAAGGAGCCAGGACCTTTTCTCCCTACACTGTCCATTGAGTTGTCCTCAAAACCAATATACATCCTGCTATATCTCCCACATGGAAAGTGCCAGGAGGGAGAAGTGGGGATTATGTTTAGACTTTCTCGGAACTGCTTCAAATCAACTAGATATCTTTGTGCTGTAAATCTCCCAACAGCCAAACGCAAAAGCAGCAAACATCTCGCTGTATGTCCCACATCCAAAGTGCCAAGAGAGAGCTTGCTCTCCCTGTCTTTGAGTACTGTTTTCACTGTCCCGGTTACCTCTTGGCTAACATTCTCTTCAGAGCTGCAGTGAAACCAGGAACCACGTGGAGAAGGCACCCACACTGAAAGTGCCTGGAGGGAACATTGGGGCTTCTTCTCAGTGTCTCTGACATAGGGTTTCACTGTCCCGGGAAAGTCTCTGCTAACACCGTGCAGAGCGCTGTGCCCAATATACAGAAACGTCTTGCGGTATCTCCTACAGGGAAAGTGCCAGGAGGGAATTGTCGAGCTTGTTCTCAGTGTCTCTGAGAATTGCTCTGATTATCCCTGTGACCTCTTTGCTAAGACTCTCCAGAGAGACGTCCTCAAAACAAACACACATCTTGACATATCTCCCACATTGATCGCAGTGTCTCCAGAAATGGCATTCAAGGAGCCAGGACCTTTTCTCCCTACACTGTCCATTGAGTTGTCCTCAAAACCAATATACATCCTGCTATATCTCCCACATGGAAAGTGCCAGGAGGGAGAAGTGGGGATTATGTTTAGACTTTCTCGGAACTGCTTCAAATCAACTAGATATCTTTGTGCTGTAAATCTCCCAACAGCCAAACGCAAAAGCAGCAAACATCTCGCTGTATGTCCCACATCCAAAGTGCCAAGAGAGAGCTTGCTCTCCCTGTCTTTGAGTACTGTTTTCACTGTCCCGGTTACCTCTTGGCTAACATTCTCTTCAGAGCTGCAGTGAAACCAGGAACCACGTGGAGAAGGCACCCACACTGAAAGTGCCTGGAGGGAACATTGGGGCTTCTTCTCAGTGTCTCTGACATAGGGTTTCACTGTCCCGGGAAAGTCTCTGCTAACACCGTGCAGAGCGCTGTGCCCAATATACAGAAACGTCTTGCGGTATCTCCTACAGGGAAAGTGCCAGGAGGGAATTGTCGAGCTTGTTCTCAGTGTCTCTGAGAATTGCTCTGATTATCCCTGTGACCTCTTTGCTAAGACTCTCCAGAGAGACGTCCTCAAAACAAACACACATCTTGACATATCTCCCACATTGATCGCAGTGTCTCCAGAAACGGCATTCAAGGAGCCAGGACCTTTTCTCCCTACACTGTCCATTGAGTTGTCCTCAAAACCAATATACATCCTGCTATATCTCCCACATGGAAAGTGCCAGGAGGGAGAAGTGGGGATTATGTTTAGACTTTCTCGGAACTGCTTCAAATCAACTAGATATCTTTGTGCTGTAAATCTCCCAACAGCCAAACGCAAAAGCAGCAAACATCTCGCTGTATGTCCCACATCGAAAGTGCCAAGAGAGAGCTTGCTCTCCCTGTCTTTGAGTACTGTTTTCACTGTCCCGGTTACCTCTTGGCTAACATTCTCTTCAGAGCTGCAGTGAAACCAGGAACCACGTGGAGAAGGCACCCACACTGAAAGTGCCTGGAGGGAACATTGGGGCTTCTTCTCAGTGTCTCTGACATAGGGTTTCACTGTCCCGGGAAAGTCTCTGCTAACACCCTGCAGAGCGCTGTGCCCAATATACAGAAACGTCTTGCGGTATCTCCTACAGGGAAAGTGCCAGGAGGGAATTGTCGAGCTTGTTCTCAGTGTCTCTGAGAATTGCTCTGATTATCCCTGTGACCTCTTTGCTAAGACTCTCCAGAGAGCCGTCCTCAAAACAAACACACATCTTGACATATCTCCCACATTGATCGCAGTGTCTCCAGAAACGGCATTCAAGGAGCCAGGACCTTTTCTCCCTACACTGTCCATTGAGTTGTCCTCAAAACCAATATACATCCTGCTATATCTCCCACATGGAAAGTGCCAGGAGGGAGAAGTGGGGATTATGTTTAGACTTTCTCGGAACTGCTTCAAATCAACTAGATATCTTTGTGCTGTAAATCTCCCAACAGCCAAACGCAAAAGCAGCAAACATCTCGCTGTATGTCCCACATCCAAAGTGCCAAGAGAGAGCTTGCTCTCCCTGTCTTTGAGTACTGTTTTCACTGTCCCGGTTACCTCTTGGCTAACATTCTCTTCAGAGCTGCAGTGAAACCAGGAACCACGTGGAGAAGGCACCCACACTGAAAGTGCCTGGAGGGAACATTGGGGCTTCTTCTCAGTGTCTCTGACATAGGGTTTCACTGTCCCGGGAAAGTCTCTGCTAACACCCTGCAGAGCGCTGTGCCCAATATACAGAAACGTCTTGCGGTATCTCCTACAGGGAAAGTGCCAGGAGGGAATTGTCGAGCTTGTTCTCAGTGTCTCTGAGAATTGCTCTGATTATCCCTGTGACCTCTTTGCTAAGACTCTCCAGAGAGCCGTCCTCAAAACAAACACACATCTTGACATATCTCCCACATTGATCGCAGTGTCTCCAGAAACGGCATTCAAGGAGCCAGGACCTTTTCTCCCTACACTGTCCCTTGAGTTGTCCTCAAAACCAATATACATCCTGCTATATCTCCCACATGGAAAGTGCCAGGAGGGAGAAGTGGGGATTATGTTTAGACTTTCTCGGAACTGCTTCAAATCAACTAGATATCTTTGTGCTGTAAATCTCCCAACAGCCAAACGCAAAAGCAGCAAACATCTCGCTGTATGTCCCACATCCAAAGTGCCAAGAGAGAGCTTGCTCTCCCTGTCTTTGAGTACTGTTTTCACTGTCCCGGTTACCTCTTGGCTAACATTCTCTTCAGAGCTGCAGTGAAACCAGGAACCACGTGGAGAAGGCACCCACACTGAAAGTGCCTGGAGGGAACATTGGGGCTTCTTCTCAGTGTCTCTGACATAGGGTTTCACTGTCCCGGGAAAGTCTCTGCTAACACCGTGCAGAGCGCTGTGCCCAATGTACAGAAACGTCTTGCGGTATCTCCTACAGGGAAAGTGCCAGGAGGGAATTGTCGAGCTTGTTCTCAGTGTCTCTGAGAATTGCTCTGATTATCCCTGTGACCTCTTTGCTAAGACTCTCCAGAGAGCCGTCCTCAAAACAAACACACATCTTGACATATCTCCCACATTGATCGCAGTGTCTCCAGAAACGGCATTCAAGGAGCCAGGACCTTTTCTCCCTACACTGTCCATTGAGTTGTCCTCAAAACCAATATACATCCTGCTATATCTCCCACATGGAAAGTGCCAGGAGGGAGAAGTGGGGATTATGTTTAGACTTTCTCGGAACTGCTTCAAATCAACTAGATATCTTTGTGCTGTAAATCTCCCAACAGCCAAACGCAAAAGCAGCAAACATCTCGCTGTATGTCCCACATCCAAAGTGCCAAGAGAGAGCTTGCTCTCCCTGTCTTTGAGTACTGTTTTCACTGTCCCGGTTACCTCTTTGCTAACGTTCTCTTCAGAGCTGCAGTGAAACCAGGAACCACGTGGAGAAGGCACCCACACTGAAAGTGCCTGGAGGGAACATTGGGGCTTCTTCTCAGTGTCTCTGACATAGGGTTTCACTGTCCCGGGAAAGTCTCTGCTAACACCGTGCAGAGCGCTGTGCCCAATATACAGAAACGTCTTGCGGTATCTCCTACAGGGAAAGTGCCAGGAGGGAATTGTCGAGCTTGTTCTCAGTGTCTCTGAGAATTGCTCTAATTATCCCTGTGACCTCTTTGCTAAGACTCTCCAGAGAGGCGTCCTCAAAACAAACACACATCTTGACATATCTCCCACATTGATCGCAGTGTCTCCAGAAACGGCATTCAAGGAGCCAGGACCTTTTCTCCTTACACTGTCCATTGAGTTGTCCTCAAAACCAATATACATCCTGCTATATCTCCCACATGGAAAGTGCCAGGAGGGAGAAGTGGGGATTATGTTTAGACTTTCTCGGAACTGCTTCAAATCAACTAGATATCTTTGTGCTGTAAATCTCCCAACAGCCAAACGCAAAAGCAGCAAACATCTCGCTGTATGTCCCACATCCAAAGTGCCAAGAGAGAGCTTGCTCTCCCTGTCTTTGAGTACTGTTTTCACTGTCCCGGTTACCTCTTGGCTAACATTCTCTTCAGAGCTGCAGTGAAACCAGGAACCACGTGGAGAAGGCACCCACACTGAAAGTGCCTGGAGGGAACATTGGGGCTTCTTCTCAGTGTCTCTGACATAGGGTTTCACTGTCCCGGGAAAGTCTCTGCTAACACCGTGCAGAGCGCTGTGCCCAATGTACAGAAACGTCTTGCGGTATCTCCTACAGGGAAAGTGCCAGGAGGGAATTGTCGAGCTTGTTCTCAGTGTCTCTGAGAATTGCTCTGATTATCCCTGTGACCTCTTTGCTAAGACTCTCCAGAGAGCCGTCCTCAAAACAAACACACATCTTGACATATCTCCCACATTGATCGCAGTGTCTCCAGAAACGGCATTCAAGGAGCCAGGACCTTTTCTCCCTACACTGTCCATTGAGTTGTCCTCAAAACCAATATACATCCTGCTATATCTCCCACATGGAAAGTGCCAGGAGGGAGAAGTGGGGATTATGTTTAGACTTTCTCGGAACTGCTTCAAATCAACTAGATATCTTTGTGCTGTAAATCTCCCAACAGCCAAACGCAAAAGCAGCAAACATCTCGCTGTATGTCCCACATCCAAAGTGCCAAGAGAGAGCTTGCTCTCCCTGTCTTTGAGTACTGTTTTCACTGTCCCGGTTACCTCTTGGCTAACATTCTCTTCAGAGCTGCAGTGAAACCAGGAACCACGTGGAGAAGGCACCCACACTGAAAGTGCCTGGAGGGAACATTGGGGCTTCTTCTCAGTGTCTCTGACATAGGGTTTCACTGTCCCGGGAAAGTCTCTGATAACACCCTGCAGAGCGCTGTGCCCAATATACAGAAACGTCTTGCGGTATCTCCTACAGGGAAAGTGCCAGGAGGGAACTGTGGAGCTTGTTCTCAGTGTCTCTGAGAATTGCTCTGATTATCCCTGTGACCTCTTTGCTAAGACTCTCCAGAGAGACGTCCTCAAAACAAACACACATCTTGACATATCTCCCACATTGATCGCAGTGTCTCCAGAAACGGCATTCAAGGAGCCAGGACCTTTTCTCCCTACACTGTCCATTGAGTTGTCCTCAAAACCAATATACATCCTGCTATATCTCCCACATGGAAAGTGCCAGGAGGGAGAAGTGGGGATTATGTTTAGACTTTCTCGGAACTGCTTCAAATCAACTAGATATCTTTGTGCTGTAAATCTCCCAACAGCCAAACGCAAAAGCAGCAAACATCTCGCTGTATGTCCCACATCCAAAGTGCCAAGAGAGAGCTTGCTCTCCCTGTCTTTGAGTACTGTTTTCACTGTCCCGGTTACCTCTTGGCTAACATTCTCTTCAGAGCTGCAGTGAAACCAGGAACCACGTGGAGAAGGCACCCACACTGAAAGTGCCTGGAGGGAACATTGGGGCTTCTTCTCAGTGTCTCTGACATAGGGTTTCACTGTCCCGGGAAAGTCTCTGATAACACCCTGCAGAGCGCTGTGCCCAATATACAGAAACGTCTTGCGGTATCTCCTACAGGGAAAGTGCCAGGAGGGAATTGTCGAGCTTGTTCTCAGTGTCTCTGAGAATTGCTCTGATTATCCCTGTGACCTCTTTGCTAAGACTCTCCAGAGAGCCGTCCTCAAAACAAACACACATCTTGACATATCTCCCACATTGATCGCAGTGTCTCCAGAAACGGCATTCAAGGAGCCAGGACCTTTTCTCCCTACACTGTCCATTGAGTTGTCCTCAAAACCAATATACATCCTGCTATATCTCCCACTTGGAAAGTGCCAGGAGGGAGAAGTGGGGATTATGTTTAGACTTTCTCGGAACTGCTTCAAATCAACTAGATATCTTTGTGCTGTAAATCTCCCAACAGCCAAACGCAAAAGCAGCAAACATCTCGCTGTATGTCCCACATCCAAAGTGCCAAGAGAGAGCTTGCTCTCCCTGTCTTTGAGTACTGTTTTCACTGTCCCGGTTACCTCTTGGCTAACATTCTCTTCAGAGCTGCAGTGAAACCAGGAACCACGTGGAGAAGGCACCCACACTGAAAGTGCCTGGAGGGAACATTGGGGCTTCTTCTCAGTGTCTCTGACATAGGGTTTCACCGTCCCGGGAAAGACTCTGCTAACACCCTGCAGAGCGCTGTGCCCAATATACAGAAACGTCTTGCGGTATCTCCTACAGGGAAAGTGCCAGGAGGGAATTGTGGAGCTTGTTCTCAGTGTCTCTGAGAATTGCTCTGATTATTATCTGTGTGACCTCTTCGCTAAGACTCTCCAGAGAGACGTCCTCAAAACAAACACACATCTTGACATATCTCCCACATTGATCGCAGTGTCTCCAGAAACGGCATTCAAGGAGCCAGGACCTTTTCTCCCTACACTGTCCCTTGAGTTGTCCTCAAAACCAATAGACATCCTGCTATATCTCCCACATGGAAAGTGCCAGGAGGGAGAAGTGGGGATTATGTTCAGACTTTCTCGGAACTGCTTCAAATCAACTAGATATCTTTGTGCTGTAAATCTCCCAACAGCCAAACGCAAAAGCAGCAAACATCTCGCTGTATGTCCCACATCCAAAGTGCCAAGAGAGAGCTTGCTCTCCCTGTCTTTGAGTACTGTTTTCAGTGTCCCGGTTACCTCTTGGCTAACATTCTCTTCAGAGCTGCAGTGAAACCAGGAACCACGTGGAGAAGGCACCCACACTGAAAGTGCCTGGAGGGAACATTGGGGCTTCTTCTCAGTGTCTCTGACATAGGGTTTCACTGTCCCGGGAAAGTCTCTGCTAACACCCTGCAGAGCGCTGTGCCCAATATACAGAAACGTCTTGCGGTATCTCCTACAGGGAAAGTGCCAGGAGGGAATTGTGGAGCTTGTTCTCAGTGTCTCTGAGAATTGCTCTGATTATCCCTGTGACCTCTTTGCTAAGACTCTCCAGAGAGACGTCCTCAAAACAAACACACATCTTGACATATCTCCCACATTGATCGCAGTGTCTCCAGAAACGGCATTCAAGGAGCCAGGAACTTTTCTCCCTACACTGTCCATTGAGTTGTCCTCAAAACCAATATACATCCTGCTATATCTCCCACATGGAAAGTGCCAGGAGGGAGAAGTGGGGATTATGTTTAGACTTTCTCGGAACTGCTTCAAATCAACTAGATATCTTTGTGCTGTAAATCTCCCAACAGCCAAATGCAAAAGCAGCAAACATCTCGCTGTATGTCCCACATCCAAAGTGCCAAGAGAGAGCTTGCTCTCCCTGTCTTTGAGTACTGTTTTCACTGTCCCGGTTACCTCTTGGCTAACGTTCTCTTCAGAGCTGCAGTGAAACCAGGAACCACGTGGAGAAGGCACCCACACTGAAAGTGCCTGGAGGGAACATTGGGGCTTCTTCTCAGTGTCTCTGACATAGGGTTTCACTGTCCCGGGAAAGTCTCTGCTAACACCCTGCAGTGCGCTGTGCCCAATATACAGAAACGTCTTGCGGTATCTCCTACAGGGAAAGTGCCAGGAGGGAATTGTCGAGCTTGTTCTCAGTGTCTCTGAGAATTGCTCTAATTATCCCTGTGACCTCTTTGCTAAGACTCTCCAGAGAGACGTCCTCAAAACAAACACACATCTTGACATATCTCCCACATTGATCGAAGTGTCTCCAGAAACGGCATTCAAGGAGCCAGGACCTTTTCTCCCTACACTGTCCATTGAGTTGTCCTCAAAACCAATATACATCCTGCTATATCTCCCACATGGAAAGTGCCAGGAGGGAGAAGTGGGGATTATGTTTAGACTTTCTCGGAACTGCTTCAAATCAACTAGATATCTTTGTGCTGTAAATCTCCCAACAGCCAAACGCAAAAGCAGCAAACATCTCGCTGTATGTCCCACATCCAAAGTGCCAAGAGAGAGCTTGCTCTCCCTGTCCTTGAGTACTGTTTTCACTGTCCCGGTTACCTCTTGGCTAACATTCTCTTCAGAGCTGCAGTGAAACCAGGAACCACGTGGAGAAGGCACCCACACTGAAAGTGCCTGGAGGGAACATTGGGGCTTCTTCTCAGTGTCTCTGACATAGGGTTTCACTGTCCCGGGAAAGTCTCTGCTAACACCCTGCAGAGCGCTGTGCCCAATATACAGAAACGTCTTGCGGTATCTCCTACAGGGAAAGTGCCAGGAGGGAATTGTCGAGCTTGTTCTCAGTGTCTCTGAGAATTGCTCTAATTATCCCTGTGACCTCTTTGCTAAGACTCTCCAGAGAGGCGTCCTCAAAACAAACACACATCTTGACATATCTCCCACATTGATCGCAGTGTCTCCAGAAACGGCATTCAAGGAGCCAGGACCTTTTCTCCCTACACTGTCCATTGAGTTGTCCTCAAAACCAATATACATCCTGCTATATCTCCCACATGGAAAGTGCCAGGAGGGAGAAGTGGGGATTATGTTTAGACTTTCTCGGAACTGCTTCAAATCAACTAGATATCTTTGTGCTGTAAATCTCCCAACAGCCAAACGCAAAAGCAGCAAACATCTCGCTGTATGTCCCACATCCAAAGTGCCAAGAGAGAGCTTGCTCTCCCTGTCTTTGAGTACTGTTTTCACTGTCCCGGTTACCTCTTGGCTAACATTCTCTTCAGAGCTGCAGTGAAACCAGGAACCACGTGGAGAAGGCACCCACACTGAAAGTGCCTGGAGGGAACATTGGGGCTTCTTCTCAGTGTCTCTGACATAGGGTTTCACTGTCCCGGGAAAGTCTCTGCTAACACCGTGCAGAGCGCTGTGCCCAATGTACAGAAACGTCTTGCGGTATCTCCTACAGGGAAAGTGCCAGGAGGGAATTGTCGAGCTTGTTCTCAGTGTCTCTGAGAATTGCTCTGATTATCCCTGTGACCTCTTTGCTAAGACTCTCCAGAGAGCCGTCCTCAAAACAAACACACATCTTGACATATCTCCCACATTGATCGCAGTGTCTCCAGAAACGGCATTCAAGGAGCCAGGACCTTTTCTCCCTACACTGTCCATTGAGTTGTCCTCAAAACCAATATACATCCTGCTATATCTCCCACATGGAAAGTGCCAGGAGGGAGAAGTGGGGATTATGTTTAGACTTTCTCGGAACTGCTTCAAATCAACTAGATATCTTTGTGCTGTAAATCTCCCAACAGCCAAACGCAAAAGCAGCAAACATCTCGCTGTATGTCCCACATCCAAAGTGCCAAGAGAGAGCTTGCTCTCCCTGTCTTTGAGTACTGTTTTCACTGTCCCGGTTACCTCTTGGCTAACATTCTCTTCAGAGCTGCAGTGAAACCAGGAACCACGTGGAGAAGGCACCCACACTGAAAGTGCCTGGAGGGAACATTGGGGCTTCTTCTCAGTGTCTCTGACATAGGGTTTCACTGTCCCGTGAAAGTCTCTGATAACACCCTGCAGAGCGCTGTGCCCAATATACAGAAACGTCTTGCGGTATCTCCTACAGGGAAAGTGCCAGGAGGGAATTGTCGAGCTTGTTCTCAGTGTCTCTGAGAATTGCTCTGATTATCCCTGTGACCTCTTTGCTAAGACTCTCCAGAGAGCCGTCCTCAAAACAAACACACATCTTGACATATCTCCCACATTGATCGCAGTGTCTCCAGAAACGGCATTCAAGGAGCCAGGACCTTTTCTCCCTACACTGTCCATTGAGTTGTCCTCAAAACCAATATACATCCTGCTATATCTCCCACTTGGAAAGTGCCAGGAGGGAGAAGTGGGGATTATGTTTAGACTTTCTCGGAACTGCTTCAAATCAACTAGATATCTTTGTGCTGTAAATCTCCCAACAGCCAAACGCAAAAGCAGCAAACATCTCGCTGTATGTCCCACATCCAAAGTGCCAAGAGAGAGCTTGCTCTCCCTGTCTTTGAGTACTGTTTTCACTGTCCCGGTTACCTCTTGGCTAACATTCTCTTCAGAGCTGCAGTGAAACCAGGAACCACGTGGAGAAGGCACCCACACTGAAAGTGCCTGGAGGGAACATTGGGGCTTCTTCTCAGTGTCTCTGACATAGGGTTTCACCGTCCCGGGAAAGACTCTGCTAACACCCTGCAGAGCGCTGTGCCCAATATACAGAAACGTCTTGCGGTATCTCCTACAGGGAAAGTGCCAGGAGGGAATTGTGGAGCTTGTTCTCAGTGTCTCTGAGAATTGCTCTGATTATTATCTGTGTGACCTCTTCGCTAAGACTCTCCAGAGAGACGTCCTCAAAACAAACACACATCTTGACATATCTCCCACATTGATCGCAGTGTCTCCAGAAACGGCATTCAAGGAGCCAGGACCTTTTCTCCCTACACTGTCCCTTGAGTTGTCCTCAAAACCAATAGACATCCTGCTATATCTCCCACATGGAAAGTGCCAGGAGGGAGAAGTGGGGATTATGTTCAGACTTTCTCGGAACTGCTTCAAATCAACTAGATATCTTTGTGCTGTAAATCTCCCAACAGCCAAACGCAAAAGCAGCAAACATCTCGCTGTATGTCCCACATCCAAAGTGCCAAGAGAGAGCTTGCTCTCCCTGTCTTTGAGTACTGTTTTCAGTGTCCCGGTTACCTCTTGGCTAACATTCTCTTCAGAGCTGCAGTGAAACCAGGAACCACGTGGAGAAGGCACCCACACTGAAAGTGCCTGGAGGGAACATTGGGGCTTCTTCTCAGTGTCTCTGACATAGGGTTTCACTGTCCCGGGAAAGTCTCTGCTAACACCCTGCAGAGCGCTGTGCCCAATATACAGAAACGTCTTGCGGTATCTCCTACAGGGAAAGTGCCAGGAGGGAATTGTGGAGCTTGTTCTCAGTGTCTCTGAGAATTGCTCTGATTATCCCTGTGACCTCTTTGCTAAGACTCTCCAGAGAGACGTCCTCAAAACAAACACACATCTTGACATATCTCCCACATTGATCGCAGTGTCTCCAGAAACGGCATTCAAGGAGCCAGGAACTTTTCTCCCTACACTGTCCATTGAGTTGTCCTCAAAACCAATATACATCCTGCTATATCTCCCACATGGAAAGTGCCAGGAGGGAGAAGTGGGGATTATGTTTAGACTTTCTCGGAACTGCTTCAAATCAACTAGATATCTTTGTGCTGTAAATCTCCCAACAGCCAAATGCAAAAGCAGCAAACATCTCGCTGTATGTCCCACATCCAAAGTGCCAAGAGAGAGCTTGCTCTCCCTGTCTTTGAGTACTGTTTTCACTGTCCCGGTTACCTCTTGGCTAACATTCTCTTCAGAGCTGCAGTGAAACCAGGAACCACGTGGAGAAGGCACCCACACTGAAAGTGCCTGGAGGGAACATTGGGGCTTCTTCTCAGTGTCTCTGACATAGGGTTTCACTGTCCCGGGAAAGTCTCTGCTAACACCCTGCAGTGCGCTGTGCCCAATATACAGAAACGTCTTGCGGTATCTCCTACAGGGAAAGTGCCAGGAGGGAATTGTCGAGCTTGTTCTCAGTGTCTCTGAGAATTGCTCTAATTATCCCTGTGACCTCTTTGCTAAGACTCTCCAGAGAGACGTCCTCAAAACAAACACACATCTTGACATATCTCCCACATTGATCGAAGTGTCTCCAGAAACGGCATTCAAGGAGCCAGGACCTTTTCTCCCTACACTGTCCATTGAGTTGTCCTCAAAACCAATATACATCCTGCTATATCTCCCACATGGAAAGTGCCAGGAGGGAGAAGTGGGGATTATGTTTAGACTTTCTCGGAACTGCTTCAAATCAACTAGATATCTTTGTGCTGTAAATCTCCCAACAGCCAAACGCAAAAGCAGCAAACATCTCGCTGTATGTCCCACATCCAAAGTGCCAAGAGAGAGCTTGCTCTCCCTGTCCTTGAGTACTGTTTTCACTGTCCCGGTTACCTCTTGGCTAACATTCTCTTCAGAGCTGCAGTGAAACCAGGAACCACGTGGAGAAGGCACCCACACTGAAAGTGCCTGGAGGGAACATTGGGGCTTCTTCTCAGTGTCTCTGACATAGGGTTTCACTGTCCCGGGAAAGTCTCTGCTAACACCCTGCAGAGCGCTGTGCCCAATATACAGAAACGTCTTGCGGTATCTCCTACAGGGAAAGTGCCAGGAGGGAATTGTCGAGCTTGTTCTCAGTGTCTCTGAGAATTGCTCTAATTATCCCTGTGACCTCTTTGCTAAGACTCTCCAGAGAGGCGTCCTCAAAACAAACACACATCTTGACATATCTCCCACATTGATCGCAGTGTCTCCAGAAACGGCATTCAAGGAGCCAGGACCTTTTCTCCCTACACTGTCCATTGAGTTGTCCTCAAAACCAATATACATCCTGCTATATCTCCCACATGGAAAGTGCCAGGAGGGAGAAGTGGGGATTATGTTTAGACTTTCTCGGAACTGCTTCAAATCAACTAGATATCTTTGTGCTGTAAATCTCCCAACAGCCAAACGCAAAAGCAGCAAACATCTCGCTGTATGTCCCACATCCAAAGTGCCAAGAGAGAGCTT
Source organism: Chroicocephalus ridibundus (assembly GCF_963924245.1). NCBI lineage: Eukaryota > Metazoa > Chordata > Aves > Charadriiformes > Laridae > Chroicocephalus > Chroicocephalus ridibundus. The sequence goes on from NW_026961140.1 coordinate 336,597, forward strand.
GCTCTCCCTGTCTTTGAGTACTGTTTTCACTGTCCCGGTTACCTCTTGGCTAACATTCTCTTCAGAGCTGCAGTGAAACCAGGAACCACGTGGAGAAGGCACCCACACTGAAAGTGCCTGGAGGGAACATTGGGGCTTCTTCTCAGTGTCTCTGACATAGGGTTTCACTGTCCCGGGAAAGTCTCTGCTAACACCGTGCAGAGCGCTGTGCCCAATGTACAGAAACGTCTTGCGGTATCTCCTACAGGGAAAGTGCCAGGAGGGAATTGTCGAGCTTGTTCTCAGTGTCTCTGAGAATTGCTCTGATTATCCCTGTGACCTCTTTGCTAAGACTCTCCAGAGAGCCGTCCTCAAAACAAACACACATCTTGACATATCTCCCACATTGATCGCAGTGTCTCCAGAAACGGCATTCAAGGAGCCAGGACCTTTTCTCCCTACACTGTCCATTGAGTTGTCCTCAAAACCAATATACATCCTGCTATATCTCCCACATGGAAAGTGCCAGGAGGGAGAAGTGGGGATTATGTTTAGACTTTCTCGGAACTGCTTCAAATCAACTAGATATCTTTGTGCTGTAAATCTCCCAACAGCCAAACGCAAAAGCAGCAAACATCTCGCTGTATGTCCCACATCCAAAGTGCCAAGAGAGAGCTTGCTCTCCCTGTCTTTGAGTACTGTTTTCACTGTCCCGGTTACCTCTTGGCTAACATTCTCTTCAGAGCTGCAGTGAAACCAGGAACCACGTGGAGAAGGCACCCACACTGAAAGTGCCTGGAGGGAACATTGGGGCTTCTTCTCAGTGTCTCTGACATAGGGTTTCACTGTCCCGGGAAAGTCTCTGATAACACCCTGCAGAGCGCTGTGCCCAATATACAGAAACGTCTTGCGGTATCTCCTACAGGGAAAGTGCCAGGAGGGAATTGTCGAGCTTGTTCTCAGTGTCTCTGAGAATTGCTCTGATTATCCCTGTGACCTCTTTGCTAAGACTCTCCAGAGAGACGTCCTCAAAACAAACACACATCTTGACATATCTCCCACATTGATCGCAGTGTCTCCAGAAACGGCATTCAAGGAGCCAGGACCTTTTCTCCCTACACTGTCCATTGAGTTGTCCTCAAAACCAATATACATCCTGCTATATCTCCCACATGGAAAGTGCCAGGAGGGAGAAGTGGGGATTATGTTTAGACTTTCTCGGAACTGCTTCAAATCAACTAGATATCTTTGTGCTGTAAATCTCCCAACAGCCAAACGCAAAAGCAGCAAACATCTCGCTGTATGTCCCACATCCAAAGTGCCAAGAGAGAGCTTGCTCTCCCTGTCTTTGAGTACTGTTTTCACTGTCCCGGTTACCTCTTGGCTAACATTCTCTTCAGAGCTGCAGTGAAACCAGGAACCACGTGGAGAAGGCACCCACACTGAAAGTGCCTGGAGGGAACATTGGGGCTTCTTCTCAGTGTCTCTGACATAGGGTTTCACTGTCCCGGGAAAGTCTCTGATAACACCCTGCAGAGCGCTGTGCCCAATATACAGAAACGTCTTGCGGTATCTCCTACAGGGAAAGTGCCAGGAGGGAATTGTGGAGCTTGTTCTCAGTGTCTCTGAGAATTGCTCTGATTATCCCTGTGACCTCTTTGCTAAGACTCTCCAGAGAGACGTCCTCAAAACAAACACACATCTTGACATATCTCCCACATTGATCGCAGTGTCTCCAGAAACGGCATTCAAGGAGCCAGGACCTTTTCTCCCTACACTGTCCCTTGAGTTGTCCTCAAAACCAATATACATCCTGCTATATCTCCCACATGGAAAGTGCCAGGAGGGAGAAGTGGGGATTATGTTTAGACTTTCTCGGAACTGCTTCAAATCAACTAGATATCTTTGTGCTGTAAATCTCCCAACAGCCAAACGCAAAAGCAGCAAACATCTCGCTGTATGTCCCACATCCAAAGTGCCAAGAGAGAGCTTGCTCTCCCTGTCTTTGAGTACTGTTTTCACTGTCCCGGTTACCTCTTGGCTAACATTCTCTTCAGAGCTGCAGTGAAACCAGGAACCACGTGGAGAAGGCACCCACACTGAAAGTGCCTGGAGGGAACATTGGGGCTTCTTCTCAGTGTCTCTGACATAGGGTTTCACTGTCACGGGAAAGTCTCTGCTAACACCGTGCAGAGCGCTGTGCCCAATATACAGAAACGTCTTGCGGTATCTCCTACAGGGAAAGTGCCAGGAGGGAATTGTCGAGCTTGTTCTCAGTGTCTCTGAGAATTGCTCTAATTATCCCTGTGACCTCTTTGCTAAGACTCTCCAGAGAGGCGTCCTCAAAACAAACACACATCTTGACATATCTCCCACATTGATCGCAGTGTCTCCAGAAACGGCATTCAAGGAGCCAGGACCTTTTCTCCTTACACTGTCCATTGAGTTGTCCTCAAAACCAATATACATCCTGCTATATCTCCCACATGGAAAGTGCCAGGAGGGAGAAGTGGGGATTATGTTTAGACTTTCTCGGAACTGCTTCAAATCAACTAGATATCTTTGTGCTGTAAATCTCCCAACAGCCAAACGCAAAAGCAGCAAACATCTCGCTGTATGTCCCACATCCAAAGTGCCAAGAGAGAGCTTGCTCTCCCTGTCTTTGAGTACTGTTTTCACTGTCCCGGTTACCTCTTGGCTAACATTCTCTTCAGAGCTGCAGTGAAACCAGGAACCACGTGGAGAAGGCACCCACACTGAAAGTGCCTGGAGGGAACATTGGGGCTTCTTCTCAGTGTCTCTGACATAGGGTTTCACTGTCCCGGGAAAGTCTCTGCTAACACCGTGCAGAGCGCTGTGCCCAATGTACAGAAACGTCTTGCGGTATCTCCTACAGGGAAAGTGCCAGGAGGGAATTGTCGAGCTTGTTCTCAGTGTCTCTGAGAATTGCTCTGATTATCCCTGTGACCTCTTTGCTAAGACTCTCCAGAGAGCCGTCCTCAAAACCAACACACATCTTGACATATCTCCCACATTGATCGCAGTGTCTCCAGAAACGGCATTCAAGGAGCCAGGACCTTTTCTCCCTACACTGTCCATTGAGTTGTCCTCAAAACCAATATACATCCTGCTATATCTCCCACATGGAAAGTGCCAGGAGGGAGAAGTGGGGATTATGTTTAGACTTTCTCGGAACTGCTTCAAATCAACTAGATATCTTTGTGCTGTAAATCTCCCAACAGCCAAACGCAAAAGCAGCAAACATCTCGCTGTATGTCCCACATCCAAAGTGCCAAGAGAGAGCTTGCTCTCCCTGTCTTTGAGTACTGTTTTCACTGTCCCGGTTACCTCTTGGCTAACATTCTCTTCAGAGCTGCAGTGAAACCAGGAACCACGTGGAGAAGGCACCCACACTGAAAGTGCCTGGAGGGAACATTGGGGCTTCTTCTCAGTGTCTCTGACATAGGGTTTCACTGTCCCGGGAAAGTCTCTGATAACACCCTGCAGAGCGCTGTGCCCAATATACAGAAACGTCTTGCGGTATCTCCTATAGGGAAAGTGCCAGGAGGGAATTGTGGAGCTTGTTCTCAGTGTCTCTGAGAATTGCTCTGATTATCTGTGTGACCTCTTTGCTAAGACTCTCCAGAGAGACGTCCTCAAAACAAACACACATCTTGACATATCTCCCACATTGATCGCAGTGTCTCCAGAAACGGCATTCAAGGAGCCAGGACCTTTTCTCCCTACACTGTCCCTTGAGTTGTCCTCAAAACCAATATACATCCTGCTATATCTCCCACATGGAAAGTGCCAGGAGGGAGAAGTGGGGATTATGTTTAGACTTTCTCGGAACTGCTTCAAATCAACTAGATATCTTTGTGCTGTAAATCTCCCAACAGCCAAACGCAAAAGCAGCAAACATCTCGCTGTATGTCCCACATCCAAAGTGCCAAGAGAGAGCTTGCTCTCCCTGTCTTTGAGTACTGTTTTCACTGTCCCGGTTACCTCTTGGCTAACATTCTCTTCAGAGCTGCAGTGAAACCAGGAACCACGTGGAGAAGGCACCCACACTGAAAGTGCCTGGAGGGAACATTGGGGCTTCTTCTCAGTGTCTCTGACATAGGGTTTCACTGTCCCGGGAAAGTCTCTGCTAACACCCTGCAGAGCGCTGTGCCCAATATACAGAAACGTCTTGCGGTATCTCCTACAGGGAAAGTGCCAGGAGGGAATTGTCGAGCTTGTTCTCAGTGTCTCTGAGAATTGCTCTAATTATCCCTGTGACCTCTTTGCTAAGACTCTCCAGAGAGGCGTCCTCAAAACAAACACACATCTTGACATATCTCCCACATTGATCGCAGTGTCTCCAGAAACGGCATTCAAGGAGCCAGGACCTTTTCTCCCTACACTGTCCATTGAGTTGTCCTCAAAACCAATATACATCCTGCTATATCTCCCACATGGAAAGTGCCAGGAGGGAGAAGTGGGGATTATGTTTAGACTTTCTCGGAACTGCTTCAAATCAACTAGATATCTTTGTGCTGTAAATCTCCCAACAGCCAAACGCAAAAGCAGCAAACATCTCGCTGTATGTCCCACATCCAAAGTGCCAAGAGAGAGCTTGCTCTCCCTGTCTTTGAGTACTGTTTTCACTGTCCCGGTTACCTCTTGGCTAACATTCTCTTCAGAGCTGCAGTGAAACCAGGAACCACGTGGAGAAGGCACCCACACTGAAAGTGCCTGGAGGGAACATTGGGGCTTCTTCTCAGTGTCTCTGACATAGGGTTTCACTGTCCCGGGAAAGTCTCTGCTAACACCGTGCAGAGCGCTGTGCCCAATGTACAGAAACGTCTTGCGGTATCTCCTACAGGGAAAGTGCCAGGAGGGAATTGTCGAGCTTGTTCTCAGTGTCTCTGAGAATTGCTCTGATTATCCCTGTGACCTCTTTGCTAAGACTCTCCAGAGAGACGTCCTCAAAACAAACACACATCTTGACATATCTCCCACATTGATCGCAGTGTCTCCAGAAACGGCATTCAAGGAGCCAGGACCTTTTCTCCCTACACTGTCCATTGAGTTGTCCTCAAAACCAATATACATCCTGCTATATCTCCCACATGGAAAGTGCCAGGAGGGAGAAGTGGGGATTATGTTTAGACTTTCTCGGAACTGCTTCAAATCAACTAGATATCTTTGTGCTGTAAATCTCCCAACAGCCAAACGCAAAAGCAGCAAACATCTCGCTGTATGTCCCACATCCAAAGTGCCAAGAGAGAGCTTGCTCTCCCTGTCTTTGAGTACTGCTTTCACTGTCCCGGTTACCTCTTGGCTAACATTCTCTTCAGAGCTGCAGTGAAACCAGGAACCACGTGGAGAAGGCACCCACACTGAAAGTGCCTGGAGGGAACATTGGGGCTTCTTCTCAGTGTCTCTGACATAGGGTTTCACTGTCCCGGGAAAGTCTCTGCTAACACCGTGCAGAGCGCTGTGCCCAATATACAGAAACGTCTTGCGGTATCTCCTACAGGGAAAGTGCCAGGAGGGAATTGTCGAGCTTGTTCTCAGTGTCTCTGAGAATTGCTCTGATTATCCCTGTGACCTCTTTGCTAAGACTCTCCAGAGAGACGTCCTCAAAACAAACACACATCTTGACATATCTCCCACATTGATCGCAGTGTCTCCAGAAACGGCATTCAAGGAGCCAGGACCTTTTCTCCCTACACTGTCCATTGAGTTGTCCTCAAAACCAATATACATCCTGCTATATCTCCCACATGGAAAGTGCCAGGAGGGAGAAGTGGGGATTATGTTTAGACTTTCTCGGAACTGCTTCAAATCAACTAGATATCTTTGTGCTGTAAATCTCCCAACAGCCAAACGCAAAAGCAGCAAACATCTCGCTGTATGTCCCACATCCAAAGTGCCAAGAGAGAGCTTGCTCTCCCTGTCTTTGAGTACTGTTTTCACTGTCCCGGTTACCTCTTGGCTAACATTCTCTTCAGAGCTGCAGTGAAACCAGGAACCACGTGGAGAAGGCACCCACACTGAAAGTGCCTGGAGGGAACATTAGGGCTTCTTCTCAGTGTCTCTGACATAGGGTTTCACTGTCCCGGGAAAGTCTCTGCTAACACCCTGCAGAGCGCTGTGCCCAATATACAGAAACGTCTTGCGGTATCTCCTACAGGGAAAGTGCCAGGAGGGAATTGTCGAGCTTGTTCTCAGTGTCTCTGAGAATTGCTCTAATTATCCCTGTGACCTCTTTGCTAAGACTCTCCAGAGAGGCGTCCTCAAAACAAACACACATCTTGACATATCTCCCACATTGATCGCAGTGTCTCCAGAAACGGCATTCAAGGAGCCAGGACCTTTTCTCCCTACACTGTCCATTGAGTTGTCCTCAAAACCAATATACATCCTGCTATATCTCCCACATGGAAAGTGCCAGGAGGGAGAAGTGGGCATTATGTTTAGACTTTCTCGGAACTGCTTCAAATCAACTAGATATCTTTGTGCTGTAAATCTCCCAACAGCCAAACGCAAAAGCAGCAAACATCTCGCTGTATGTCCCACATCGAAAGTGCCAAGAGAGAGCTTGCTCTCCCTGTCTTTGAGTACTGTTTTCACTGTCCCGGTTACCTCTTGGCTAACATTCTCTTCAGAGCTGCAGTGAAACCAGGAACCACGTGGAGAAGGCACCCACACTGAAAGTGCCTGGAGGGAACATTGGGGCTTCTTCTCAGTGTCTCTGACATAGGGTTTCACTGTCCCGGGAAAGTCTCTGCTAACACCCTGCAGAGCGCTGTGCCCAATATACAGAAACGTCTTGCGGTATCTCCTACAGGGAAAGTGCCAGGAGGGAATTGTGGAGCTTGTTCTCAGTGTCTCTGAGAATTGCTCTAATTATCCCTGTGACCTCTTTGCTAAGACTCTCCAGAGAGCCGTCCTCAAAACAAACACACATCTTGACATATCTCCCACATTGATCGCAGTGTCTCCAGAAACGGCATTCAAGGAGCCAGGACCTTTTCTCCCTACACTGTCCATTGAGTTGTCCTCAAAACCAATATACATCCTGCTATATCTCCCACATGGAAAGTGCCAGGAGGGAGAAGTGGGGATTATGTTTAGACTTTCTCGGAACTGCTTCAAATCAACTAGATATCTTTGTGCTGTAAATCTCCCAACAGCCAAACGCAAAAGCAGCAAACATCTCGCTGTATGTCCCACATCCAAAGTGCCAAGAGAGAGCTTGCTCTCCCTGTCTTTGAGTACTGCTTTCACTGTCCCGGTTACCTCTTGGCTAACATTCTCTTCAGAGCTGCAGTGAAACCAGGAACCACGTGGAGAAGGCACCCACACTGAAAGTGCCTGGAGGGAACATTGGGGCTTCTTCTCAGTGTCTCTGACATAGGGTTTCACTGTCCCGGGAAAGTCTCTGCTAACACCGTGCAGAGCGCTGTGCCCAATATACAGAAACGTCTTGCGGTATCTCCTACAGGGAAAGTGCCAGGAGGGAATTGTCGAGCTTGTTCTCAGTGTCTCTGAGAATTGCTCTGATTATCCCTGTGACCTCTTTGCTAAGACTCTCCAGAGAGACGTCCTCAAAACAAACACACATCTTGACATATCTCCCACATTGATCGCAGTGTCTCCAGAAATGGCATTAAAGGAGCCAGGACCTTTTCTCCCTACACTGTCCATTGAGTTGTCCTCAAAACCAATATACATCCTGCTATATCTCCCACATGGAAAGTGCCAGGAGGGAGAAGTGGGGATTATGTTTAGACTTTCTCGGAACTGCTTCAAATCAACTAGATATCTTTGTGCTGTAAATCTCCCAACAGCCAAACGCAAAAGCAGCAAACATCTCGCTGTATGTCCCACATCCAAAGTGCCAAGAGAGAGCTTGCTCTCCCTGTCTTTGAGTACTGCTTTCACTGTCCCAGTTACCTCTTGGCTAACATTCTCTTCAGAGCTGCAGTGAAACCAGGAACCACGTGGAGAAGGCACCCACACTGAAAGTGCCTGGAGGGAACATTGGGGCTTCTTCTCAGTGTCTCTGACATAGGGTTTCACTGTCCCGGGAAAGTCTCTGCTAACACCCTGCAGAGCGCTGTGCCCAATATACAGAAACGTCTTGCGGTATCTCCTACAGGGAAAGTGCCAGGAGGGAATTGTCGAGCTTGTTCTCAGTGTCTCTGAGAATTGCTCTGATTATCCCTGTGACCTCTTTGCTAAGACTCTCCAGAGAGACGTCCTCAAAACAAACACACATCTTGACATATCTCCCACATTGATCGCAGTGTCTCCAGAAACGGCATTCAAGGAGCCAGGACCTTTTCTCCCTACACTGTCCATTGAGTTGTCCTCAAAACCAATATACATCCTGCTATATCTCCCACATGGAAAGTGCCAGGAGGGAGAAGTGGGGATTATGTTTAGACTTTCTCGGAACTGCTTCAAATCAACTAGATATCTTTGTGCTGTAAATCTCCCAACAGCCAAACGCAAAAGCAGCAAACATCTCGCTGCATGTCCCACACCCAAAGTGCCAAGAGAGAGCTTGCTCTCCCTGTCTTTGAGTACTGCTTTCACTGTCCCGGTTACCTCTTGGCTAACATTCTCTTCAGAGCTGCAGTGAAACCAGGAACCACGTGGAGAAGGCACCCACACTGAAAGTGCCTGGAGGGAACATTGGGGCTTCTTCTCAGTGTCTCTGACATAGGGTTTCACTGTCCCGGGAAAGTCTCTGCTAACACCCTGCAGAGCGCTGTGCCCAATGTACAGAAACGTCTTGCGGTATCTCCTACAGGGAAAGTGCCAGGAGGGAATTGTGGAGCTTGTTCTCAGTGTCTCTGAGAATTGCTCTGATTATCCCTGTGACCTCTTTGCTAAGACTCTCCAGAGAGCCGTCCTCAAAACAAACACACATCTTGACATATCTCCCACATTGATCGCAGTGTCTCCAGAAACGGCATTCAAGGAGCCAGGACCTTTTCTCCCTACACTGTCCATTGAGTTGTCCTCAAAACCAATATACATCCTGCTATATCTCCCACATGGAAAGTGCCAGGAGGGAGAAGTGGGGATTATGTTTAGACTTTCTCGGAACTGCTTCAAATCAACTAGATATCTTTGTGCTGTAAATCTCCCAACAGCCAAACGCAAAAGCAGCAAACATCTCGCTGTATGTCCCACATCCAAAGTGCCAAGAGAGAGCTTGCTCTCCCTGTCTTTAAGTACTGTTTTCACTGTCCCGGTTACCTCTTTGCTAACGTTCTCTTCAGAGCCGCAGTGAAACCAGGAACCACGTGGAGAAGGCACCCACACTGAAAGTGCCTGGAGGGAACATTGGGGCTTCTTCTCAGTGTCTCTGACATAGGGTTTCACTGTCCCGGGAAAGTCTCTGCTAACACCCTGCAGAGCGCTGTGCCCAATATACAGAAACGTCTTGCGGTATCTCCTACAGGGAAAGTGCCAGGAGGGAATTGTGGAGCTTGTTCTCAGTGTCTCTGAGAATTGCTCTGATTATCCCTGTGACCTCTTTGCTAAGACTCTCCAGAGAGACGTCCTCAAAACAAACACACATCTTGACATATCTCCCACATTGATCGCAGTGTCTCCAGAAACGGCATTCAAGGAGCCAGGACCTTTTCTCCCTACACTGTCCATTGAGTTGTCCTCAAAACCAATATACATCCTGCTATATCTCCCACATGGAAAGTGCCAGGAGGGAGAAGTGGGGATTATGTTTAGACTTTCTCGGAACTGCTTCAAATCAACTAGATATCTTTGTGCTGTAAATCTCCCAACAGCCAAACGCAAAAGCAGCAAACATCTCGCTGTATGTCCCACATCCAAAGTGCCAAGAGAGAGCTTGCTCTCCCTGTCTTTGAGTACTGTTTTCACTGTCCCGGTTACCTCTTGGCTAACATTCTCTTCAGAGCTGCAGTGAAACCAGGAACCACGTGGAGAAGGCACCCACACTGAAAGTGCCTGGAGGGAACATTGGGGCTTCTTCTCAGTGTCTCTGACATAGGGTTTCACTGTCCCGGGAAAGTCTCTCCTAACACCGTGCAGAGCGCTGTGCCCAATATACAGAAACGTCTTGCGGTATCTCCTACAGGGAAAGTGCCAGGAGGGAATTGTCGAGCTTGTTCTCAGTGTCTCTGAGAATTGCTCTGATTATCCCTGTGACCTCTTTGCTAAGACTCTCCAGAGAGCCGTCCTCAAAACAAACACACATCTTGACATATCTCCCACATTGATCGCAGTGTCTCCAGAAACGGCATTCAAGGAGCCAGGACCTTTTCTCCCTACACTGTCCATTGAGTTGTCCTCAAAACCAATATACATCCTGCTATATCTCCCACATGGAAAGTGCCAGGAGGGAGAAGTGGGGATTATGTTTAGACTTTCTCGGAACTGCTTCAAATCAACTAGATATCTTTGTGCTGTAAATCTCCCAACAGCCAAACGCAAAAGCAGCAAACATCTCGCTGTATGTCCCACATCCAAAGTGCCAAGAGAGAGCTTGCTCTCCCTGTCTTTGAGTACTGTTTTCACTGTCCCGGTTACCTCTTGGCTAACATTCTCTTCAGAGCTGCAGTGAAACCAGGAACCACGTGGAGAAGGCACCCACACTGAAAGTGCCTGGAGGGAACATTGGGGCTTCTTCTCAGTGTCTCTGACATAGGGTTTCACTGTCCCGGGAAAGTCTCTGCTAACACCCTGCAGAGCGCTGTGCCCAATATACAGAAACGTCTTGCGGTATCTCCTACAGGGAAAGTGCCAGGAGGGAATTGTCGAGCTTGTTCTCAGTGTCTCTGAGAATTGCTCTGATTATCCCTGTGACCTCTTTGCTAAGACTCTCCAGAGAGACGTCCTCAAAACAAACACACATCTTGACATATCTCCCACATTGATCGCAGTGTCTCCAGAAACGGCATTCAAGGAGCCAGGACCTTTTCTCCCTACACTGTCCATTGAGTTGTCCTCAAAACCAATATACATCCTGCTATATCTCCCACATGGAAAGTGCCAGGAGGGAGAAGTGGGCATTATGTTTAGACTTTCTCGGAACTGCTTCAAATCAACTAGATATCTTTGTGCTGTAAATCTCCCAACAGCCAAACGCAAAAGCAGCAAACATCTCGCTGTATGTCCCACATCCAAAGTGCCAAGAGAGAGCTTGCTCTCCCTGTCTTTGAGTACTGCTTTCACTGTCCCGGTTACCTCTTGGCTAACATTCTCTTCAGAGCTGCAGTGAAACCAGGAACCACGTGGAGAAGGCACCCACACTGAAAGTGCCTGGAGGGAACATTGGGGCTTCTTCTCAGTGTCTCTGACATAGGGTTTCACTGTCCCGGGAAAGTCTCTGCTAACACCGTGCAGAGCGCTGTGCCCAATATACAGAAACGTCTTGCGGTATCTCCTACAGGGAAAGTGCCAGGAGGGAATTGTCGAGCTTGTTCTCAGTGTCTCTGAGAATTGCTCTGATTATCCCTGTGACCTCTTTGCTAAGACTCTCCAGAGAGACGTCCTCAAAACAAACACACATCTTGACATATCTCCCACATTGATCGCAGTGTCTCCAGAAACGGCATTCAAGGAGCCAGGACCTTTTCTCCCTACACTGTCCATTGAGTTGTCCTCAAAACCAATATACATCCTGCTATATCTCCCACATGGAAAGTGCCAGGAGGGAGAAGTGGGGATTATGTTTAGACTTTCTCGGAACTGCTTCAAATCAACTAGATATCTTTGTGCTGTAAATCTCCCAACAGCCAAACGCAAAAGCAGCAAACATCTCGCTGTATGTCCCACATCCAAAGTGCCAAGAGAGAGCTTGCTCTCCCTGTCTTTGAGTACTGTTTTCACTGTCCCGGTTACCTCTTTGCTAACGTTCTCTTCAGAGCTGCAGTGAAACCAGGAACCACGTGGAGAAGGCACCCACACTGAAAGTGCCTGGAGGGAACATTGGGGCTTCTTCTCAGTGTCTCTGACATAGGGTTTCACTGTCCCGGGAAAGTCTCTGCTAACACCGTGCAGAGCGCTGTGCCCAATATACAGAAACGTCTTGCGGTATCTCCTACAGGGAAAGTGCCAGGAGGGAATTGTGGAGCTTGTTCTCAGTGTCTCTGAGAATTGCTCTGATTATCCCTGTGACCTCTTTGCTAAGACTCTCCAGAGAGCCGTCCTCAAAACAAACACACATCTTGACATATCTCCCACATTGATTGCAGTGTCTCCAGAAACGGCATTCAAGGAGCCAGGACCTTTTCTCCCTACACTGTCCATTGAGTTGTCCTCAAAACCAATATACATCCTGCTATATCTCCCACATGGAAAGTGCCAGGAGGGAGAAGTGGGCATTATGTTTAGACTTTCTCGGAACTGCTTCAAATCAACTAGATATCTTTGTGCTGTAAATCTCCCAACAGCCAAACGCAAAAGCAGCAAACATCTCGCTGTATGTCCCACATCCAAAGTGCCAAGAGAGAGCTTGCTCTCCCTGTCTTTGAGTACTGCTTTCACTGTCCCGGTTACCTCTTGGCTAACATTCTCTTCAGAGCTGCAGTGAAACCAGGAACCACGTGGAGAAGGCACCCACACTGAAAGTGCCTGGAGGGAACATTGGGGCTTCTTCTCAGTGTCTCTGACATAGGGTTTCACTGTCCCGGGAAAGTCTCTGCTAACACCGTGCAGAGCGCTGTGCCCAATATACAGAAACGTCTTGCGGTATCTCCTACAGGGAAAGTGCCAGGAGGGAATTGTCGAGCTTGTTCTCAGTGTCTCTGAGAATTGCTCTGATTATCCCTGTGACCTCTTTGCTAAGACTCTCCAGAGAGACGTCCTCAAAACAAACACACATCTTGACATATCTCCCACATTGATCGCAGTGTCTCCAGAAACGGCATTCAAGGAGCCAGGACCTTTTCTCCCTACACTGTCCATTGAGTTGTCCTCAAAACCAATATACATCCTGCTATATCTCCCACATGGAAAGTGCCAGGAGGGAGAAGTGGGGATTATGTTTAGACTTTCTCGGAACTGCTTCAAATCAACTAGATATCTTTGTGCTGTAAATCTCCCAACAGCCAAACGCAAAAGCAGCAAACATCTCGCTGTATGTCCCACATCCAAAGTGCCAAGAGAGAGCTTGCTCTCCCTGTCTTTGAGTACTGTTTTCACTGTCCCGGTTACCTCTTTGCTAACGTTCTCTTCAGAGCTGCAGTGAAACCAGGAACCACGTGGAGAAGGCACCCACACTGAAAGTGCCTGGAGGGAACATTGGGGCTTCTTCTCAGTGTCTCTGACATAGGGTTTCACTGTCCCGGGAAAGTCTCTGCTAACACCGTGCAGAGCGCTGTGCCCAATATACAGAAACGTCTTGCGGTATCTCCTACAGGGAAAGTGCCAGGAGGGAATTGTGGAGCTTGTTCTCAGTGTCTCTGAGAATTGCTCTGATTATCCCTGTGACCTCTTTGCTAAGACTCTCCAGAGAGCCGTCCTCAAAACAAACACACATCTTGACATATCTCCCACATTGATTGCAGTGTCTCCAGAAACGGCATTCAAGGAGCCAGGACCTTTTCTCCCTACACTGTCCATTGAGTTGTCCTCAAAACCAATATACATCCTGCTATATCTCCCACATGGAAAGTGCCAGGAGGGAGAAGTGGGCATTATGTTTAGACTTTCTCGGAACTGCTTCAAATCAACTAGACATCTTTGTGCTGTAAATCTCCCAACAGCCAAACGCAAAAGCAGCAAACATCTCGCTGTATGTCCCACATCCAAAGTGCCAAGAGAGAGCTTGCTCTCCCTGTCTTTGAGTACTGTTTTCACTGTCCCGGTTACCTCTTGGCTAACATTCTCTTCAGAGCTGCAGTGAAACCAGGAACCACGTGGAGAAGGCACCCACACTGAAAGTGCCTGGAGGGAACATTGGGGCTTCTTCTCAGTGTCTCTGACATAGGGTTTCACTGTCCCGGGAAAGTCTCTGCTAACACCCTGCAGAGCGCTGTGCCCAATGTACAGAAACGTCTTGCGGTATCTCCTACAGGGAAAGTGCCAGGAGGGAATTGTCGAGCTTGTTCTCAGTGTCTCTGAGAATTGCTCTGATTATCCCTGTGACCTCTTTGCTAAGACTCTCCAGAGAGCCGTCCTCAAAACAAACACACATCTTGACATATCTCCCACATTGATCGCAGTGTCTCCAGAAACGGCATTCAAGGAGCCAGGACCTTTTCTCCCTACACTGTCCATTGAGTTGTCCTCAAAACCAATATACATCCTGCTATATCTCCCACATGGAAAGTGCCAGGAGGGAGAAGTGGGGATTATGTTTAGACTTTCTCGGAACTGCTTCAAATCAACTAGATATCTTTGTGCTGTAAATCTCCCAACAGCCAAACGCAAAAGCAGCAAACATCTCGCTGTATGTCCCACATCCAAAGTGCCAAGAGAGAGCTTGCTCTCCCTGTCTTTGAGTACTGTTTTCACTGTCCCGGTTACCTCTTGGCTAACATTCTCTTCAGAGCTGCAGTGAAACCAGGAACCACGTGGAGAAGGCACCCACACTGAAAGTGCCTGGAGGGAACATTGGGGCTTCTTCTCAGTGTCTCTGACATAGGGTTTCACTGTCCCGGGAAAGTCTCTGCTAACACCCTGCAGAGCGCTGTGCCCAATATACAGAAACGTCTTGCGGTATCTCCTACAGGGAAAGTGCCAGGAGGGAATTGTCGAGCTTGTTCTCAGTGTCTCTGAGAATTGCTCTGATTATCCCTGTGACCTCTTTGCTAAGACTCTCCAGAGAGACGTCCTCAAAACAAACACACATCTTGACATATCTCCCACATTGATCGCAGTGTCTCCAGAAACGGCATTCAAGGAGCCAGGACCTTTTCTCCCTACACTGTCCATTGAGTTGTCCTCAAAACCAATATACATCCTGCTATATCTCCCACATGGAAAGTGCCAGGAGGGAGAAGTGGGCATTATGTTTAGACTTTCTCGGAACTGCTTCAAATCAACTAGATATCTTTGTGCTGTAAATCTCCCAACAGCCAAACGCAAAAGCAGCAAACATCTCGCTGTATGTCCCACATCCAAAGTGCCAAGAGAGAGCTTGCTCTCCCTGTCTTTGAGTACTGCTTTCACTGTCCCGGTTACCTCTTGGCTAACATTCTCTTCAGAGCTGCAGTGAAACCAGGAACCACGTGGAGAAGGCACCCACACTGAAAGTGCCTGGAGGGAACATTGGGGCTTCTTCTCAGTGTCTCTGACATAGGGTTTCACTGTCCCGGGAAAGTCTCTGCTAACACCGTGCAGAGCGCTGTGCCCAATATACAGAAACGTCTTGCGGTATCTCCTACAGGGAAAGTGCCAGGAGGGAATTGTCGAGCTTGTTCTCAGTGTCTCTGAGAATTGCTCTGATTATCCCTGTGACCTCTTTGCTAAGACTCTCCAGAGAGACGTCCTCAAAACAAACACACATCTTGACATATCTCCCACATTGATCGCAGTGTCTCCAGAAACGGCATTCAAGGAGCCAGGACCTTTTCTCCCTACACTGTCCATTGAGTTGTCCTCAAAACCAATATACATCCTGCTATATCTCCCACATGGAAAGTGCCAGGAGGGAGAAGTGGGGATTATGTTTAGACTTTCTCGGAACTGCTTCAAATCAACTAGATATCTTTGTGCTGTAAATCTCCCAACAGCCAAACGCAAAAGCAGCAAACATCTCGCTGTATGTCCCACATCCAAAGTGCCAAGAGAGAGCTTGCTCTCCCTGTCTTTGAGTACTGTTTTCACTGTCCCGGTTACCTCTTTGCTAACGTTCTCTTCAGAGCTGCAGTGAAACCAGGAACCACGTGGAGAAGGCACCCACACTGAAAGTGCCTGGAGGGAACATTGGGGCTTCTTCTCAGTGTCTCTGACATAGGGTTTCACTGTCCCGGGAAAGTCTCTGCTAACACCGTGCAGAGCGCTGTGCCCAATATACAGAAACGTCTTGCGGTATCTCCTACAGGGAAAGTGCCAGGAGGGAATTGTGGAGCTTGTTCTCAGTGTCTCTGAGAATTGCTCTGATTATCCCTGTGACCTCTTTGCTAAGACTCTCCAGAGAGCCGTCCTCAAAACAAACACACATCTTGACATATCTCCCACATTGATTGCAGTGTCTCCAGAAACGGCATTCAAGGAGCCAGGACCTTTTCTCCCTACACTGTCCATTGAGTTGTCCTCAAAACCAATATACATCCTGCTATATCTCCCACATGGAAAGTGCCAGGAGGGAGAAGTGGGCATTATGTTTAGACTTTCTCGGAACTGCTTCAAATCAACTAGACATCTTTGTGCTGTAAATCTCCCAACAGCCAAACGCAAAAGCAGCAAACATCTCGCTGTATGTCCCACATCCAAAGTGCCAAGAGAGAGCTTGCTCTCCCTGTCTTTGAGTACTGTTTTCACTGTCCCGGTTACCTCTTGGCTAACATTCTCTTCAGAGCTGCAGTGAAACCAGGAACCACGTGGAGAAGGCACCCACACTGAAAGTGCCTGGAGGGAACATTGGGGCTTCTTCTCAGTGTCTCTGACATAGGGTTTCACTGTCCCGGGAAAGTCTCTGCTAACACCCTGCAGAGCGCTGTGCCCAATGTACAGAAACGTCTTGCGGTATCTCCTACAGGGAAAGTGCCAGGAGGGAATTGTCGAGCTTGTTCTCAGTGTCTCTGAGAATTGCTCTGATTATCCCTGTGACCTCTTTGCTAAGACTCTCCAGAGAGCCGTCCTCAAAACAAACACACATCTTGACATATCTCCCACATTGATCGCAGTGTCTCCAGAAACGGCATTCAAGGAGCCAGGACCTTTTCTCCCTACACTGTCCATTGAGTTGTCCTCAAAACCAATATACATCCTGCTATATCTCCCACATGGAAAGTGCCAGGAGGGAGAAGTGGGGATTATGTTTAGACTTTCTCGGAACTGCTTCAAATCAACTAGATATCTTTGTGCTGTAAATCTCCCAACAGCCAAACGCAAAAGCAGCAAACATCTCGCTGTATGTCCCACATCCAAAGTGCCAAGAGAGAGCTTGCTCTCCCTGTCTTTGAGTACTGTTTTCACTGTCCCGGTTACCTCTTTGCTAACGTTCTCTTCAGAGCCGCAGTGAAACCAGGAACCACGTGGAGAAGGCACCCACACTGAAAGTGCCTAGAGGGAACATTGGGGCTTCTTCTCAGTGTCTCTGACATAGGGTTTCACTGTCCCGGGAAAGTCTCTGCTAACACCCTGCAGAGCGCTGTGCCCAATATACAGAAACGTCTTGCGGTATCTCCTACAGGGAAAGTGCCAGGAGGGAATTGTGGAGCTTGTTCTCAGTGTCTCTGAGAATTGCTCTGATTATCTGTGTGACCTCTTTGCTAAGACTCTCCAGAGAGCCGTCCTCAAAACAAACACACATCTTGACATATCTCCCACATTGATCGCAGTGTCTCCAGAAACTGCATTCAAGGAGCCAGGACCTTTTCTCCCTACACTGTCCATTGAGTTGTCCTCAAAACCAATATACATCCTGCTATATCTCCCACATGGAAAGTGCCAGGAGGGAGAAGTGGGGATTATGTTTAGACTTTCTCGGAACTGCTTCAAATCAACTAGATATCTTTGTGCTGTAAATCTCCCAACAGCCAAACGCAAAAGCAGCAAACATCTCGCTGTATGTCCCACATCCAAAGTGCCAAGAGAGAGCTTGCTCTCCCTGTCTTTGAGTACTGTTTTCACTGTCCCGGTTACCTCTTTGCTAACATTCTCTTCAGAGCTGCAGTGAAACCAGGAACCACGTGGAGAAGGCACCCACACTGAAAGTGCCTGGAGGGAACATTGGGGCTTCTTCTCAGTGTCTCTGACATAGGGTTTCACTGTCCCGGGAAAGTCTCTCCTAACACCGTGCAGAGCACTGTGCCCAATATACAGAAACGTCTTGCGGTATCTCCTACAGGGAAAGTGCCAGGAGGGAATTGTCGAGCTTGTTCTCAGTGTCTCTGAGAATTGCTCTGATTATCCCTGTGACCTCTTTGCTAAGACTCTCCAGAGAGCCGTCCTCAAAACAAACACACATCTTGACATATCTCCCACATTGATCGCAGTGTCTCCAGAAACGGCATTCAAGGAGCCAGGACCTTTTCTCCCTACACTGTCCATTGAGTTGTCCTCAAAACCAATAGACATCCTGCTATATCTCCCACATGGAAAGTGCCAGGAGGGAGAAGTGGGGATTATGTTTAGACTTTCTCGGAACTGCTTCAAATCAACTAGATATCTTTGTGCTGTAAATCTCCCAACAGCCAAACGCAAAAGCAGCAAACATCTCGCTGTATGTCCCACATCCAAAGTGCCAAGAGAGAGCTTGCTCTCCC